>NC_133379.1:11067335-11181406 GCF_049309525.1 Garra rufa
TGACAGTCCAAAATCCACATTTAGACAGCTTCAACATAAACCACAAGACCCTAGCTCATAAACTAGGGTTGATAAATAAATTATATACTTTTTAACTACAAATACTCACATTGGTCATTTTTGGTTTAGTTCATGACCTCATGACAGCAGATGTCTTTATTCACAAAAGATACTCCACAGAAGCATACTTGGTCATCTTTTTTAAGCTAACTTCTACAGTTCTGTAATATAACAAGTCTAAAAATACAATTGTCTCTCAATTTATGTTGAAATGCATGTATAAGAATTATACTACAATTGTACTGACAAATGCGGTTTGTGTTGGTGAACTTGTATTAACTGTGAAACAATTTTACAACAATGGCTTGAACACTTACAGACCTCTGTTGTTTCAACAGTTTTTGCATCCTGTTTATCTGTAAGGCTAAATTTAAATGGCAGGACATTATTACATTTTAACACTTTATTACAAGTACAAGCTGTTTATTCTGTCTGACTGGATATGTCTTATACAAGGCAAATCCACTGTAGTGCATGGGTCTTGGAGTCAGGCTGTCAGGTCAGACTGTTCAAAGCTTTCCACAAACCACCCTCAACAATCTGCCCACAATGCATCCTGCTAAAGCATTAGACAAATCAGGGATGGCCAACTTCTCTTTGTTGAATGGGAGAAAACAAGAGAAGCGCTGATGTCTTCCTCCTTACTTTCAGCAAATGGAGATGTAAACGGCTGATGGGTAATAGATAGAAATGACTCTTCCAGTTCTTTCTACAGTTACAAATTCCTTGGGGTTGGGAAAAAATGTGAAGATGTGTTCATATTTTATGTAACTTGTTTTACATTTAAATACATGATCTTGAAATATGCCTCATCATTGTTCTTTACAGAAACATGGAGGATGTGTGTGGATGTATCTGATGGCCTCATTCAGTATTCAGTGCTTCACAAAAGTAGACAGCAGTACTGCCCCCTTGTGAAAAAGATGTACATGTTTGCATACCTTTAAAAAGACTATTTATTACACTTTAAAAGATCTGAATGACATGTTTTCAGACCCCTAACTGCATGTCAAATGTTTGAAATTAAATGCATTATAATTTACTATTATATAAAAGGCAATTAATTGAACTTAAGCATGCTTTTTGACCCACATAATTTCATAATGACTTATTTTCAGCGCACTAAATAATACTTTGAAATGCCATATTTGTTCTCGAAATGAGGGGTCAACTCTAAATTTATATGTAATTTTGGAAGATGCAATTTAGGAAGATGCAATTTAGTAAAATACATTAACTTTGCATGTAATACGAAGTAACATGGCAGAAAAAAAATGATTATGAAGTAATGATTTAAAATATAATTTAAAGTAAAACTTGTAATTTGTTGCGATTACAAAGGGCACTGGAAGTACACTACAAGTGCACATTCAATACAGTTAAGTGCACTTCTTTTTCAGAAGGTGCTTTGCATTTCTTTATCACTTTGTGAATATTGCAGAGGTGAATGCATTTATGTTTCAACAAACAGACAGAGGGAAGTCTAGTCTTGCTCCTCCTTCTCACAGTACAGAAAGACATTCTTACACAAACCAAAGCCATCAGAAAATCCAGATGCGCTGTCAGAAGAACATGCAATGTGTGTGATGCCCCTCTATGCTTCCTGGCAAAACAAGACTGCTTTAAAGGAATAGTTGACCCAAAAACAAAAAATGCTGAAAATGTCGTCACCCTGCTTAGACCATTCAATCGTTTCTTCATCAGAACAGATTTGGAAACACAGCAGGATGTTTCTTAAAAAGATAGTTCACCCAAAAATGAAACATTTCCAGACCTGTATACATTTTTTCTTCTGCTGAACACAAAATCTCTGGTCCCCATTGGTATCTAATATATATATATATATATATATATATATATATATATATATAATTTTTTTTTTTTTATACAAATCAGTGAAGTCTTTGCAAATGGTATTTATCATTCATTATTTTCACCTTAACTTATGTATTTATTAAATTCGTTTATGCTTTATTCTTTTCAATTTTTAACTGACTACTCAAAATAAATAATAAATTAAAAATAAATTGATGAAGCCACTTAAATTAAATAAAGCCACACAGGACACTCAAAGGTTTAGGTGTGATTTCGCGGTTGTCCTGCAGGTGACTACATGACGCTGTCTGCTTAGCACTGAATCTAAAACGATTTTCAACCACTGCTTTATACATTACGATCATTTTTTTTTTTCTTTTTTTTTTTTTGGAAAACATGCATCAATATGATCGTTTCCGTATACGACCAACTTAAGCCTAAGATATGCTTTGTGCAAACACAGCCCTGAATATTATTTAGCCGAAAATAAAATACAAATGCAGCCATCTACTAGGCTATATACACTAGCACATTTAGGTTACTAAATTACATTTTTTAAAGTATTTCACTTGTTACGAGATGGTTTATAGTAGCTATTCGTTTTGTTATAAAAGCAAGTTACAGCCATTTTATCGACCACTGCATTTGTTATCTGCTAGCAACTAAATAAAGTCCAAATTAGTTTTGAAAAGCTTTTACTAGTTTGCTAAATTAATTTTGCTCCTGGTAAGATCAGATTTGGTTCTCACCTGTTTTTTTTTTTTAATTGTACTGCGTATCGCCAAATTATGAAGCACTGCGCTGAGCTTTTTCTTTCGAAGATGAAAAAAGTGCAATGCCTTGTAAACGCACGTAGGCATAAATTAAAATGATAGTTTTACACCAGCATTATGTTAACAAGGGCAACGAACTCTCTGCCGTGAGACCTTTGCTTTTTACCGCACAATTAGAAACCATCAGCATTGCACTCTTGGACTGTTTAGGTTTGGTTTTCAATCCAAACACTCATATGGTTATTTTAAGCGGGACATGCACCTCATAGCTGTTAAAAAACATATTTGTTTGTCAATCAACATTAAAATACATATTTGTTCATAGATTTTTATTTACATTAATAGAATTTCGATTTGCAATTCATATCACCTCAGAGTCGATGAAGGACTCTCTCTCTCTCTCTCTCTCTCTCTCTCTCTCTCTCTCTCTCTCTCTCTCTCTCTCTCTCTCTTTCTTTCCGAAAGCTCTTCCAATTTCAATCACAAGGAAGTCACACTTGGATGTGAAATGTGACCCCACACATCTAAATCCTCTTCAATCGCTTTGAAACCTTTTTCTTTTTCTGAGCTGAACGTTCGCATTATTACAATCGTTCGCATTATTCCGTTTCCTCGAAGTCTTTTACGTTGGATCGGAAAAACATGTTTTATTTACTGTTGTTCCTAATGGACTGTAAATATATAGTTTATGTTTGCACGTTTTCAGACGGTGACATTAGCTTAGATGTATTAAGCAATGTTTAATGTGAACAGGAACAGCATTAGGACTATTAAGGACAAACTAATAGGGGAGAGAGGGAACACTTTTTGCATTTCCTTTAGTTTCTCAGAGACTGTTTGTATTTGAAAGCCGAATTTTTTATACAATAAAGCCACATCTGTCAGCTACTCACTCATATTGCTGCAACGTGTACATATGATAATATACGCAGAATTTACACTTAAATATCCCCACAGTAGGGGACAGTTGCAACATTCAGGAGAATGTAATTAATCATTCTTAAATGTCATTTTGCAATTTCTTAATTTTATTTGTGCACAGTCAGGGACTTCAATAAGGTAAATGTATAAAACAGAATAGAAAATGAAAAACATTCTTAAGTAACAAGTAGAGTTTTTTACCTATTCACTTAAAAAAAAGGAGAGATACCTAACTATTAAAGGAGTTCATCGCTTTTAATGGCAAGCTTTTAAATCAATGTTGTGGTAAGGGACAGCACGTTGGGATGGTTGCAACAGTGTGTCCCTATGATAGCCATGATAAAATTGGTATATTAGCTTGAGACAATATCATTGACACACACTATGCCTATAGAAGCTCAGAACGCACTGATTAAATGTTATGTTTTTACAATGCGCCACACAAACAACTTAGACACTATGAGCAAAAATCTCATCTTAAAAAAATACTTTTTTTGTCCTTTGAATGATCGCATGTGGCTGATTTCTTCCAGGTAGTATGAGGGGCCAATAAAGCATGTGCAGTATGAATATCATCACTGTATCTTATTCCCGCTTGAAGAAATAAGCCATGTTGCAACTGCCCCTTGTTGCATCCGTTCCCACTCTTCCCTACCTCCTCAATGAGAAATGACTGAATCCTGAAGAAACAGACAAGCTGTTAACTTACGATGATAAATGCATTAATAATCCTGTGTGTATATTAAGTAATTGAATTTAAAATATAGGTAGAATACAAGAAAATATGAAACCACTCATAATGTAAGAAAGTATCTTCCATGTTGTTATCTTATCAATAGACAACTGTTTTCTATCATAACAATTAAATAAAACCGCGATTATAAAATTATTAGCCCACAAACACACACCGAGTAGCCTACTGTTTGTCTTTACAACATGAACGCAATCATAAATATTATTGATCATAAAGCACATAACACTATAAAATTAAAAAAAAAAAAAAAAAAAATCAGCCTGATATCGTACATTTAACTTTTTTTCGCAGGTGTCAAATTTTTTAATTTTCTTTTAACTACCACATTTTTTCTATTTAGACAGGTCATCATTTTATGGCCGTGTGTTTTAGTTGTTTTCTTATCATAGCAGCTGATAGGTGACATCCTGAAATAATTTGGTATATTGGTTTTATCTTGAAAACTGGCTCATCGACACCAAGATTTGTCTGAGAAACGGCTTCTGGATTTGTAGATTAAATGCTTTGAAAGTCCAGGTGCAATTGTGGTCACGGTCTTCCGAGTTGCATTTATATTTTACAGCATTTACTGTATTAACACTATATAAAATAATAATAAATAATAATAATGAATTACAAAATAAATGTAATTGCTTGCTATCAGTGCTGTCTAAAATGCACCACCCATTCGCGTAAAATCGAAACAGATCATACGACCATGATCTTTGCCTTGTTTGCACTGTAGATATTGCTCCTTGATTTGAATCAACTGATAATCGAATGTCTTGTACGTGTTGTGTATATTTAATACATGTCTATAACATTATGCATATTAAATGCAATAGTAATGTTTGGTTCAATTTACGCTAAAAACTGGTAGTTTTGTTTGCCAACATATCATAAAAATAAAGTGACACTGTAAATCGCCTTGTATTACGGTCATTAAATCATAAAAAAGTTTACAAATGCATTTGAGCTATTCTTATTATGTGAAGCGCATGTGGCAAAATGAAAGGCCACAATTATTTTCTCCTGCCGTGTTTCCAATTTAAAAAGACAAATGGAAAAGTAGCACCAAACTAAACCACATAAATGTATTTCAAACTCTAATTTTATGAAAAGGCTTTATTGCCAAGCTTGAATTTGTTTCAGTGTTATTAGCTTCCAGTGCACAGACAACAAAAATAAGAGAATAAGAAAAATACAGTAAGCATAAATAGACGAAATATAAAAATAGAAATTAAAAATAAAATAAAGAGTTCAGGGACTTATATCTTAAATAGCTTATACATAATCCCTTGTTAAATACGGCTATATCTATTTTAGCAAGCTAAGTAAGCAAGCTAAATAATTTTTACATGTTAATTGCTTACATCAATATACAGTCTTTTTACATTTAATAGCATTTTACCCTAGCATTTTCCGACCTAGTATGAGTGCATGCAGCCTATACTAAAATAAGGTGTACATTTGAAGTGGCATGCATTGGTGAACTGGAACATCACCAAGGCAGTTTCGATACCGTGGGAGGGTGATCATCATGATCATAAAAGTGACGTCAACGTCGCAACCTTTAGCAGGCACCGAGGCTGGAGGGTTTAGTGAAATCTGGCCAGGTGGAGGAAAAGTCAGGTTAC
This sequence comes from Garra rufa, assembly GCF_049309525.1. Lineage (NCBI taxonomy): Eukaryota > Metazoa > Chordata > Actinopteri > Cypriniformes > Cyprinidae > Garra > Garra rufa. The sequence goes on from NC_133379.1 coordinate 11,073,275, forward strand.
AGGGAAACCTGGGTTTAAGGAGCCAAGATCAATTGTTTGGGTGCATATTATGCACTGGAGTCACCAGGCGGAAAAATGTACGTGAGTTATCTCTTGGAGAAGGACAGCAGTATGTACCCGAATTCCGTAAGACACCCAAGCCTAAACCTGAACCCTCAGAATTTTGTACCCGCGCCTCCTCAGTATCCGGACTTCACAGGATACCATCACGTCCCTGGGATTACCAACGACCCTCATCACAGCCAAACAGGAGCCTGGAATCCCGCGTACCCTCCTCCGCGAGAGGAATGGACACCTTACGGCCCGGGAACCGGACCTTCGACCTCGAGCACTGGTCAGCTGGGGTTCAGTCCTCCAGAGTTTTCGTCTGTTCAAGCACCAGGCCTTCTTCCATCCTCCTTAAACACATCAGTCGGTCAGCTGTCGCCGAACTCTCAGAGACGGAACCCTTACGACTGGATGCGTCGGAGCGCGCCGCCGTCAAACTCAGGTGCCTTTGCTAAATCTATAAATGAAATTATTATTTTTTTGGGGGGGGAAATTATATAATAATTATTATAGATAATAACAATTCTTGTGATCGTAAAATAAATAAATAAATAAATAAAATGATTTATTTATTAAATTAATGCCTTGCTACCTACGGTTAACTGCTGCTAAACTCTGTCCCACAATAGTTTAGAAGCGAACTCTTCTGTATTCAATCGTTTGTCATGCTAATATAGTGATTTGTGTGAGTTTCTTTGCTTTGATGTCACTCTTTGTTCTTTTTTGTCTGAATGCCGACAACTTGTTGAATTCACGGATGCGCATGTGCGCGTTCACATTAAGCTGACATTAATAAACGGACAAATATAGAAAACAAGAGAAATAAATAAAAACATTATGTATAGGATCATGTCTGTCAGGAAAAAAGACTCAATTAGAGAGCAATTCCAGCTCAGAGGATTGGAGGAAATGTCAGCAAACGCGTTCAGGTAAAAAAATAATAATTCTCACTGATTAGGAAAAACTGAATCGAAATGAAGAAAATGTAATGTTTACATGCACAATTGGGCGTAATACTTCCAATGGTAAACTAAGATTTTGAATTATTTATTATTATTATTATTATTTTAAGATATTTAAGCACATTGTAAATAAAGTATTTTATCCTTGTCAGCTTAGGATCCTGTCTATTATGACAGGGACACAGAGCAACAATTCACTCTCAATTTCTCTTCATATTTACGCCATACACTCTTAAAAATTAATGTGCTTTACGATGCCATAGAAGAACCTTTTTGTTTAAATGGTTACATAAAGAACCTTTAACATCTGAAGAAACTTTCTGTTTCACAAAAGGTTCTTTGTGGCAAATAAGGTTCTTCAGACAATAAAAAGGTAAGCAAGAAATGGTTCTTTAAAGAATCTGCCATGGAAGAACCAAAAATGGTTCTTCTATGGCATCGCTTGAAGAACCTTTTGAAGCACCTTTATTTTTAAGAGTGTATCGTGATATCACAGGCAAGTTGGAGAAAAGTTATACATTTAGGTGAACACTTTCGCACTTAGTTTTATAGACCCAATGCATGCGGAAAATGGATATGCCATAAATTAGTATCTTGAGGAAATTCCTTAAAACTATTTTTAATTGTGACACATTAACTCAGTAACCAGGTGGTCTAATTCAAGTCTGAGCCAAGCTCACTGTCAGTATTATTTTAAATTTGTAACCACGAAGATGTATTTTATATAACACAATTAAATGGCTTTTTAAATGGAGGGTTTTGAGAGTTGCTTAGCTGGGTTAATGATACCAAGAGATTATGGCCTCTAGTGAGAATTTCAGTGAAGATGCTATGGTTGAGAAGCCTAATTATCTGGAGTTCCTCCCTCTGTGGTTGTTGCCCTAGACAGGCGCTGTCCTTCCCTTTGCCGCTCGTGCTTTAATATTTAACCTGGGAGCCACTTAAGTCCCCTCTTGCCGCTGACAGGGTAAACTAAGTTTGAAATATAGAGACACGATTCCAAAGACCTTTATAACGTGGACATCTTGGTGTTTTATATATGTGTGCTCTTAACGATTGGCTTGATTAAGGGAGCAAACACGGTGTTCCCATAGTTACTTTTTAATAGAAAAGATAAACACATAATGACATTAAGTAAAAAATGACCCTTAATTTCACACGATCATTAATTACAGTCAGCTCTCATGATTCATATTATTATTAGCTTTACATAAAAGACATCTTTCAGTACTCTCAATGAGTAAAAAGAGGTGAAACTAAATAAAGCCTCAAAAGGAGTCAGATTTGCATTTACATTATTCTTCTGTTTTGTACACTGTAAAAAGTTTTAACCAGTTTCAACTTAAAAACTTAAGTTTAGCAGATTTCAAGTTAAATCAACTTAAGTCATTTAAACTCACAAGTTATATCAACTCATTTTTATTGTAATAAGTTAAAATGACTTGTAGTTTTAAGCTGATTTAACTTAAAATCTTAAGGCAGCTGCTGAACTGAATCTGGTGAAAACTTTTTCCAGTGTAAAGTGATGATCAGAGCCATGTAGAAAATATCACTTAAAAGGAATGATTCACAATTATTTCTTTCAAATTTACTCAACTTTTAATGAATAATTCATATGTCTTTTAGGAGGGAAGACCAGAACAAAAGACAAATACCGGGTAGTGTACACGGATCATCAGCGTCTGGAGCTGGAGAAAGAATTTCATTACAGCCGTTACATCACAATAAGAAGAAAGGCAGAACTGGCAACAGCACTCAGTCTGTCAGAGAGACAGGTTAGCTGCTTTTTTTTTTAGCTGTCTTTATATTTTTCACATACACTCTTAAAAATAAAGGGTGAGAATCTATTTCGGATCCAAAGAACATTTCAGTCAATTAGTCTTAAAAGAACCTTTTTTCTCTTAGTGTGAAGATCATTTTAAAAATGTAAAGAATGTTGTCCACTATAAAGAACATTTTGTTGAATATAAAGGTTTCATGGATGTCAAGGGTTCTTCATGCACTCCAAAAATATTTTTCTATTTTTTTATGGTTCCATGAACTTTAATCATCCATGGAAACATTTTAATATACAAATGTTTTTTTTTAATGGTTCCATGATGAACCGTTAACATTCATGGTTTTTAAATAAAGGTTCCAAAAGAGTTAAAAAAAATCTAAAGAATCTTTTTCCACTATAAAGAACCTTGTTGAATATAAAGGTTCTATTGATGTTAAACGTTCTTCATGCACTCTTAAAAATAAAGGTCCTTTTTAAGAATTTGTGGTTCTATGAAGAACTTTTAATATTGATGGAAACCTTTAAAGTACAAGTAGTTTCTCATACTGTAAAGTTTTTTTTTTTTTTGGGGAATTTATGGATCCACAAAGAACCTTTAAATCCATGGAAACTTTTTAATGTTATGGTTCTTCATACTGTAAAAAGGTTATATTTTGGGGGAAATTTATGGTTCCCTGAAGAACCTTTAACAGCCATGGAAACTATTTCATGTACAAATGGGTTCCTCATACTGTAAAAAGGTTCTTTTTTAGATATTATGTATCCACGAAGAACCTCTAACATCCATGGAAACTTTTTAATGTACAAATAATTCTACATAATGTAAAAAGGTTCTTTTATGGAATTTATGGGTTCCATGAAGAACCTTTAACATCTATAGAAACGTTTTAATGTACAAATGGGTTCTTCATACTGTAATTTTTTTTTTTTTTTTTTTTTTTTTGGGGGGGGGGGGGGGGGATATTATGGATCCATGAAGAACCTTTAACATCTATGGAAACTTTTTAATGTACAAATAGTTCTTCGTACAGTAAAAAGTTTATTTTTATTTTTTTATTTACAGATCCATGAAGAACCTCTTACGTCCATGGAAACTTTTTAAAAATCAGAATTGGGAAAACTTACTTTTAAAAGTAATGACTTACAATATTGTGGTAGTCCTTAAAAAAACTAACTTATTACATTACTTAGTTATGTTTTTATGGAAAGTAATAAGTCACGTTACTTTTTGCATTACTTTTTAATGTACAAATTGTTTTTCATACTTCAAAAAGGTTCTTTTTTTGGAATTTATGGGTCCATAAAGAGAACCTTTAACAAATGGTTCTTCACACTGTAAAAAAAAAAATTATGGTTCCATTAAGAAACTTTAACACCCATGGTTTTAAAAATAATGGTTCCAATTAGGGCTTTGGATTCCCTAAAGAACCTTTCAAAGAACCATTCCTAAAGGAAGCATTTTATTCTTGAATGTGAAGAGCATTTTGAAAATCTTAAGAACTTTTTCCATTATAAAGATGCTTTTGTGGAATGGAAAGACTCCATTGATGTTAAAGGTTCTGCATGCAACCATAGATGCATCTTTATTTTTAATAGTTAACATTTTCATTCCACAAATAATGGAAAAACGAATGGAAAATGGTTCTTATATGGCATCGCCCTTGGCATCCTTTATTTTTAAGCGTGTAGAAGCTCATTGAGATCTCTGGTGTGTAATGCAGTACAGACGAAACCTACAATGCATTTTACCTCAATTACTCAGGAGAACTGTTTTTTTCAATATGACTTATGGCATATTATTGACAGGTGAAGATCTGGTTCCAGAACCGGCGTGCTAAAGAGAGGAAAGTCAATAAAAAGAAGATGCAACAGCCTCAACCAGCATCCACAACCACACCAACCCCACCTGGTTCAGCTCTGCCAGGCAATGTTCCAATGGTGACAAGCAGCAGCGGTGGCCTGGTATCCCCATCTATGCCAATGACTATCAAAGAAGAGTACTGAAGATCTGCAGACTGTTAGCTGTTTTTATACGCAGCCCTTTCACACTTTCACACACACAGGGTACTTTCAAATCAACTCATGAATGAAAACACAACACGATTGTGACAAAGACTGCGGAAAAATCTGAATTGAAAAATAAAGTACACACGAATCTGAAATGTTAAAGTGTAGCCTAATATTCCTCTGGTCGTTATTCTAGTACTTTATTACTGCTGTTGTTTTGCTCATCTCTGTAAACTTTAATATGTTTTGAGATTGTAAACGTGAATTCAAATAACTGTATTTCTAAAGTAATTTGTATAAATAAAATAAATGTTTTATTGTGGCAAATCGATTCCTTTCAGACTTGCCGAGGAGAGCTGTTTTCATGCATTTTCAAATCTGTTTAATTGGGTCTTCCCACGGATATCAGAGAAGCTGTCAAGCATTGATTTTGCAGTTTTATCGAAGGCGTTTTTATTCACTCGTAAGTTTTGCAAAAAAGCACTGAGCTTATCTGCACTTCATCGAAGCACAGGAGAATAGACGGCACTCGAGCAAGAGCTCACGCTGTTTGCACAGTGTAACGGCATCGCTGGATAAGAGACGAGTGCACGTCAAAAAACTGTGAGCTATTTCATTATCAAGCACACTCTGGACTCTCTTATCGCTGGTGTGACAGAGAAGCTCAGCTTGACGGGCAGAACATATCTCCTCTACGGCGTCGCCGCAACAGGACCTGTTTTATGACCGCGTTAACAAAGCCAGGGTGTGGCGTCCAAAGGCCGAGGCGAAGGGACTGTTGAGCAAACAATATGCATCTGCCTGCGCTTACAGAGAGCGCCCATATGTCCATACTGAGCCTTCATCTTCATCTGTGTGAACGGTTTATTTAGGTTAGAGAAAATATTGTGATCAATACCTTTTGCTCTTTATGCCCGCCAAATGTTCATGCTACAGAAATCAAAATTACATCCTGTTAGACATAGATTGACGTATTGTTTCTTAAAACGATGGCACATTTGAACTATATAGTTAATGTGTTAACCCTGCTGAAAAAAACAGCTAAAACCAGCCTAGGCTGGTTGGCTGGTCTTAGCTGGTTTAACTTGGAAGTAGCTTGTTTTAGCTGGTCTCCAAGTTTGGCCAGGCTGGAAAAGTGGCCAAAAACCCTCTAAAACCAGCCTGCTGACCAGCTAAAACCAGCCAACCAGCCTCGGCTGGTCTGAGCTGTTTTTTTTTTTTTCACCATTGAATGCATATAGGAGCAGAAATAATACTGTGATAACACCTCAAGCCGCTGCCTTAAAATCATGAACTTGAACTTTTGTTGTCTGATCCTAAATTATATTGACATACTGATGACATTAAATGCTTCAGGTTACAGGCTCACCATCCTGATTATGAATTTACACATACAGGACAAACTTAGTGGCATATGTATGAATTCTAATGTGTTCAATTTAATAAAACTAATAAAGATGCTTTAATGATTCTTTAATTCTTTAACTCTGTCTTGTTACCTTGTATTGGTAACATATCCTGTTAGACATAGATTGACATATTGTTTCTTAAAACTATGGCACATTTGAACTATATAGTTAATGTGTTAACCCTGCTGAACAAAAAAAAACAGCTAAAACCAGCCTAGGCTGGTTGGCTGGTCTTAGCTGGTTTAACCTGGAAGTAGCTGGTTTTAGCTGGTCTCCAAGTCTGGCCAGGCTGGAAAAGTGGCCAAAACCCCTCTAAAACCAACCTGCTGCCTCGGCTGGTTTTAGCTGTTTTTCTCCACCAGGGAATTGCATATAGGAGCATAAATAATACTGTGATAACACCTCAAGCAGCTGCATTAAAATCAAGAACTTGAACTTTTGTTGTCTGATCCTAAATTATATTGACACACTGATGACATTAAATGCATCAGGTTACAGGGTTACATCCTGATTATGAATTTACACATACAGTGCCTGGCAAAATTATTCATACCCCTTCATTTTTTTCACATTTTGATTCAAAGCACAAAACAGGTTTGTAACAACTTTTATTAGTTGTTTATTAGAAATAAAAAAACTGAGAAGATCCCGTTGCATAAGTATTCATACCCTTTTCTGGGACACTCTAGATTTAGCTTCATATTGCTTCTAGATGTTACTACACTTGGAGTGGAGTTAAACTGTGGCAAATTCATTTGAATGAGTATGATTTAGAAAGGCACACACCTCTCAGAAAAGGTCTAACAGCTGAAAATGCATATCAGAGCAAAAACCAAGTCCTGAGGTCAAGATAACTGCCTGTAGAGCTCAGTGACAGACTTGCGTTAAGGCAATGATCTAGGGAAGAGTTCAGAAACAAATCTGCTGCATTGAAGGTTCAAAGAAGCATTCTCCATAATGGAAGACGATGGGAACAACTAGGACTCTAGAAAATGTCTGCCAGCCCCCATCCAAGCTGACAGAGCTTGAGAGGTGAAAAGGTGAGGCAAAGAATGGCAGATAATTGCCAAATGCAGATGTGCAAAGCTTGTCACATCATACCCAAAAAGACTTGAGGCTGTAAAGGTGCTTCAACTATGTACTGAGTTGAGGGTATGAATACTTATGCAATTTACTGAATACTAATGCAATGCAAATCTGTTTTTTTGCTTTGTCATTATTATGGTGTATCGAGTGTAAATTGATGTGGGGAAAAACTAATTTAAAGCAGTTTAACATAATGCTGCAACAAAACAAAATGTGACAAAAATGAAGGGGTATGAATACTTTTACAAGGCAGTGTATGAGACAAACTTAGTGGCATATCTACGAATTCTGTGAATTCGTTCTGTGAATGTGTTCTATTGAATAAAACTAAGATGGTTTAATGCTTCTTTAACTCTGTCTTGTTACCTTGTCTTGTTCCATTTTCCTTTATCGTTGCTCTATTTCTGGTAAGAGGAGAATTGTATAAACAAACCTGCTGATAGCTGCCTCTGGGGCCATAAAGTTTATTGGGGGACATGTTGTAAAAATATTCTCACCACAGTAACAAAAACACGTTGGTAGTGTTCTACATATGTAACTCTATATACAACGTTTTTTATTAGGAAGTCCAGTTATTTGCTATATTAGTATTTCTTGACGCATTTAATAATAAAAGTCAAGTGTGTGTCTAAATTATTCACTGAGGTTGAAGAACTGGCTCATTTAATTAATTATTTAATTGATTAATTAATTAAAAAAGACAATGCCGTTGAAGAAACTTGGTTAACAAAGTATTGATTGAACTATTGATTTCTAATTTGAGGTTGAATATGAATATATTTAGTACTTTTTTTTTTTGCTATTTAACAGTATAATCGATAGATAGTTAATTAAGGTAAATAGTGTAAAACAAGCTATGCTCTTGTCTATCTTCACTTAAAAACACTAAACAAACTCATTACCCGTCTAGTCTAGCTATTACTTATACAGCTGCTTGTTTACGAGGCTATTGTATCATAAACTCTCAATTACAATAGTTATACCCACTAATAATCTCTATAATGGCGAGAATAATTCTACATAAACACTGGAGCTGTAAAGCAATGATTCTAGTGACTCTCTATAAATAGCAGATATGGTTAAGTGCCTATGACACCTTTTCATTGAACCCAGCGGAATTTACTCACTTACTCGTAGAAATACCTGTGCCGGCCGTGTTTTTACTCACTCTTTTACTGATTATCAGTTCAAACTGTTTGTGTTGGTAACACTTTACAATAAGGTTTCATTTGTTACAATTAGTTAATGTATTGACATGAACGAACAATAAACAATACATTTCTTACAGTAGTTATTAATCTTTGTTAATTAATGTGTTAGTTAATAAAAGTACAGACGTTCATTGTTTGTTCATGTTAGTTCACTAATCAACTAATGTTAACAAACACAACTTGTGATTTTATTAATGCATTAGTAAATGCTGAAATTAACTAAGATTAATAAATGCTGTAGAAGTATTGTGCATATTTAACTAGCAACTAATGTAACATGACAAATTTGAGATTTTGGACTTTTTGTTTTTTGAATAAAGTGTTTTCTTAGACCGGTGGAAAGAAACATCCAAAAGACACCTTTAAGTGTTTCTTTTATAGCACTTTATCTATTTGTGTTAATAGATTTCAATTTTAAAGGCTGTTTTCTCAAAATTAGTTTTTTTCTTCTACACTGAGCCATAAATCTCCACATTAGTAGCACTTACACACACACCAAACTTTACTTTTTATTCTTGTCTATATCCTGAAGGGTTTTTACAGAGGGATTTGTTCATATTTAATTAGCTTGATTTTATGTTTTATTCCTCCAAAAATGCTAAAAAATATAGTGTTTCCTGTCAGTTCCCTTTTTTTTTCAGAATTATGTTGTGACAAAATGTCACAAAAGTCACAAAATCCCCCTTGTAAAAACTTTTGACTTTAATATGAAAAAAATATATATATCCAAAAATTTAAAGAAGAATTTCAAGAATTTTGAAACTGACTTCATCCAGTGTTTAGATTTTTGTACTTGAAATGTATGCAAATTAGCACATTCATTAAATAATGCCTCATTTGCATATTTAAACAACATTTTAGAAAACTTGTAATACAAGAAATTGTTTGCAATTATCAATGTAATCAATCAACTGGGTAAGTAAGGTCATAACTAGTTGTTGTTGTTTTTTTTACCCTGTTTACCTGCAGTGTCTCGCCTTAAGTAATGTTAAATAATAAACCTTATTTTACAGTCTTACAGTTATTGTTAACAGTTATATTATTTATATTTTAAGATGTTAAAGATTATTAATATGTTTTAGAATATGAAGAAACGGAAGTGCACCAAATCAGGTCATTGTTCTTGCACAATAACTGCCAATGAATGAATGGCTCAGACGGAGCATGAAAATAGGTTATGAAACAGCATCGTTCATTGTGGCATATCTTGATATCAAAAACCAGATATTTGATAGCAGTGCGAGTTTATTTTCTTGGTCCGCTTTGAAGGCCTCATCCTTCACCTTCATAATCGACCTTTGCCTTTGTTGATAATTTAGAGCATTTCAACATGACGATGTATTGATGTCAACACAAGTTCATGTTTGTCAATTCAAGATAGACGTGCATGACACAAACCTCGGTTCCTGAGATGTGGGGGGTGAATGATTAACCCGCACAGAATGCTCAGTAAACTTTAGCATCAATAAAAACGCAGTATGATTTCAACTGTCATTCTGAGCATAATTTTCACAGCACTACTACTACACTCTTAAAAATAAAGGTGCTTCACGATTCCATAAGAACCGTTTTTGTCTAAATGCTTCCATTAAGAACCTTAAACATCTAAAGAACCTTTCTGTTGCACAAAATTTTCTTTGTGGAGAAAGAAGGTTCTTCATATTATAAAAAGGTAAGAAAGAGATGGTTCTTTAAAGAACCTTTGACTGAATGGTTCTTTGTGGAACAAAAAATGGTTCTTCTATGGCATCGCTTGAAGAACCTTGTAAAGCACCTTTATTTTTAAGAGTGTACCAGTGCAGTAAAGTAAGCTTTTTATTTTAAAAGCGTGTTTGAAAATAGTAGCAACTGCAAAAACATAAGCTCAAATTAGAAACATAGTTAAAGGGTTGCAGGTCATGGCGCACAGCCTAAGAAAACACAATAACTGCTTTATATACATCTTCAGGTGCAGTATTTTAAATTGAAGTTCAGGATGTTCCTGCATCAACATCTTTTGGTGATCCTGGATACAGTCCAAAAATATGTGACCCTGGACCACAAAACCAGTCTTAAGTCGCTGGGGTATATTTGTAGCAATAGCCAAAAATACATTGTATGGGTCAAAATTATAGTTCCCCTTCGGGAACGTCGAGCTGCGTCACTACGCTTTGGGAACGACTCCAGCGTGACCACGCTCTGAATCACGTGTGTAATCAGTCCAATAGAGAAGTGCGTGTGACGTCACGGACGGGGTGACGTCAGGAACCAGGAAGCTATAAAGCACATGCGGTGAATGCAGCTGGCAGCTTCTGTCTTTCAGTTGCGCTCTGTGTGTTTGTCTGTCCATCAACACTGTTTTTCGAGGCCAGTTTGCTTTACTTTTATTTGAGTGTTGACTTAGATAGAGAAATGGGCAATAGCAAGCATTTTAAACGTTGTGTTCCTCCGTGCCAGCGTTACATTACGGCCGAGGACACACACACGCTGTGTGTAGCTTGCTTGGGGGCGAGGCATGCCCAGTCAGCCTTTGAGGAGGCTGACTGTGTGGATGGCTTGCGGCTTCCTCTCCGCACGCTTCGCTCCCGGAGGGCTCTTTTTGAGGAAGGAGCCCTCACCAGCGTTCCCCGCGGATCAGGTCCCGCTTCTGCTGAGGCAGAGCGGCGCCTGCATTCGTGGGGATCGCAACTGGATTCGGTATCGAGTGTGGAGACGGGCAAGCCCCTTTCTCCATCCTCCTCTGCCCGATCCATGCCCTTCTCTGGTGTGGAAGCCCGCACGTCGGCTTCTTCACATCAGGAGGAGCACTCGCCGCTCCGTTTATCTTCCTCCGAGGAGGGAGATATGGAGTTGGGCGAGCAGGCTGGTCCCACGCCCTCCCAGCCAGTCGAGTATGAGGAGTTAGTGGAGGTGGTCACCCGTGCCGTTGCCAAGCTTAATATCAGTTGGCCGGACGTGGTGACCGGGGAGCAGAAACAAAAGACAAAGTTAGATGAGAGGTTTCTGCGCCCCAAAGCTCAACCTCCACGCCGGGGTCTGCCATTTTTCCCCGATCTCCACACCGAGGTGTCGAGATCGTGGGGAAAACCATTCTCGGCTCGTGTTCACTCCCCTTCCACCTACACATATTCAAATGTGGTCGGGGCTCGTGAGCACGGTTATGGGGCGATGCCTCAGGTAGAACAGACGCTCTCGAGCTATCTGTCCCCGAGCTCGGCATCATCCCTTAAGACCTCGGCACTCCCCAGCAAACCCCTAAGACCTACATCTTCTTTGCTGGGGAAGGGTTACTCGGCAGCGGGTCAGGCCGCAGCCTGCCTTCACACCATGGCAGTGCTGCAAGCATATCAGGCCGACCTGCTGAAGGAGTTCGATGAGGGCGAGGACGGGGCGGCGGTTGACGTCAGTGAGCTGCGTCGTACTGCCGACCTCGCTCTGCGCGCCACCAAGGAGACCGTCCGTGCCATTGGGCGGTCTATGGCAGCCATGGTGGTCGCAGAGAGACACCTCTGGTTGACCCTGTCCGAGATGAAAGACCGTGACAGGGCCTTGATGCCCCGCTTGTGCCGTCTGGCCTGTTCGGTGACGCGGTTCCCTCCGTCGTCGACAGGTTTCAGCAGGCACAGCAACAGGCGGCGGCATTCCAGAGGTTTCTTCCTCGCCGCTCTAGCTCTGGGGTTGCTGGACGGGAGCAGCCCCACCCGAGTACCCGCTCCTCATACCGCGACAAGCAAACACGGAGCGTTGCTACGCGGACTCCTCCCCAGAGACAACATCAGGGGTCCCGTAGGCGCTCCAAGCCGGGGGCTTCCAAGCCTAAGGGCGACCTGAGGGCCGTCCTTCAGGCGAAGAAGTCCTCGGCGAAAAAGCCCTGACGCCAGTGGCTCTGGGCTTCTGAGGGCAGACCCCCCTGGGGAAATAACATCTCCCCAGTGCCCTCGGGAGACCGATTTGCTAACCCTGCCACCTTCGGTGCTTCAGGGCACAGCGGCCTCTCGTGAGTTGTTCCCCCTGCATCCGCCCGTTCGCGCTGCGGGGCCGGGGGACTCGTAACCCCAAGCATCAATAGAGATCAGCCTCGAGAGGCTGATTCCCTTAGTAGATCATTTAGCAGCGTGGAAACTTCTGCCAAATGTTTCTCAATGGGTCCTGCAGACAGTAGAGAAAGGTTACAAGATTCAGTTCGGCACTCGTCCGCCGTCCTTTCAGGGGATTACCACCACTATTGTCAGCAGGCTCTGATTTTGGAACAAGAAGTAGAAACCCTCTTGAGGAAGGAGGCCATCGAGGTGGTCCCTCCTCATCTCGCAGAGTGCGGGTTTTACAGCCGCTACTTCATAGTTCCAAAGAAGGATGGAGGCTTACATCCTATTCTAGACCTCAGACTGCTCAATCGTGCAGTGCTGAGACTCAAGTTCAAGATGCTTACTGTAAAGCAGGTCGTGTCTCAAATCAGGTCCGAGGACTGGTTTGTCACGATAGATCTCAAGGACGCTTACTTCCATGTCTCCATCCTTCCACAACACAGGAAGTTCCTCAGGTTCGCTTTTGGGGGCAAAGCTTACCAGTACAGAGTTCTTCCTTTCGGTCCAGCACTCTCATCCCGAACTTTCACCAAATGTGTGGATGCTGCGCTGGCTCCTCTGCGACTCCAGGGCATCCGCATACTAAACTACATAGACGACTGGCTTATACTAGCGCAGTCAAGGGAGATGGCGATTCGACATCGAGATGTCATTCTCGCCCATATGAAAGCTCTGGGGTTAAGACTGAACTCCAAGAAAAGTGTTCTTTCTCCAGCTCAGAGAACCACTTATCTAGGAGTAGTTTGGGACTCGATCGCGATGCGGGCACAAATGTCTCCTGCTCGGATAGAATCGTTTGTTCACACAGTCAAGAGAGTCAGAGAAGACCGATCACTCACTGTAAAGCAGTTTCAAGTTCTGCTGGGTCTCATGGCAGCTGCGTCCAACATGATTCCTTTTGGCCTACTGCATATGAGACCTTTACAGTGGTGGCTCAGAACCAAAGGGTTTTCCCCGAGGGCAACCCATTCCATTTGATCAGGGTCACGCGGCACTGCCTTCGTGCCCTGGACATTTGGAAGAAGTCTTGGTTTCTGTCCCAAGGCCCGGTGTTGGGAGCTCCGTGTCGTCATGTGACACTAACGACGGACGCTTCCCTCACCGGTCATGAGTGGCCGGTCAGCCCAAGGTCTGTGGAGCGGGCACCATCTCAATTGGCACATCAATTGCCTGGAAATGCGTGCTGTGTTTTTAGCCCTAAAACACTTTCTCCCAGACCTGAAGGATCACCATGTGTTGGTTCGCACCGACAACACGTCCGTGGTCACTTACATCAACCATCAAGGGGGTCTGCGTTTGCGCCCCTTGAACAAGCTGGCGCACCAGAACCCTGTGTGGTCCCAGGGAAAACTCCTCTCACTGAGAGCAGTCTACATTTCTGGACATCTCAATGTGGGAGCAGACGTCCTGTCGAGGCAGGGGCTGAGGCCCAGCTCCCCTGGGACTGGATGCTATGGTACAGACGTGGCCGAGGCTTCGTCTGTACACCTTTCCCCCGATCGCTCTGCTCCCCGGAGTTCTGGAAAGAGTGTGCCAGGGTCGAGTATGGTTCTCAGACCTGATTTCTCTCCTAGACGGCCCTCCATGGAAAATTCCTGTCAGGAGAGATCTCCTCTCACAGGCAGGAGGTGCGATCCTGCACCCCCGCCCGGAGTTGTGTAAATTATGGGTGTGGCCCCTGAGGGGGCACAACTCCTAGCTTCCGGTCTCTCAACCGAGGTTGTTGAGACCATTCTCCAATCCAGAGCTCCCTCCACGGGAAAAGTGTACACCGGGAAGTGGAATATGTTTGTCCTATGGTGCAATCAGCACCAAACTGACCCAGTTCACTGCCCAGTAGGTTCAGTGCTGGACTTTTTGCAGGCCCGCCTTACGGCCGGTAACGCACATTCTACACTGAAGGGTTATGTGGCAGCCATAGATGCTTTCCATGCTCCCTTCGGTACTATCTCCCTCGGGAGACTTCCCCTGGTGTCACGTTTTCTCCGCGGTGCACTGAGGCTGAGGCCCCCGGTGCGCTCACGCGTCCCCACGTGGGACCTGGCCGTGGTATTAGAGGCTCTATGTAATCCTCAATTTGAGCCTATTGAAGAGATCTCGGACAGGCTTTTGTCCTTTAAGACTGCCTTTCTGTTGGCTATTTCCTCTCTCAAGAGAGTTGGTGATATACAGGCCCTCTCAGTGGCCCCTTCATATTTAGACTTTGTCCCTGGGATGGTCAAAGCATTTTTGCACCCGAAACCGGGTTACTTACCCAAGGTGCCTTCAGTAGTACCACGGGCTGTAGTGCTCCAGGCCTTTTGTCCTCCCCCCTTTTCGGGACCAGAACAGCAGAAGCTTAACTGTATGTGTCCAGAGCTCCACAGAGCTGCCCTGTTTTGGTCCTCGTAATAGAGGTCTTCCAGCTACTAAGCTAACATTAAGTCGGTGGATTTCGGATGCCATTTCTATTTCCTATAAGTCCTCTGGTCTTCCCTCTCCAATCTAAACCAAGGCACATTCGACCCGCACAGTTGTGGCGTCCAAAGCTTTTATGTCAGGGGTTTCACTGCAAGATATCTGTAATGCTGCGGGATGGTCTACGCTGCTTACATTTCTCAGATTTTATGAGTTGGATCTCCCCAATACTCCGGGCTCCTTTGCCCTTCTCTCAGATGCTCCTACCACTAGTAGGGCTACCTAACTTTGGCGGTGAGGCCGCTCCTTTACCCAGGCTACTGTCGCCTTTATGAGTCAACTAAGGTTGCTCCTTTGCTGCTCCAGCTTTTGATGACTCAGACTTCTGTCGTCTGCTTTATGATTGGGCCAAGGCCCTTTGTTTGAGGCTACTTTCGCCTTACAACTGATGTTGGGCTACTTTTGCCCTTTCTATGTAACGGCTGAGGCTGTGCTTTCCTGCTTTGATAGCAGCAATCACTCTGGGCTACTTTCGCCCTTCCACGAGTGGGCTGAGGCCGCTCGTTTCACTCGGGCTACTTTCACCCTGCTTATAAGACGGTTGAGACCGCACTCTCATGCCTAATAGCAGCAATTACTCTGGGCTACTTTCGCCCTTTCACGAGTGGGCTGAGGCCGCTCGTTTCATTCGGGCTACTTTTGCCCTGCTCATAAGACGGCTGAGGCCGCACTCTCATGCTTAATAGCAGCAATTACTCTGGGCTACTTTCGCCCTTTCACAAGTGGGCTGAGGCCGCTCGTTTTTACTCGGGCTACTTTCGCCCTTCTCTTGAGACGGCTGGAGCAATCACCATGGGCTACTTTCGCCTTTCTATAAGACGGCTGAGGCCGCACTTTCATGCTTCAACAGCAGCAATTACTCCGGGCTACTTTCGCCCTCCCACGAGTTTCGTATGAAACCCTAGTTCCTCTAGGGAACGAGACGCTGCGTCGCCTACCACAATTCTGGCATCCCTGCAGTGCTCCTGGTGGCAGAAGCTGCCGGCTGCATTCACCGCATGTGCTTTATAGCTTCCTGGTTCCTGACGTCACCCCGTCCGTGATGTCACACGCGCTTCACTATTGGACTGATTACACATGTGATTCAGAGCGTGGTCAAGCTGGAGGCGTTCCCAAAGCGTAGTGACGCAGCGTCTCATTCCCTAGAGGAACTAGGGTTTCATACAAAACCCGAGGCGATTTTTCTTTTATGCCAAAAATCATTAGGAAATTAAGTAAAATCATGTTCCATGAAGATTTGTTGTAAAATTCCTACTATAAATATATCAAAATGTAATTTTTGATTAGTAATATGCATTGTTAAGAACTTAATTTGGAGAACTTTAAAGGTGATTTTCTCAGTATTTTGATTTTTTTGCACCCTCAGATTCCAGATTTTCAAATAGATGTATCTCGACCAAATATTGTCCTATCCTAACAAACCATACATCAATAGAAAGCTTATTTATTGAGCTTTCATATGATGTATACATCTCAGTTTGGTAAAATATAACCTTATGACTGGTTTTGTGGTCCAGGGACACATATAGATTTAACCCCTAAACCTAACCTTAACCATAATTTATTTCTAAAATTAGAGGGAAATGATAGCAAATTAACAACTCTGATGGTAAGCTTAAAACTGGCATTTCCTGAAAAGTTATTCCTCAATTCTGATTGGTTGATTGAAATGTTGTTCCAGACTCAACAAGGATGTTGATCCAGGAACATGCTGTACTTGGTAAAATCACGTTCACCTTTAAATCGACTGTTTTAAGGGAAGACACTACAGGCAAAAACACTTTTTTCATGCACCTATCAAGTTTGAGATTTTGGGCTTTTTAGTTTTTTATAAAGTGTTTTTTTTTTTTTTGAGTAGTGGAAAGAAGACAAAAAATACTGTTTTGTTTATAGCACTTTATCTATTTGTGTCAATAGATTTCCATTAAAATGCATATTTTTAAAGGCCGTTTTCTCAAAATGATTTTTTTCTCCTACACTGAGCCATAAATCTCCTCTTCAGTAGCACTTACACACACCAAACTTTACATGTTTATTCCTGTCTGTATCCTGAAGGTTTTTACAGAGGGATTTGTTCATATATAATTTGTTTGATTTTATACAACATTTTATTCCTCAAGAAATGCTAAAAAAAATATAGTGTTTACTGTCTGTTCTAAGGGTTTCTGAATTATGAGTGACAAAATGAGACAAAATAAAAAACTTTTTGACTGTAATATGTCAAAACAATTAAAGAAGAATTTCAAGAATTTTAAAACTGACTTCATCCAGTGTTTAGATTTTTGTATAGAAATGTATGCAAATTAGTGCATATTTCATTAAATAATGCCTCATTTGCATATTTAAACAACATTTTAGAAAACTTGTAATACAAAAAATGTTTGCAGTTGTCAAAGTAATCAATCAAGTGGGTAAGTAAGGTCATATCTATTAGTTTTATTTTTACACTATTCACCTGCAGTGTCTCGTCTTAAATGTTTCCAGAGTCAAAGTCCTAATGTCAACAGGCTAAACATTCAAGACCCGGGCTCTGTTCTTCGTACATTATTTATTGAGTTATCTTTATTCTGATTTATACTCAATCTTTCCTTCTTTAAAACTCATCTCAGAGCCAACAAGCCAGGTCTGTAAATTTAAACCTGAATGAGAGCAGATTTAGTTCATTTAAGGGAAAATATTATAATACAGCTTTTTAAAAACAGATTTCTTGTAAGTTTGTACCAGCTGCTGGGATACTACTACTACTCTTTTTTTACAGTCTATGACTACTACCAACAACAACAACAACAACAACAACAACAACAACAATAATAATAATAATAATAATTACTATTACTATCACATTTGAATATAATATTTTATGTAAATCAATATTATCTATAAACATTGTCAGCCAATTCAATGATAATGTATTATTATTTTATTGCATTACTGATGGATTGATTTAATTCAATATTTTTTCCTTTGGCTTCTCATGAAAACATTATACACTACATACAGTCAAACCAAAATGTATTCAGACACCTTCAACATTTCTCACGTGATCACAGTTTATTCACTACAGTTTTGAAAATAGTAATAAAGGACTCAAGAGTTAATCTGTGTCAGAACAAATTCATCTTGATAATGTCAGATAACTTAAAAAGATGTGTAACAAAACATGGTCAGGTCAAAGTGTCAAATTAAATTTTTGTCCCAAATGTTTATCAGTTTTACTGGTACACTCTTAAAAATAAAGGTGCTTTAAAAGGTTCTTCACAGCGATGCCATGGAAGAACCATTTTTGGTTCCAAAAAGAACCATTCAGTCAAAGGTTCTTTAAAAAAACATCTCTTTCTCACCTTTTTATAATCTGAAGAACCTTCTTTCACCACAAAGAACCTTTTGTGAAACAGAAAGGTTCTTCAGATGTTAAAGGTTCTTTATGGAACCATTAAGACAAAAAAGGTTCTTCTATGGCATCGTGAAGCACCTTTATTTTTAAGAGTGTATTTTTGGGTATAATATGTCACAGTATACTTTATTTTGCTATCCTCATTTACATAAATATCTGGCACTGTTTCAAGCAATGGATCGTTAATGTATTTGACATCAAGAGGTAAATCTAAATACAATTAGATTACAGATTTTTGACATTAAATTAAAAACGTAAATACTGTTGAAATTTTAGAAATAAAGTATTTGTGAATCTTAACTCTATGTATTTTTGGCTGATTTAGCCAGAGCCAGAGATGAATTATCAGTATCGCAATCAGATTTCATCAGCATATTAATAAAAAGAACGTGGACAAGAGATGCAAAAATTAACGCATTTAAGAAGCCTTTGTTATAAAAAAAAAAAAAAAAAGAGTTTCTGCGCAAAGTCAGATTTCCTGATGTTCTTACAATCTCATACGTGACCCTAGAGCACAAAACTAGTCATAAGGGTAAATTTTTTGAAATTGAGATTTATTATTATCTAAAAGTTGAAAATAATTCTAAAAAAATAGCTTTCCATTTATGTATGGTTTGTTATACAACATTTGGCCGAGATACAACTAGAGATACAAGTATTTGAAAATCTAACTCTCTAAGGGTGAAAAATAAAAAATAAATAAAAAATAATCAAAATATGAGAAAATCGCCTTTAAAGTTGTCCAAATGAAGTTCTTAGCAATGCATATTACTACCCAAAAATTAAGTTTTTATATATTTACGTTAGGAAATGTATTAAACATCTTCATGGAACATGATCTTTACTTAATATCCTAATAATTTTTAGCATTAAAAAAATGATAATTTTGACTCAATGTTTTGTTGGCTATTGCATGCCATGAACACATTTGACCATTTGAGAATTTAAAGGTAAGACTGATCTCATGGTATACCGAAAGCAGAATTGTTTGCAGTGCTGCAGGCTCTTTCGTAATTTTGCATGCAAAAGTGTGATTGCAGCTTCAGCTGCTTACAAGAGATGAAGCTACAGTAGGAGAACTGAACTCTGACCTGAACAAAGCCAAAAGCCATGTGACCAAGAGACCGCAAATGTTACACACGTACCACTAGTAATAACAAACATTTCAAAGCTATAGGTGGATGGTTGCTAGCCTATAGTAATAGTTTTTAAAAATAGCTATTTTATCTGTTTTCTTCTTATTTGAGGCAGAGACCTGATGGCTTGTCCATAGACGACTTTAATTTTCACTGGATTGTGAAATGTGGCAACAAAGTTTTACAAATGTGTTTGTTAAACTAACTGTATTATGTAACGAATCGACATATTTGTATTATAACCATGTTTTGGCATAATTGTCATCATCATCGTTCCCTGTGGTAGCCTACCTGAGCAGGTTGAGGACAGCAATATCCAGAGAACACCTGACACTTGCAACATGACTTGGAAATATGAGTCAAGTTTGGGAACAGCGCCTCTCATTGGTCAAAACATATAACTTTTTTCTGTTCTTTAGAATTGGACTCTGAATCTTTTTTGTCAGAAAATGGCACCCTATATTTTTAACACTTCTGTCAGCCCAAACGGTGACAAAAGAGGCAAACGAAGAGAGGATAGCAGGGGATGAAGTGATGCTAAAACTGAGAATTTATTGAAATACCTATTTTTGTTGCATTGTTCTAAATGCTGCAGTCTGGCCAGCACAAATTCAACAGGTTTTAGCTATAATATCAGGTAAAGGAACAAGGTCAATGCTTCACAAGATTTTCCTGTGACATTAAAAACAAATATTTTCATCATGTCTCTAAAGAATATTCAATAAATGAAGATTCGTATATATAACATAATATAACAATTCCCGTCCTCTTATTCGATTGGCTGAGAGGCCTTTTAGGAATGCTGGCATTCACCTATTTCAAGACTATTGGGATTTTAACTGTTTGTATCACTCCGCTTGTCTCTGTGCATTCCAGACATTATTCTCTGTTATAGTGATGGGAAGTCCGGCTCTTTTCAAAGATTTGGCTCTTTTGGCTCGGCTCCCTTAGAAGAGCCGGCTTTTGCGGATCCCAAATCACTCTGAGCCTTCTATTTTAGCCCAATTTAGCCAATTTGAATGGTTTGTGTGTTGGTAAGCAATTTTTTATTCAGTGGTTTCATAAAGGCCTTATTTTTATACATTTTTAACGTTGCAAAAAATTTAATAAATGCAGTTATTATTATTTAACTTTTTAATACAACTTTAATTGAACAATTGGAAATGACACAGGCTTCTCCCAAAAGATAATAAGACGATGTACAAGAGGCATCATTGTGGAAAAAAAATATTTCTCAGCTTTTATTTACATTGAACAAAAAGTGGCATGTCCAAAGTTATTCTTACCCTTTGCAAACTGTCACAGTCTATGGGAAAATCCAAAGTTCTATACCATTCCAAATAGTCCCAGCTGTTCTAAATCATCCCAATTACCCTGATTCATTGGGAACAGCTGTTTTAATCAACTCAACAGGTGAAAAACAGAAGCTCGCTGCTGTTGGTTTTATGGTCAGATGAAACAAAAATTGAATTGTTTGACCACAATGATGTAGCCTCCATTTGATGTAAAAACGGACCCTAAGAACACCATCCCCACTGTCAAACATGGTGGTGGGAACCTAATGTTTTGGGGGTGTTTTTCAGCCGGTGGACCAGGGAACCTAATCACAGTCAACAGCACCATGAAAAAGGAGCAATACATCAAAATTCTCAACAACAGCATCAGGCAGTCTGCAGAGAAACTTGGCCTTGGGCACCAGTGGACATTTCAGCACGACAACGACCCAAAACACACAGCAAAAGTCGTGAAGAAATGGTTAGCAGACAAAAACGTTAACATATTGCAGTGGCCCAGCCAGAGTCCTGACTTAAATCCAACTGAGAATCTGTAGAGGAGCTAAAGATCAGGGTGATGGCAAGGAGACCCTCCAACCTGAAAGAGTTGGAGCTCATGGCTAAAGATGAATGGGCAAAAATACCAGTGGAGCAATTATAGGAAGCGTTTGATTGCTGTAATAGCCAATAAAGGCTTTTCTATTGATTATTGAGAAGGGTATGAATAATTTTGGACATGCCACTTTTTGCTCAAATGTAAATAAAAGATGAGTAATAATTTTTTTCCACAATGATTCCTTCTTGTACATCGTCAAAAAAACTTGCTGGTTGAATACAAGTAACATTAAGTAAAAATTTGCCAGGGGTATGAATAATTTCGGGCTTGACTGTTCTTTTTGTGCGGTTAAGAGGAAAGATGCATTTTTGCCAAATGCATTTTTAAAATAGCTACATTTGTTGCTAGGTGTTTTAAAAAAATTGTTAGGGTAGTCTCAAAGCTTTCTCCCAATGCGCTAGCATTTAAATCCGGCTTCCTCGCCTGTGTACCTGGCCTGTACCACTACTCTTGGGTGTGCCCATCCTAATAAAGTCCCACCCCTGCCTGCAGCTGAAGATTCGGCTGTCCCCGACGGGAGTCGGCTCTTCTCGTTCGCTACAAAAATCGACTCTTAGTTAGTTAGTGCAGCGACTTCAGGGCAGGTTACATAGTTATGCTAGTGGGTAACAAATGTGTTTAGCGATTAATTCATCCAATTCACTCAAACCGCAGATTCATTCAACGAAACTGAGTTGTCTAAACTTTCCACACCACTTTACGAGGCTCAACCGATGAGAAGCGTGTCCAAAAGCTAACTGTTGATGATGAATAGGCTACAAGGCCTACAACAAGGATAGCAATTTCCTTGTTCCAAAGAAAACGGCAAACCTTTAACAAATGTATGGCTTCACATGCAGAAAGAACTTGTCAGGTACTTAATTATGTATTTATGTCATCAGTTATTCCATGTCACATCAACCAAATTTCAGAAACTCCCCCAGCTCAAAGTGCTGATTTTGTTCAAGACTTACATACATGTGACCCTGGACCACAAAATCAGTCTTAAGTAGCATTTCTAAAAATAAAAATACATTGTATGGGTCAAAAGTATAGATTTTTCTTTTATGGCAAAAATCTTTAGGATATTAAGTTAAGATAATGTTCCATGAATATATTTTGTAGCTACATTTTCTACCATAAATACATCAAAACTTAATTTTCGATTAGTAATATGCATTGCTAAGAACTTCATTTGGACAACTTTTAAGGCGATTTACTCAATATTTAGATTTTTTTTGTACCCTCAGATTCCAGGTTTTCAAACAGTTCAATATCTGAAATCTGAGGGTGCAAAAAAAAAAAAAAAAAATCAAAGATATTCAAATAGTTGAATACCTGGAACAAACTCATTTATTCATTTAATTATTTATTCAGCTTTCAGATGATGCATGAATCTCAAATAAAAAAAATAAAAATAAACTTGTGGCTAGTATTGTGGTCCAGGTTCACAAATAATGTTTATTTACTGAGTAATACACGTTTTTTTTTTTTTTAAAGACATGTCTGAAAAACAAATGAAGCACTGTTTGATTATTAACATTTTTCAAAATCGTATTTCAACAGAAGAAACAGATTCAGACAGGTTTGGAACATCATGAGGGTGAGTTGTGTCTATTGGAATAAGTGTGCATTTTTGTAAACTGTTTCATCAAACTTTAAATGTAAGCCTCAAGATAGTTAACTTGGGAGTAAAAACATCTGAAAACATAAAGACATTTATATTATCTATTGCAAATGGTGCTAATGGTGTTTGGACCCTGGGATTTATTTATATTTGTTACTATTATTGTATTTTTTTATTATTATTATTTTGTCTTAAGAGTATCTGGGCATCAGAGACCATATATCACAGAGGTCCCAAATTTGGTCCTAACTCTATTGTGAATGACAAATAATAGATGTAATTTCAATGTTATTCACTAGAGGGAGCCACAGGATACTAGGAGTCAGTTTGACACCAGCACAACCATACAGCACCCACAGCATGGATTGTGTCATAAAACATAACTTGAAAAGCAATTTTTTATAAAACAAAGTTTGATCACTGTTTTCTCAGCTGTTTAAAAGATTAATGTTATTATCAAAGTTTGATAAAATGTTGATAAAAGTTGACTCATCCCTTTAAATTCAAATTTTAACGCATTTTAAATGTTTTTTTAATGCTTAGAGAACAAAAGCATGACCAACTATACACTTTATTGGCATCAGTGGTTTTATGAAGAACCTTGAACATTCATGGAACCTTTCAAATGCAGAAAAGGTTCTTTATAGCTGAAATACTTTAGATTTTTTTTAAATGTTCTGCAAAATGCATGCTCTTTAAGAACTATTAACTGAAAGGTTTTTTGGGGACCCAAAAATGGTTCTTCTATTGCATCACTGCAAAAACACCCTTTTGGAACCTTTATTTTTAAGAGTGCAATATACTTACATGTCTACTATAGTTAGTTATATATTTATAGACAGTAGGAGTAGAGTTCATTTTTTTCCCCTGAAATCCTGAATCCTTTAGACAAGCTCTAAAAAAAAAATTGTTTAATTTTTCACTTCATATTTATTCATTCATTTGACTGTTTATTTCTTTAAATTATTGAACTCCCCTTGGAATGATCTTTTTCTCATGAATTTTGGGGTGTATCATCTGTGGACCCTCAAGATCAGTGCTTGAATTGAGGTTTTTACCTTCATCATTTGCATTAGAGGCTTCTTTTAATCAGGTTCTATATCATCCATTTATTACCCTTAATCAAAAACTATTCAGCATTCACTGAGTTAAAGAGGAAAGTA
The DNA here is from genome assembly GCF_049309525.1 of Garra rufa. Taxonomy (NCBI): domain Eukaryota; kingdom Metazoa; phylum Chordata; class Actinopteri; order Cypriniformes; family Cyprinidae; genus Garra; species Garra rufa. The sequence goes on from NC_133379.1 coordinate 11,097,488, forward strand.
CAATTGACATTAATTTAAAACATGCATACAAATGCTTAATATATAATGCATAATAAAACAAACTGGACACTTGATAAATGAATAAATAATAACAATCAAATGCAAAATAGCTTAAATATTGGAACTATACACTTACATAATTATGTTAATACAAAAACAGCAAGTCTAAACACATATCACATAAACTAAGCTATCAAGCTATAATCATTTCTATCTATTATGCACTATAACCTGCGAAAGCTAGGCGAGTTCTGCACATAAATGTGGTATGAATTGTCTGTTTCTGTGGTTACACAATGTAGTCTTGCATGAATAGCCAGCTGCATGCAGCCGAATGTGTCACTATAACTGTGTCTCCTCTCTGCAGTGCAGACAGAACGAGGAGCAGTGACATTTCTGTACAGATCCTATAACAGAAACTTTGACATGGATGAAGCAGCATGTATGAAATGATCCAGGTTTTCATGTAAACACTCTAATAATAATAATGATGTCTAGTCAGAAAATGTCAGAATTTAAAAAGTATAATAACACTCCACATATGCAGACAACAGGTCCATAAATAGACCAATAATACCAGCAACAACTCCAGACATACACTCAAGCCCAAAAAATTTCTGACTTAAAGTTACTTTGATTCAACCAGGAAGTTTTTTTTTATTATTTATTATTATTTTTTTTTTAGAAATGACACAGACGTCTCCCAGAAGATAATAAGATGATGTACAAGAGGCATCATACTGGAAAAAAACATGATTAATAATCTTTTAGTACATTTGAACAAAAAGTGGCATGTCCAAAATTATTCATACCCTTCTCAGTAATCAATAGAAAAGCCTTTATTAGCTATTACAGCAATCAAACGCTTCCTATAATGGCTGAGCAGCTTTTTGCATGTCTCCACTGGTATTTTTGCCCATTCATCTTTAGCCATGAGCTCCAACTCTTTCAGGTTGGAGGGTCTCCTTGCCATCACCCTGATCTTTAGCTCCTCTACAGATTCTCAATTGGATTTAAGTCAGGACTCTGGCTGGGCCACTGCAAAACGTTAATGTTTTTGTCTGCTAACCATTTCTTCACCACTTTTGCTGTGTGTTTTGGGTCGTTGTTGTGCTGAAATGTCCACTGGTGCCCAAGGCCAAGTTTCTCTGCAGACTGCCTGATGTTGTTGTTGAGAATTTTGATGTATTGCTCCTTTTTCATGGTGCTGTTTACTGTGATTAGGTTCCCTGGTCCACCGGCTGAAAAACACCCCCAAAACATTAGGTTCCCACCACAATGTTTGACAGTGGGGATGGTGTTCTTAGGGTCAAAGGCTTCTCCTTTTTTACGCCAAGTGAATGCTACATCATTGTGGCCAAACAATTACATTTTTGTTTCATCTGACCATAAAACAGAAGACCAGAAGTCTTCTTCTTTGTCCAGATAAGCATTTACAAAGGCCAAGTAAGCTTTTGTGTGCCTTATCTGGAGAAGTGGTGTCCACCTTGGTCTGCGTCTGTGGAATCCAGCGGTGTTCAGTGTCTGTTGGACTGTCTGCCTTGAGATGTTGCCACCAGCAGAGCCCAGATTCATCAGGATGGCCTTGGTGGTGATCCTTGGATTCTTTTTGTACCTCTCTCACTATCCTCCTGGCCAGCACAGGTGTCACTTCTGGCTTCTGACCACATCCTCTGAGATTTTTCACATTGCAGAATGTCTTGTATTTTTTAATAATACTTTGCACTGTAGCCACTGGAACTTCAAAACATTTAGATATGGACTTATAGCCCTTTCCTGACTTGTGAGCAGCCACAATGCGCAGCCGCAGGTCCTCAGTGAGCTCCTTTGTCTTAGCCATGACTGTCCAAAAACCAACAGCAGAGAGTTTCTGTTTTTCACTTGTTGAGTTGATTAAAACAGCTGTTCCCAATGAATCAGGGTAATTGGGATGCTTTAAAATGGAACAGAATGATGGAATACAAGTTGTTGGCAAGGGTAATCCTCAAAAAACACACAGAAATAGTATAAAATACTACATGAATTATTACTCTGAAAATGAATGCAACCTGGCAACTTAGAATGTTAGTGCGGTGACCATTTGCTAGGATGCAGCTTGGCTGTAAGTGCTTGGTCGTCATGGAAACGACACTACATGTCAAACGGATGCATATACTTTAAAAAAATGTACCTCAACCTTTTTTTTTTTTTTTTTTTGGAATGAGACCTGAAGATATGGGAAATGTGTTTTTTTCATTGGGCAAATAGGAGAAATTTCTCACTTTAAAGTCTCTTTGGATAAAAGCATCTGCTTAATGAATAAAGCTCTGACTAATAACAGTCATTAAAATTAAGATCAGAAATAATGCCCTAATGTAACAAATGCACTCACAATAATCATATTAGTATTGTATTATTAGATATGGTATCTAAATTTTAAATAAACAATTAATAATCTTAATAAAGTTGATCTATGAATAATGTCTGTGTTTATGTGAGTTTATGCAGAGGTGGGGATTTTTAAATGGAAAGGAGGGGCTACAGTAAAGGCAAATATGTTTAAATTAATAGGGATATTTCTAAATTTCTAAACTGAGAGGAGTTGGAGCCTTCAATGAAGGCTGAAGGTGGATGTTTCTAAATTAAGATGGATGTAATAGTGAAGACAGAGATTTCCAAATGTGAAGACAGGTTTCTAAATTAAGAGGAGGAGCTACAGCAATGACAGATTTCTTAATGAGAAAAGTTGGCTACAGTGAAGTGCTGATGCCAGAGATTTCTAAATTTAAAGGCGGAGATTACTAAATTGACAGGAGGAGCTACAGCCCATTCTTTTTATCAGTCATTTTACTTTTGTCGAATTCGTGATCTTGTCACATTTTACAAGGAAAGATAATTGTCTGTTTTGCTATACACCTATCTATACACCTTTAATTTTACTAAAACAAATGCTTAAAAGATGGATTTATTGTTATTCTTAATTACAAAGCACAACAACAATAAAGGCATACATCACACGCCATATTCTATACCGACTAATAAATTACAGTAGGTTTAGCAAACACTGAAGAATAAAAAAAAAAAAAAAAAAAGTATTTTACACGTATGCATTTGAAGGACACTTTTAGCTAAAATGACGGCATTAAGATATAGATTTTAAATATTTATGCATTCCCTGAAAATTGTACCCAAGAACTTAGTGCTAATGATGTTCTACTTTGTCTGTAGTACTGTAACTTTTTTTTGGCACAAACAACTATACAAATGTATGCTTTAATTTTCTTGATTATGTAACCTTTATGCACTTCTAAAAGTGACTCTCGGAGCAAACAATCAGTGAGAACAATGGTACACCTGAACAGATCAAAGGTACATTGCGTCTGTATTATTTCACATTAGCACATATCAACTTGCATGTCATGCTCACAGACTTATTTACAGCAAACAGTGCAAACTATTGTGTGATTGAAACCAGACTGTCTGAATTACACTTTCATTTCAGCAAAATATCACAGTGCAGACTGCTGAACTCCAACATGTTTGCTGGTGTTTTGCTGTGCATGGTTGCCAGGTTGGGAAAAGTATAGATTCAATTTCACATAAACTGAAAATTTGCTAAAAAAAAAAAAAAAAAACTCATCCTCAAGGCCATGCAAGATGTAGGTGATTTTTTTCTTTAGTAGTTTTTGGTGATTTCATAAAATGCAAATTCAAAGATACAGACACTTTAACAATCAGAAAAAGCATACCAGGCAACACAAAATTGGCTCCTGGTGATATATTGAGGTCTTATGAAGTGAATTGATCGTTCTGTGCAAGAAACTGAACATTATTTACAACATTACTACCTGTAAACCACAGCCTTAAGCAAATAGGGAAATAAGATGCTCATATCTGTCTAATTGTCTCCTCAGTTCAGTGACTGTTGAAGGAACTAGAATGCTGAATGAGCAGTGTTGGGTTTAACACATTACGAGTAATGCAAGTTACGTTATAATATTACTTTTTCCAATTAACTAGTAAAGTAACGCTTTACATATTAATTGACAAGAAAATATCTGAGTTACTTTTACAAATAAGTAACGCCAGTTACCTTTCCCCCCATTTATTGATTAAAAGCTCTCCTGTCCCCATTTTGAGAGAAATTGTAAGATGTTACTTTAGTTCTAAAATAAATATGAACATGCATTAATTCATCTCACTCACTTAAAAATAAATACAGTATTCCTTAAAATAGATAAAAACAGTGAAATTCAACGCAAACCTGCAATAATTAAATATGTTAAATAATAGAAGTATCCTTTATGTATTTAATCCCATTTGATTAACCGATGTCTTTGCTGCTGACCTTCGATGATCCAATTCATCCATACTAATAAGCAAAAATGACTCAAGATAATCTAACATTTGTTTTCCTTTTTTTACTGCTGAAGAGTTCTTCTGTGGTCTACTGTCCAGACGTGAATTTACTTTTCTCTAAGCCTGAGGTTTTTGGTGTGAAAAGGCTTTTACATTTGACAAAAATAGAACTTTTTATAATAAAAACAAACAAGCAAGCCCTGACCAGATTTAAAAAGTAACGCAAAAGTACTGTATAACACTCTACTTTCCATAAAAATAACTAAGTAATGTAATTAGTTACCTTTAAAACTTTTAAAAGCATTACTTTTAACAGTAACTTTCCCAACACTGTGAATAAGATCATTCATTGTAGGATAAGATATGACGCTATTTTGGCTCATTTTAAGCCAGAGTGACTGTCAGGCATCTGAAAGTAAGTTTTGACAAAAAAAATAAAAAATAAAATAAAATACAGGAACCAGTTAAAAAAATGATTTGTTTGTGAACCGGGCATCACTCCAAATCATTTGCCTAAAGCTCTGGATTACAGGTAATAATGCTGTAAAAGACCTCAACATATCATCAGAAGTCACAGGTATTCATTTTGTCTTGCCTGTATTAACTACTACTGCTACTAAGCTACTGAGTGAAAAGCTGGAGAGCGGCAAACCAGTTTGTGGAGGTTGTTACCAATGAAAGAATTGCAAATGAAAATCAAGCATTTTCAGGAAAAATAACCAGCAGGCAAATATCGCAGCAGATTATGCTTAGTAAATCAATAAATATGATTTATCATGCACTGCAGCTATAATGGCTTGTACTGAAAAGAAGCATGGGGGGAAATGTGTGTGGAACCAGTAGAGGTTTGCCATTGCAACAGCAGGTTTTGTGCTAATGGTTCTTTAATTGACAGTCGCCATAAAAGCAGCCACACTGCAGGACTGTGCCTCAAAATCCGGTCACTGGCAGAATTTGATCGCAGTGGTCATTAATCGGCTGTCGGTGAACATGTCAAACTAGTTACTAGGTTTAGCCTAGGATCAGAGGATTTTTTAGGATTAGAAAAAAAAAAGAAAAAAAAAATGCTTCCCACATGTTTGTTAGACCTTGAGAATTAATTTTAAGATTTCCACAGATTTCTTTTTTAATTTAGGGCTTCATGAAATGTATTTTATTTTTGTATTTGTATTTTTGTATTTTATCATTTAAAGCAGTAGTTCACCCAAAAATGAAAATTAGCCCATATTTTACTCACCCTCCAGGCATCTTTTGTTTATATGACTTCCTTCTTTCAGACAAATCCAATTGGAGTTCTATTAAAAATTATCCAAAGCTTTCGAACGGCATAGACGGGTGTTTCTCTTCATCAGTCCAAAACAAGTTCAATAAAGTGCATCCATCCATAATTAAAAATGCCTCACACAGCTCCGGGTGATGAATAAAGGCCTCCAGTAGCGAATCAATGTGTTTTTGTAAGAAAAATATCCATATTTAAAACATAATAATCACTTTAATCTAGCTTGCAGTCACTGTTGTACATGGAAGTTTTTAATATAACATGAAAGTGAGGAACGTGAATGCACCATGTAGAGATTAAAACAAAATAACGGTCGTAAATTAGATGTACAAAACCAGGATTTGTAAAGAAAAATGTGGGAGGGTTTTCGATATAAGCCAAGTGCTAAGTTGCTAAAGTGAGGAAACTGCTTCCTTTGCTCCTGTAAACAAATGTTGGTTTGTATGAGACTCACAGGCACATGTGCAACGCTAATGTCCAACGCCATCCGCCTAGAAGGACTTCCACGTAAGACCAGTTGGTGCAAGCTAGATTAAAGAGATTATTACGTTTTAAATATGGATATTTTTCCTAAAAAAATGCATTGATTCACTACAGGAGGCCTCATCCCCCAGAGCCATGTGAGGCACTTTTTATTATGGATGGATGCACTTTATTGGACTTGTTTTGAACTGATGAAGAGAACCACCTGTCTGTGCTGTTCTAAAGCTTGGAAGTGCCAGGATAATTTTTAATATAACTCATATTGGATTCATTTAAAAAGAAGGAAGTCATATACACCTGCACTCTTAAAAATAAAAGTGCTTTACGATGCCATAGAAGAACCTTTTTTGTACTAAATGGTTTTCACAAAAGGTTCTTTGTGGCGAAAGAAGGTTCTTCAGATTATAAAAAGGTAAGAAAGAGATGGTTCTTTAAAAAACCTTCGACTGAATGGTTCTTTGTGGAACCAAAAATGGTTCTTCTATGGCATCGCTGTGAAGAACCTTTTAAAGCACCTTTATTTTTAAGAGTGTGGCATGCCTGGAGGGTAAGTAATTATGGGCTAATTTTCATTTTGGGATGAACTAACGCTTTAATACTAATTTATCAAGAAAAATAGTGTCTAATGAAATAAATGAATAAAAATGCACCTTTAAAAATGTATTCTAATGAAAATAGAACAGTTAATTTACGGTAAAACATTGCATTCATTTTAGTCAAATAACATGTGGCACAACAGAACTGTATAAACTAAAAATTGCAAGACAAATACCTTGGTTGTATGATATTTCTTAAAAATATTCTGACTTTGAAAAGTACATTTTAGTAGCCTATTTAATATTTTCTTCAAGTTAAACCACATTCTTATTTTTGGAGGGTTTCAGTGTGTGTTTGATAGTAGTTTTTCTCAGACTACATGATGTAAAGCTTGTAAAGTGACTCAGAGCAGCTCTGGAGATGAAGTTCACATGTTCATGTCTTATATATTGAGACGCAGATGCTAAAATCACTGTGAGCATCACATGTTTTGTGTATCAGACGAAAATACACCAATCACACAGAGACACGCAGGACATGCATATTATTAGACACGTGCACTGACTGCTGCTGGATTTCTTTCTACTGTGGGATCCGCTGTTAGATAAATCCATAGAGTAAAAATGTCCAGAGCTTATTATGATTAGCAACTCAAAATCGTTTATTAGATGCTATTGGTCTCTAACCTATCCCTAATGAGCCTGCAAGGCCTATGAGCCACTTTGGCTGAATTGTGCAATGTTTCCTCTCTATTCTCTCTTTAATATAAAGAAAGGAACAGAGACATCATTCAATCCGCATGCAAAGGAATTTCTACTAATGAGGAATAGGCAATACCAGGCCATCCCAATGCTTGCGTTTGAATGAAAGGATTTCGACTGAATGCAAATGTAAAGCAGTACTGTAGGCATCCTTTTAATCCAAAAGCATTTCAAAAAGCTATTTTGGCCATCTCTTCATACAGTATATGCAGACTGCTGTGAAGTAACAGTGTGATGCACGCCGAAGGTGTGTGGGTGTGTTTTACTGTCTGCATGGCTTCATGTGTGTGAGCATGTGAGGAGAGGAGGAGGATGCGGCTGCCATGGTAACGAGGGCTGTGTATGGAGGACAGCAGCCAGTCGCAGGCAGCCACAGAAAGATCTATCCTTTTTTTTCCTCATTCCACTTCCACTTTTTCCGATACAGAATACGATCTCCAGACCAGGCGTTTGATCGCGCTTCTGTCCCTCCTGCCCGACGCTTCACCTCGCAGCACTCTCATCAGTCGCAGGAAACGCACACACTCCCAGGATGGCAACCATCACCTGCACGCGCTTCACAGAGGAATACCAGCTGTTTGAGGAACTGGGGAAGTAAGTTCCAATGGCTGCTTTTCTTTAAACCCTTGTGTAGGTATGTTTGAGCTGCACAATGGCCTGAGATGTTATTTTTTTATTCTGATGCAATGCTTTTGTAACATATCAGCTGAACTGTTAATAACAAGACAGCTTGTCCATTAAAGAATAAGGCTGGAAAATACTGAACTGCAAATGCATTTGGAGTTTCATCTGAAACCGGGTTGCGAGGCAAATCTGGTTTGTATGTTGCATATTATGAAATCATTAGAATCTGAACGTGTAGAAATGATCAGTATGTACTAACTTGCATATAAGAAAGCACATAACGCAACTTGCATTACATAACAATCAGACACTGGGTGGAGGAGATTCACAGAGGAAATGACTTAAAAGTTCAGCGAGATCTGAAGAGAGACTCCAACATTATGCCATTAACAGTACATTAAAACAATCTCATGCTTTCAGAGAGATAATAGAAATTACTATGTGGAGTTTTACCACAATCATACAATATAGTCCAAATGGGTTTTGGCCAATATATATATATATATATATATATATATATATATATATATAGACACACACACATCACAATACACCTTACAGTACAATACACCTTATAATTATGAATAATTACATTCATAATCATTGCTGAGTGTAATTCAGCTGACAGCTACATGCTTTCAAATCCAGATACCTGTATGTTCATGCATATTAATGCAAATAGTGCCAGTAACAATGCTGTGAAACATTGAGGCAGAAGTACAAAAAAATCAGCTTGCTTCCCTCTTTCCATCCACCCACTCTGTACTACAGCATTTTTTTCCTGAGCGAGTGCACTGTATACTTGTTTTCTTGATTTGAGAGCATGTAACACCTCTACAGAGATGGGTCTTCAACTCCATCTGGCCTTGTGCCCACTGCTCTACTCCCACACACACCCTCATACCGAACACACACACACACACACACACACACACGTCTTTTTCTGTGGGCAGTCAAACGCTTACATAATTGCATTTGTGGGTGGCAATTCAATTCAGACATTGAAATATTGCATAATCCAATATATTACTGCCTGCCTAGCAGGTAAACCTGCGTCTTTTTCTTGAAGTTTGCATTCACAGTACAATGCTAAACTGAATGTTCAACATACAGGCATTGCTTCAATGTTCTTCTGATTTTTAGGGGAGCCTTTTCTGTGGTGCGGAGATGTGTGAAAGTTCTCTCAGGGCAAGAATATGCTGCTAAGATCATCAACACAAAGAAGCTGTCTACTCGGGGTAGGTGCACAGATCAGTCCATCAAACAGTTCAAATGCTGTAACACCATCCAGATTGAATTACTGGTCAATCTTAAAGGAACTTTCCACTTTTTTTGGAAATAGGCTCATTCTCCAACTCCCCCCGAGTTAATAAGTTGAGTTTTACCGTTTTGAAATCCATTCAGCCGTTCTCCTGTTCTGGCGATATCACTTTTAGCCTAGCTTAGTATAGATCATTGAATCCTATTAGACCAATAGCATCACGTTCAAAAATGACCAACGAGTTTCCATATTTGTCCTATTTAAAACTTGACACTTCTGTAGTTATATCGTGTACTAAGACCGGCGGAAAATGTAAAGCTGTGATTTTCTAGGCAGATAAGATTAGGAACTACACTCGCATTCCGGCATAATAGTCAAGGAAGTTTGCTGCCGTAATATGGACGCAGCACGCGGGGTAATATCACGCAGCGCCTGAAATTAGTTCCCAGCTAGGTAACTTCCAATGTGACCAGCTTTTTTAAATTGTGACTGAATTTCTGCATGATATTACTGCGTCTGTTGTGTCCATATTACGGCAGCAAACTTCCTTGACTATTACACCGGAATGGGAGTGTAGTTCCTAATCTTATTGGCCTAGAAAATCGCAGCTTTACATTTTCCGCCTGTGTTAGTACACAATATAACTACAGAAGAGTTTTAAATAGGGCAAATATCGAAACGCATTGGTCATTTTTGAACGCGATGCTATATTGGTCTCATAGGATTCAATGATCTATGCTAAGCTATGTTAAAAGTGATATCGCCAGAACAGGAGAATGGCTGAATGGATTTTAAAACGGTAAAACTCAACTTATTAACTAGGGGGGGAGTTGGAGAATAAGCCCAAAAAAAGTGGAGGGTTCCTTTAAGCCACCATTTACAAAACTGGTGACGTTTTTGTTTGTAGGCTCATTTTGTTTTATTTGGAAAGCTGAATTCAGGGTTCCCACGGGTCATGGAATTTCTGGAATATCATGGAATTTTAAAAGATCTATTGCAATCCCAAGTTTTAATTCAAGTCATGGAATATCAAGGATTTTTGTTTGCTGCTTTAAAGGAACACACCAGTATTTTTCAACTCCCCTAGAATTAAACAGTTCTTCACTCTTTTGTAGTTACATAGTGTACTAACACCGACGGAAAATATGAAAAGTTGCGATTTTCTAGGCCAATATGGCTAGGAACTATACTCTTATTCTGGTGTAATAATCAAGGAACTTTGCTGCCATACCATGGGTGCAGCAGGCGCAATGATAATACGCAGTGCCTAAAAATAGGCTAACTTAGTTAACACAAACCTAGTGCCGGTCGCGTTGGAAGAAGGGTTGGGTACCTAAACCCGGTGCCAATATACCCATATGACCGGTATGTACCGGACCGAATCAGTACGCAAATCTTGGAGCTTCATTTCGGTGTCACTTAAATGTCTGAACTGTCAATTGAAATATTTGTCTTCTGCTGCTTTGACGTGGATGTAAGAAGCACTGATTCACCAACATGATCGCTAGTCAAATTGAAATACTGCATTTATGGGATGTCAGAATGATCTGAAAAACTTATTTCCTGAATAAGAAAACTCATGTAAACGTTGGAAAGCTTTGATACAAATCCAAGACATCTTTATAGTTAGTCCATTTTTACATTTAGAATTAAAAGCACAAATCGTCGGGAAATGAGGCCATCCGAGAAGTGTGTGAATGCAGCTATTGTTACACTTGCTCTGACTCCAGCAGGTGGTCTGCCGTTAGCTACATTAAACACGCTTAACTTAAAATGCCAAAAACTAAACGTTCTAAAGTGTGGCTATATTTCACGAGAAGTCCAGTTCAGGACATTGAAGTCCAGTTCTGAAGCAAATGATTCGTGATCCGATCGGAGCGCTTTGAAAGAGTGACTCATTTTGCGACTCAGTGGTTTACTAATTCGTAAATAGTTTCAAAAAGCTCTGTCGAGACTTTGCTCACTTTCTCTATATAATGTATTCGTGGTTTGAAATGAAATCACTACAATTAATAGGCCTTATTTACAATGTTTTTTTGTTTTTTTATTGTGATCACATTAGATCGTTTTCATATTAAAAACACTGACGTGACACTCATTATCTGGTTCATTATCTGGTTCTTGCTTAAAGGGATCATCAGAGGCCCATTTTTCACAAGTTCATATGATTCTTTAGGGTCTTAATGAAAAGTCTCTAATATATTTTGGTGAAAAATTCTCAGTTGTAATGTAAAAAAACACCCTTTTACCTTGTCAAAAATTTTTTTTAAACATGGCCCCTTAAATGCCACCGAGCTCTGCTCGCCCACCCCTCTCTGGGATTGTGTTCACTTTAGCTGCGTTTAGCTGCATTTAGCTGCGTTTATCGGTGAAACTTGCCAACAAGCACATTATTAAGAAAGGCAATTTGGAAAGATGCATAAAAAACCCTTACACTTACTTCTGCTGTGGGTGAAGCTGCATCACGAATGATTCACACAAACATAGACGCATATGTAGATCGGGATCGACGCTTTCCATTTAAAAATGAAAGTAACGTAAAACCTCTGCATCTTCAGCGGCTCAGATGTTGGTAGTAAATGACTACTGCTGTGTTCATTATTACATCCAACAACAGAACACCTCAATCGCTCAATTAGAGTCTCCAAAAAGTTTTGGCACCGGTACCGTTTTACATTTACATTTACATTTATTCATTTAGCAGACGCTTTTATCCAAAGCGACTTACAATTGGGAATACAACAAGTGATTCATCCTAAGGAGGCTGATCAACAATGGTCAGTGCTCCAAAAATACCATATATCAGGCGTTGGGTGAATCGATGTCGTTTTAAACGTAACGATTTGGCACCGGTATCGAAAAAACCCCAAACGATATCCAACCCTAGTTAGAAGTTACCTAGCTTGGGACCTTTTTCAGGCGCTGCGTAATATCATTGCACCTGCTGCACCCTTGGTATGGTGGCAAAGTTCCTTGATTGTTCCGCCGGAATGAAAATATAGTTCCTAGCCATATTGGCCTATAAAGTTGCAACTTTTCATTTTCCGTTGGTCTTTGTACACAATGTAACTACAGAAGAGTCAAGTTTTAAATAGGAAAAATATCTAAACTCTTTGTTATTTTTGAACGAGATTCTAACGGTCTAATCAGATTCAATGATCTATGCTAAGCTATGCTAAAAGTGCTACCACCAGACCTGGAGATTGGCTGAATTGATACAAAAATGGCAAAACTCAACTGTTTAACTCTAGGGGTGTTGGAAAATGAGCCTATTCTCAAAAATAGTGACATGTTCCTATAAATTTTAGTTTCCATTTATCAAAATGTAATTTCTCTATACCGTATTTTTTTGATCACGTTTTTTTTACGTTTTGCCTATTGATATTCTTATGTCATTTTATTTTCTTCCTGCTCATCAAGTGGCAATCATTTAAGTCAAATGCAGTCATCAGGCTGTACCTGTTAACTAAGGGAAACATGTACATTTCAAGAGCTTTGGCTTCTAAATGACCACTTCAAAGACTGGATGTTAAAAGTAGTCGATAGAAAAGCAAAAGCTAAATGTGAAGAAATAAAAAGACTGAAGGATGAACTTGATGACAAACAATCCTTCAGAGCTTTTAACTTCTGAAAGCATGAAATCCATAAATTAATTTCTGTAGAAAAAGTACAGAAAAATATCAAAGTAATATCAGGTGAAAGCTGTTCATTACAGGGCATGGAAATTCAGCTTTTTAGTCAATGAAAGTCAGGGAAAAGTCAGGAAATTTGACATTTGGATTAGAGTGGGAACCCTGCGAATACCTGTCTCGTAAAACAGGAAATACTTCAAGGAAATGACAATGACAAAAATTTTACTTCTGAGGACCAAGTAAAAAAAATTCTCTTCAAACAATCACTCACTTTCATTTGTGCCAAATACGTGGGCACTTCGAGGTATGACATTAACTAATGGTGACTAGTGTATGCTGTGTTGAGGTCAAGTGCAAATTCAGTTTTAAGCCCCTAAGTGCCCAAATAAAGCCATTGTGCTGTTATTAACATCTGACATAAATTATATAAGTAGATTTTTTTTGTCTGTTTAGTCATAGAGAAGGTTAAAAATGTGTTGTTTTGCAATGCTGTTTCATTTCTTATTGCATTTCTTATAACTAAACTATGATGCACTGAAGATCTTAGAGTACTACATATGCATTTGTCGTTTTTTAAAAGAAATTTCCGTACAAATGGTCATTGTTGTACGATTGTCGTAGCTGTAAAAGGAAGATTTTTTTTTCCTGGAAGCTGATAATGTAAAAGCTGAAAGTCAAGTAGAGCAGTAGGAGGCAGTGATATACCCTGAAGGCAGCCGCACACCTCCTACACCGTGTTGCCAAGCACACATCATGTTATATGCTTCAAATAGTAGCTACTGTACTTGCATTGTTGTTTTAATGGGTTTTTAAACAATGCACTGTGCATGCGATCCATCATCGCAGCTAATAGCTTTTCTATCATTCTGCAAGAGCCGACCGATTCAAAGACATTACGTGTTTTTTTTATTACTTTATAATAGTAATGCATGTTCAAAGAAGAGACATTATGCTCTGTTCTGTTCTAATTCTATTCTACATTTTAATATCAGTTTCTGTGTGTGATAACAGAGGTAGTGACATTTGGTGAGAAAATAATGTGAGATTTCCAGAAGAGAAAAAGACAAACCATTCTTTTCTTTTTTTCAGTACATGGCAGTAACATTGGCATCCTTGCACCATTTCTTCCAAAAAACTGTTGATTTTAAAACATTTGTTATTCATATATAAGTGTGCAGTTGAACAAAGCAAAATTTGCTAATTCCACAAATGGCCTGGTCAATATTATTGACACCTAGATGTACTGTAGTTAAAAAATAATTAGATTTCATGCAAGTATTTTTTTTTTCCATTTATAACTGAACTTTCTTGTGCCGAGATGAAAGTGCCTGCAGTATAATAATCATGCATTCAACCAGTCTGAATAGAGAAAATGACTCATTCTCCTGTTTGTGTTACTGTGTACCGCAATGAGCATGAACAAAGGAAAGAAATCCAGAGAGCTCTCTGAGGTCATGCACAAGATTATAGCCAATCTCAAGGCTACAAGTGCAATTCCACAGATCTTGATGTTCCACCGTACTTTATGTTAGCAAGATGTTTAGGGCCTATAGCATTGTAGCCATCAGCACTGGATGTAGCCACGTAAGAAAACGTGATAGAAGATTGCAGTGAAGGATTGTTCGAATGGTGGAGAATGCACTTTTGTCAGCTGCCACCAGACTCAAGATGACCTTCAGACACAAGGTATGACAGTTTCTTGCACCAGCACACTCGCTCAGCAACTTGCACCATCTGTCAAAATGCTCAAAGAAAGGGAGTTATGTGGTAAGAGAAATCCATGAGGAGCCCAACGACTGACATAAGAAAACCGACTCCAATTTGCCAGAACATGCCAAAATACTTTTAGAACATTGTCCTGAGGATAGATGGGTAAACCATACCATCTCTATATTTACAAAAACAGCCTAACAAAAAGAACACCTTCTTTACAGTCAAACATGGAGGTGGTTTAGTTGCTTTCTTGCCTCTGGCACTGAACCCCTTCAGCGTGAGCAGGGCTTGAATTTCAGTGCAGGAATATCTACTCATTCCCAGAAGTATCTACTCATAATGCTGTGAATTCCCACAATTTAGCGTGAAAGACAGTCAGGACAGATGATGGAATGTATCATTTGCATGTGCTTTTAAGTCCTACCAATTTAAACATTCAAGCGCAAGACAACGCAGAAGAGAATCTAATACAGACAATATAGTATTTGTGCATTCTCTTAGAGAGTTCTGTGCACCTCTGATTGCATTCTGGCAAAAGTTGTTTTTTGATATATTTATGGTAGGAAATTTACAAAATATCTTTGTGGAACATGATCGTTATATAATGTCCTAATGATTTTTGTCATAAAAGAAAAATGGATAATTTTGACCCATACAATGTGTTTTGCAATATATTGCTACAAATATACCCGTGCCACCTAAGACTGGTTTTGTGGTCCAGGGTCACATGTAATAAGTAAATGTAAACATTTAAGAAACAAATGCAAGTGTGACAGTAGCCTATATTAGATCCATGTACAAGGTTTTTAAGAGAGAGCAGCCTAAATAAAACTGCTGCTTTCTGGTTCATAAATGTTTATTTACAGTTACTTACAGTTAAATACTGTGCATTTCTGTATTTGTGTACTTGAATATTACTTTTAGTCCCACCTGAAAAACTTCACCTCTAAAGCACTGTTAATTTAGTTTCTTCTTGCCGTTGTATTTATTTGTGCTATTTCTTGACATTTAAATGTTCTTATTTTATTACTGACTGTTTTTTAGTTAAAATTAAAAATTAAAAAATCCACAATAGTTACCTAAGGGGGGAATTTCTTCCTATTTAAAAATAAATAAATAAATTCTGGCCCTGGTGTGCATGGCATCACGAATAAGATGGATAAGATATTTAGTGCACATGTTGGAAAAAGTGTCAGAAAGTTGGGTCTCCAAAAAGTGACAAATCTTCCAATACATTTCGGATGATCCTAAATGCATGTCAAAAGCACCCAGGCAAACTAAATTCTGGACTATTCTGCAGTGGCCAACAATTAGCCTAGATCTAAATCACATTGAAACCTTGTGGAGAGGGCTGAAAACAGCAGTTATGGGAAGACACCAATCTAATATGGGAGAACTTGAGCAGTTTTCACAAGAGAAGTGGGCCAAACTTACAGAGCAGAGGAGCAGAAAGCTTGTTGATGGTTTTAGAAGAGCTTAATTGGATGTTGATGTTCTATCAAATATAAGTCTAAGGTGTCAATCATGTTCTCAATGCCTTTTCTGTTTATTTTCTGATTTAAATGGATATATTACATTATGAATCAAAAACAAAGGTCCTGTAATAAAATGTTGGAGAGGAAATATTTTTGTATTTACTATTTGGGTTATTGGGATAAAAAAAGGCAAGGGTGCCAATATTTTTGGACACAACAGGATGAGTAATATTTTGTGAAATTACAGAAGCTTAAATCACAAATTTCACATAAATGTATGTAGGCAATGAAATTCTGAGCAAGATGAGTGTCAGTAATGTGGCCAACATTAAGTATTTGTTTGACTGAAAGTGTTGAATCACTGTAAGTGGATATTATGGGGAGGCCTGAGCAGGTGCCGCAGTGGTTTGTGAAAGTAAACTAGTCATCAGAGATGACTGCCAAGAATTTTATATGAGAAGTTAAGATGTAACTCTACCTGCCTCACGTACCCTAGCAAACTACACTGTAGTAATTTCAGCATAGACTGTCAAAAATGATTTATGACCATGTCAGTCATGCAGTTTGCTCAAATCTGTTTCTTTTTTCTGTGCACAACCTCCTTAAGGTAACTATGTATATCAAAAACGTTACTTGGTCTTACTTGTATCTCTATTCTAGCCTGAATAATATTGGAACTTCGCATTTTAGCTGATATCAAGTTATTGCCTCCTTAAGACAAATCACTTTCTTGCGTTCCTTATTTATAATGCATTCTTAATAGAAAGCATCAGCTACATCAAAAATTCGAAATGTAGTGAGTACGTATGTGTCAGAGGAAGGGTGTCGTCTACCTGACAGGACTTCACAGGATTGCACTTCAGATAACAAATCAAATGTTTTTTTATATGCAAAAACATCATATGTAAAGAATAATTTATTCTGGGGGGAAATAACTGGGAAATAATTCACTCCCTGCTTTTTGGTCTTATAACCATCTTCAGGTGTGCATTATTTTTAAATCATTCAAAGTTTTGTCCTTAAAATTATCTTTTGTTGAGAACTATTGAATTATGCAAGTATCTTCTGTGCAAGAAATAAGTGCTTGACCTAGTGTGTAAAATTCAAAGCCTGTAGTTAAAAAATCCTCATTATATTCAAAGTGGTCAACTTATCAGGCAAAGCTAATGACTGCAATTCCGTTTGTCTGGCTTAATGAGAACAATATACAGTACATACTGAGTTTGGGGACTAACTAAAACTTTAATCACAAGCAATGTTGGGCATGTTACTTTAAAAAAGTAGTTATACTTAGTAATAGTTATACTAGTTATAGTTACTAGTTACTTCTCACAAATAGTAACTAAGTTACATAATCACAAAAGTAACAAATTACCAGGGAAAGTAACTTTTGTATTACTTTTAAATGTTCTGTTTAAATGTTTATTTTTAAATGTTCAATTATTTAAAATAACTTGGATGCCCCTAAAATTAAATATGGTAAATTAATAAAACATTGTACACTAATCTACACTTTTTAAAATTGCTGTGGGACAATGTGAGAGATGCCTTCCAGGGGCTAAATATTTCATTATTGGGGTCGTTTAACAGACTGCAAAAACTGTTAAACCCTCTGGGGTCGAAGATTTTTCTTGATGACTGCAAAAAGAAGTTAGAAACTTAAAGGGGTCTACTTTTATTTGTGGATAGTCATAATAACAAGAAAACATGTTACAAAATGTGCTTTTGTAAAATAAATAAAATAAACAGGGTGCACTCTCTGTCATCTTAGTCTCCATCACCTCTCTTCACAGTCACAGAAATAAAACAACCGGAATCTCTGTGAATACTTGCCTCACAGACATGAAAAATATATGTATAGAAAGCTTGAAATGTCCGCTTATAAATAAAGTAGGTCACATTAAAAACAAATATTCTCTGAGAAAGTAATCCGTATGATACCAATGCCAGTTCTTCCAGACTAAACTCATTCCAAATGTAATCACGCCCACGAAAAACTCCTCCACTTTTTTAAAAACTTTAAGCATCCACATGCGGCACGCATAAATGTAGGTAACCGAGGTTAACATAAAAATTAATCTCAGCTACTTTTTGCTTCTGGAAAAAAGACACGCCTAGAGGAATAAGCCAGAATTTACCTCAAAAGAAAAACATAACGCCACATTTTAATGTCAGTAATGGTACTAATGATAGTGTTAACGAATGCCACAGTGGTATAAAATGCATTTGCTGATGCAATTATTCAATTTTAGCTTCCTTATAAACGGGTTTGAGCTGTTTTGTTGAACTGTAGTTTCACAGGATACGTACCAGAGCACTCACCTCACAAATGAAATGCTGTATCATGTGAGCTTCTGAACCAATCTATTGCGACAGAAAACCCATATATGAAGCTGTTTATGTGACACTAACATTCAAAAGTAGAGTCTTACTGTCTTGCAAAGGGAAAAGCTCAATCGACTTTTGTGAAACAGTCAAACATTACTAGAAGGAAAGTGTTACTCTAGTTGCCTGCAGCAGGTCAAATCATTGGGGTTTTATATTGGAGGGTATATATTGCAGGTGTATAGAGAACTCTTTGACATGTTTCCATACATCCTTACGAATCTCAGGCCATAGAAAGGTCTTCATTTTTTCCAAAAAAGAGCTTCCGAAGGATTGCCATGAAAGCCATCCAGGAATATGGGGGTGAGAGACAGCTGCACCACCAGCTGATACATTTTGCCAACGGCACATGGCTCATCCTGTGCTGGATGATTTTTCCAATCTTCATTTTTCCCATACTGTTTAGCTTTCAGCTTTCATCAACTCCTTTAGCTAGTCATCCTGGTTCTGGGTAGATTCTGTTCTGTTAAGGCAAAATTCCAGGCAAAATTTCATTCTTCATTTTCTGTATTGAACTTTGACCTGAAGAGCTTTAACCTCAAGGTCCATCTATTGAGTCTTTGGTGCATGAAAAACCCGTAGCATTGCTGCATGGTCAGTATACATCACTAAAATACACCCTCAAGACAATGGTGTCCTTTCAAAACTATCCTGACAACAGCAAAACATGTGTGGAGGTTGAATAATTTAACTCTGTTCCTCTCAGGCTTCTCTAGGCATAAGAAGAAGGCATAAGAACTCGTTCTTCAACAATGATCATCTGTTTGAGCATGGCTCCTGAATGTCTTTATTAACCCATTCCACTCGAAATTCTAACATAATCTTAGCATGTTCCTTATGAGGCCACAAAGAATCCATGGGATTTGAGCTTTATTTAATTTATTTAATTAATTACTAATTACATCATCAATATTGTATTTCAATTACTTTACTAATTACTCTGTCTGAAAAGTAATGTAGTTACTCAATAAGTAACTTAATTATTCAAATGTTTAATTAGGCTAGATCTTAAAATCCCTGTAACCCTTAAAACATAGACAAATGAAATTAAACTCTTTATTCTTTCAATTTGAGTCAAACATAGGATAGTTTAACCTTTTAGCTTTACAACAACTGTAATGCTTAAACGATCTGATGATGATCTCCACTGAATAAAGCGGCATCAGATTGTGCTGTTTTTCTGAGGTAAATTCCAGCTTATTCCTCACCAGGTCTTCTTTCATAAATGATTAAAATTAGATGAATCTTGATTTCTTTTTTCTTATCTAGGTTAGGGCGTTTGCGCACAGATGACAGCATGTAATGAGCTCAGATATGGGAAAGACTGTACTTTACTTTAGTTTCATATGGATTACATAATCAGAATGTGAATTCGTTAATTTAAAAGTAGACACTTCAAGCTTTCTAAAAACATATTTCTCATGTCTCTGTATCAAGTATTTGCTGAGTTTCAGTTCATATTTGTGATGCGTAGAAACTTGCTCAAGGAGACCGAAATGGCAGAAAGCACACCCTGTGTGTTTTGTTTATTTTACAAAAGCACAATGCTTTGTTGTTATTATCAGTGTACACAATTAAACGTAGGCCCTTTTTAGATTCAATTGATTTGAGTCTCTTCTGTATCTGAGTATTTAAGGTTTCTTTGTGACTCGTCGATGTGCAAAGGGTTAAAGACGCTGCATTAAATTTTATCTTTAGACTGTAAATTTAGATTTCAACTTCAATATTGATTTTATTTACAGTTATTTACACTATGTAACACAAGTGCTTTATAAGTAACTGTAATTAAATTACCTGCAAATGAACCGTAATCGCTTACTTTACTTTTTCAGCGGATAAGTAATGTAATTACAGTAACACATTACACCCAACACTAGTCCTGATCTTTACAAACTGCTCTACATTATATCGCTTCCTCTTCTGGTGAATCGGCATTCCATTTTAGGCAAAATGCTCTTCCAGTCATAGCCAAAGTCACTAATACATTGATGAGTACTATGTATTTTGGCCTTGAGTTGTTCTTTTTGTGAGGTAGTCAATTGGAAGGAATGCTACTAAGAATGTTCCTACCTAGATTTGGATCTTCTTAGTTAATTACCAACTTCAGACATGTCTGGAGAGAACACTAATGAGCGTTATCACAAGCTCTGTATCTGACAGTTGCCAGCAAGTGAGAAAATGCTGACAATTGTCAATGAACATCGATTGTCCCCCTTGCATAGCCAAAACTAGGAAATTCTAGGTTAATGGGGGTCTAATATTGGAAGCAACTGGCATATTTGACGGTGTCCCTTCAATCTCTGAAGAGGTTTCTACAAATGGAAAATGGATCACTAGGGTGCTGGTTTTCCTGAGACGAGCCACGTTCTATTCTCAATCTTCCACAACTCCTTGATCTAATTTGGCCAATGATTAGTGCATAAATGTTTTATATCTTTAAATTGCTGACTTAACTTACCTGCCTCAGTGGGTCAGCTCTACAGTTTGAATTCCACCTGAGTCAGGAGACCTCTGGGTATTATCCCTGTGAAGGACTGGTCATCCATTTAGGGTGCTTTTTGATTTTGGCCTAAGACGACCCTGCATAGGATAAGTGGCTCAGATAATGTATGGATTAAAGACAGCCTATTGTAATGGTATGATAAGCCTGTACAACATATGACAATCAAGTCTTGTCAATCAACTAGTTGTTAAGTTTAGGTATGGGATAGGGCTAAGAACTAAAATATGATCATGCAGGATAATGAGAATTGGTTCCTAAAATAAAGTGTTACTAAACTATATATTATAGGCAACAGAATGGAGTCAAAAGTATATGCTGTCATGGATTCTGACTATTATAACTCTCCTTCTTCTGTCACATCATATCAGAGCAGATAGAGCCCGTTGTATTCAAAAGACAAGTGTCTACACTAATTATGTCACATCAAGATGTTGACGGATAGCCTATTCTATTTATGACATACTACATGCATACTCTACCTTCAACAGAGTATTTACTTACTGTAAGTATATTTTAACATTGAAAATGTGTTTAAGAAAAATAGCTGAACATAAACAGACAACATTTACATAAATGTGACCCTGGATCACAAAACTGGTCTTTGTAGCAATAGCCAAAAATACATTGTATGTGTCAAAATTTTTAGATTTTCCTTGTACTTTCTTGTATCAAAACTTAATTTTTGTTTTAAAGGCGATTTTCTCAATATTTAGATTTTTTTTGCATCCTCTAATTTCAGATTTTTTTAAATAGTTGTTTCTCAGCCAAATATTGTGCCACCCTAACAAACCATACATCACTGGAAAGCTTATTTATCTGCTTTCATATGATGTATAAATCTCAATTTTGACTTGTGACTCTTATGACTGTTTTGTGGTCCAGGGTCACAAAATTATTTTTATTCAGTTTTTAAATAGTAAATGTATTATAACTTAATTACAAGAAAAGATAAGTGTAAAACTAAGTAAATCAAATCAAATCTTCCTTGTACAATAAAAATAAAAAAGGAAGAAAAAAAGAAAGAAAGAAAGAAAGAAAGAAAGAAAGAAAGAAAGAAAGAAAAAAAAAGAAAAAAGACAGAGAGACAAAAGAAAGAAAGACAGAAACAAAGAAAAGGAAAAAGAAATGAAGGAAGAGTAAGAAAGAAAGAAAGAAATGAAATGAAGGAAGAGAAAAAAGAAAGAAAGAAAGAAAGAAAGATAGATAGAATGAAAAAGAAAAAAATAAAGAATAAAAGAGAAAGAAAAAGAGAAAAGACAGATGAAAGAAAGAAAGAACAAAAGGTAGAAATAAATATAGAAATAAAAATAACAAAATAAAGAGAAAGAAAGAATAAAAGTTAGAAAGAACGATAGAAAGAAAGAAAGATGAAAGAAAGAAAGAAAAAGAAAAAAGACAGAGAGACAAAAGAAAGAAAGAATAAAAGATAGAAGGAAATATAAAAAAGAACAAAATTAAGACAAAGAATAAAAGAGAAAGAACGAAAGAAAGAAAGAAAGAAAGAAAGAAAGAAAAGAAAAGAAAAGAAAAAGAAAGAAAGAAAGAAAGAGAAAAAGACAGAAAGAAAAAGAAAGAATGAAAAAGAAAATAAGAGAGAGAAAGAAAGAAAGAATAAAAGATAGAAAGAAAAAAATAAAATAAAGAAAGATGATAGATAGATAGATAGATAGATAGATAGATAGATAGATAGATAGATAGATAGATAGATAGATAGATAGATAGATAGATAGATAGATAGATAGATAAAGAATAAGAATAAAAAGAAAGAGAAGAAAGAAAGAAAGAAAAATAAAAAAGAGAATAAAAGAGAAAGAAAGAAAGAAAGAAAGACAGAAAGAAAGAAAGACAGAAAGAAAGAAAGAAAGAAAGAAAGAAAGAAAGAAAGAAAGAAATTACACTGACTTACAATCTCACAAATAAACTTCTGCCTATATTATATTAATATGAGAAGAAATACAAGCCAATCATACTGCATTAGTTGAGCTAATGAAGTCACTAAATATGACTAAATATGAATTAAAAATCATTGCTCTGAATCGTTCTTCTATTCTTTTAGTCAAGTTCCTGTAATGTGTGTATGCCTTTAAGAAACCTTAAATATGCTCATGACGCATCTTCATCTTCACTTTGCCGTTTCTCAAAATACAGAAGTTACTTTGTTGCTCTGTTTTAATCAAGTGTTATTCATTGAAAACCATTACATGGTGTCAGAAGCGCTTGACGAACACACAGCCTCAAAAGGAAGGCTAAATTTAATTCTCCAGAGAGTTTTGCATTTGTGCATCATCCAAATGAGTGGGCCGACTGAACGCTGGGATTTCAGCGCTCTCGGACTGCATCAAAATGAGAGGAAATGACCTTAAGCCCACCCAAATCCAAGTTTGCTTTCAAAGTCGGAATAGTCTTCCAAAAAGTTGGTGTTATTGACTTAAAGATGAAACTGAATTTAAACACTCTTATGGTTATTATGATGGTTTTGCATAATTGATACTCCTGAAAAGTACTTTAAGCCACATTTGTTCAATACCAAATGACAATTCCAAAGAAACAGTACAATAACTAATATGCATGCATGCATTTTCTGTAAAACAAGTGCAAAAGTTTTTCTCTTCTGTATGTCAAATAAACATATCGCAGCTTTTTACCTCCTTATTTCCCCTGGAAAAATACAGTATGGTGCTGATGTAAATATTGCATGAAAAAAAACATTCAGCCTGTTAAATTCTGAGAGCGTTTGGGTGGTTAAATATGACATTGTGTAATCCTGGTGGTCAGATAGATCGCTCAGCCAATTTCAAGTGAGCACTACATACAAAGAGCGTTTGTACACATTCCCAGTGTATGTCATCTGTGAACTGAGTGTGAACAACTTGCTTTGCTGACCCACAGCATCTACAATGGAGCTTGTTAAATGCAATTTGGTGAGCACAGAGAACCTAAAACAGAGCCAGTTAAAGGAGAATGCACAGCCATATGCGCTGCACAGACTCCCTACTGGCTGGCACACACCAATGATACCAGAGCCAAAACACTGCAGATTTGAAGAAGTTAAATGAAATACTACAGTAAGTCCTTCCGACCACAGAGAAAATAATAGAGAAGCAGCACTGTTTTGATGCTGCCTCAGGTATTTGGCACATTGCTTTTAAAATTAGCAAGATATACCACTATTTTAGTGAGGACATTTGGAAAAGGTTAGATGAACAAATCACTGTGAAAACTGCAAAAATGCAACAAAAAACTGTATTTGTAAACATCATAATTTATCATTAAGAGGAGACACTGCAGATAAAAATGCTGTTATTTCATGCACCTGTCAAGTTTAAGATTTTGGCCTTTTTGGGTTTTCATAAAGTGTTTTTTCAGACTAGTGGAAAGAAAACATCCAAAAGATACTGTTAAGTGTTTCTTTAATAGCACTTTGTGTCAATAGATTTCAATTACAATCCATATTTTTAAAGGCCGTTTTCTCAAAATGAGTTTTTTCTCCTACACTGAGCCATAAATCACCACTTCAGTAGCACTTACACACGCCAAACTTTGCATTTTTATTCCTGTCTGTATCCTGAAGGTTTTTGCAGAAGGATTTGTTTCTATATAATATGCTTAATTTTATACAACATTTTATTCCAACATTTTATTTTCTGTCTGTTCTACGTTTTTTTTTTCTGAATTATGAAATGACAAAATGAGATTCCCAAATTCCCCTCTGTAAAAACATTTGACTCTAATATGTAGAAAAAAAATCAAACAAGAATTTTAAAAATGACATCCAGTGTTTAGATTTTTGTACTAGAAATGTATGCAAATTAGCGCATATTTCATTAAATAATGCCTCATTCACATATTTAGACCTAACATTTTAGAAAACTATCAATGCAAATCAATCAACTGGGTAAATAAGGTGATAAGTGATTGTATGTCCATAGAAAACACATTAAATGTAAGTAAGTTTTTGTCAAAATTTGGCAGAAATAATGTAATATTGCCATTCAGTGTAAGACAGCATTTATGTAAAAATTCAAACAACATGCTTATTCTGCTTAGGCATATTAAAATATATAAATGAACAAGGAGCATATTCAATTTTACTGTGTTTTAAATGAGTAAAAAAATCTTACTGACAAATCAGCAAAACCTAGGATAGTGGCAAATTTTAAACATGTAGAATTACAACTAATTAGTATTTGGGGTGAAAGTTATTTATCTTTTAATATATAATAAACAGTTTTTTGTTGTAAATATGCTTGACAAGACTGTTACACTAAATTATTCTCCCAAAAGTAATAAGATGATGTACAAGAGGCATCATTGTGGGAAAAAAAATTCTCAGCTATTATTTACAAATGAACAAAAAGTGGCAAACAAAAATGCAATGAAATTAAACAGAAAACTTTTTAATATTTACTTTCCCCCCACCCTTCCCCTGCGGTCTCTTTAAAATAAAGTACCTAATGAATAGAAAAGTTAACAGAAAACCAAAGCCACAGGAATCATAAAACATAAAATCCAGCAATCAATAATGCAAAATAAAAATACATAAATAAAATAAAAATACAGCGTTAAGACATTCATTCTGAGCCCTGATCATTGTTTTGTGCAATATACTTGGAGATCTTCTCAGCAGCTATAGTCCAGATCTTTAATGTAGACATTTGTGCCAGGTTTTAAAGCAGTATTACGCTTGTTGCTTTATGCTTAAACCCTTTTACGTATTTGACCTGCATACATGAGTGTTGAGTAGATAACATAATAATGCAATATTACCTCCTCGACACACACTTTCAAGAAAAAAAAATGCATAATATAAAACAGGTTATGTAACCTATCTCCAAGCTGCAAACAGGCAAGCACATAGATCATAATGGGAAAAAATATGCATTTTAGAAGGTTAAAAGAGAAGTTCACTTCCAGAACAAATTTCAGGATTTCTCTCCATATGGTGCCCCCAAGTTTGAACTTCCAAAATGTAGTTTAAATGTAGCTTCAAAGGGCTCTAAACGATCCCAGCTGAGGAAGAAGGGTCTTATCTAGCGAAACAATCAGTTATTTTCTAAAAAATATTGTCAATTTATATACTTTTTAACCTCAAATGCTGGTCTTGTCTAGCTCTGCGTCAACTCTGTGTATTCCAGTTCAAGACATAGAAGTACCAACCCAGTGTTTACATGCAAAGAAGTTCAAACGCTCTTTACAAAAAAGGTAAAACAAGCGATGTAGGACGATTTTGAAATTGGAGGAGAAAATGAGATGAGAGTTTTTGACATACCCTAACTGTCTTGAACCGGAATACACAGAGTACACGCAGAGCTAGACAAGACGAGTATTTGAGGTTAAAAAGTATATAAATTGTCAATTTCTTTTAGAAAATAAAAGAAAGAGCCCTAGATAAGAGCCCTTTGAAGCTGCATTTAAAATGCATTTTGGAAGTTCAAACCCATGGGCACCATAGAAGTCCGCTATATGGAGAAAAATCCTGAAATGTTTTCCTCAAAAACATAATTTCTCTACGACTGAAGAAAGAAAGGGGGTGAGTACATTATTGCAAGTACTTCTCCTTTAAGTTTATAGCCAGAAAAGCTGTTATTATTTTTACAATTCCAAGGTTCAGACACAAGAAAGGCATATGAAGAAACATTGTACTGCACATCAATCCTGTTCATTCCCTTAATAGACTTTGACATTCTGATGACAGAAGCTCTAGGGCTTGTGGGACATCCTTCTGGACCAAAGGAAATACTGTGAACATTAGTATTATTTGTGGCTGCAGATGGAAGAATATAGAACACAAAGCAATGAATTAAAATTTGGGCCAAAACAAAATTAAACTGTATTATATTTTTGATTTTGAGAAATAGGTCTGTAGGAGTTACAATCTAGTTCATCTTTACCTGGCTTCAGGAAAACTGTAATGAGAGCTTCTGTGAGGCTTGATGGTAATTCTGACTGTTCATAAAAATAATTAAACATGCTAATAAGCAGTGAGGTCAGTTGTGAGGAGAACATTTTGTAGAACTCGACACAGAAACCATCTGACCCTGGGGCCTTATTGTTCTGCATAGAGCTTTAATTGATTCCTTCATTTCTTGAGATTGTGGAGATTTTTTTTTAGGTTCCTCATTTTGTCTTGCTTTATTGTGAGCATATTTACCTTTTTACATATTTTCCTTTGTATATTTACAAAAATTCCAGTATGGGTAAATTATCTTGAGGGAATTATAATGTGTATAAATCTAAGCAGTATTTTTGAAAAGCAGTTAATTTCATGGGAATCCACTGTTATCTCTTTGGTGTTTTCCAAACATTGGATATATGCTGAGAAACTGTTGGCTTATGTTACAAATATTTAAAATCGGTGTTGTGGAAAGTTACTTTTAAAAGTAATGCATTGAAATATTGCGTTGCTGCATAAAAAGTAACCAATTGTGTTACTTACAGTAGTTACTTTTTATGGAAAGTAATAGTTACTTTTGAGTTACTTTTTGCCACCTGAGCTGGACTTGCTTTTTATTGTTAATAATAACAATAATAATAATAATCTCCCTTTTAGTATCTGAAAAATGTTAATTATTTTACCAAAATAAGAGGGCATGATGAAAAATGCTGTTATTGCTTATTTAGTACTGACCTGAATAAGATATTTCACATAAAAGAGCATTAAGAGCAGGGGGTGAAAACTTTTGGAATTTGAAGATCAGGGTAAATTAAAGTTATTTTGTCTTCTGGGAAAGTTATTTTGTCTTCATGTAAGTATTTTCTGTGGCTTCTGAAGGACAGTACTAAATGAAAAAAAAATATGATATTTAGGCAAAATAAGAAAAATGTACACATCTTTATTCTGTTCAAAAGTTTTCACCCCTCGGCTGTTAATGCATGGTGATTCCTTCTGGAGCATCAGTGAGTGTTTGAACCTTCTGTAATAGTTGCATATGAGTCCCTCAGTTGTCCTCGGTGTCAAAAGATGGACCTCAAAATCATTCCATCATTGTTGGAAATGGTTCAAATACAGAAAAATGCTGGAAAACCAAAGAATCTGTGGGACCTGAAGGATTTTTTTGAAGAAAAGCAGGCAGTTTAACTGTTCAGGACAAACAAGAGACTCATGAATAACTATCACTAAACAAAAAAACACAGCTGTGGGTCATTCATGTAACAACACAGTATTAAGAATCAAGCGTATGTAAACTTTTGAACAGGGTCATTTTTTATAAATTCAACTATTATTTTCTCTTGTGGACTATATGTAAACGACTTTTATGTGAAATATCGTATTCAGGTCAGTACTAAGTAAAAAATAACATGCATTTTGTTTGATCCCTCTTATTTTGCTAAAATAATGAACATTTCGCAGAGTCTGAAAGGGGGATGTAAACTTTTGACCTCAACTGTACATGAGACTGCTAATTATGTACCAGGGGTGTTCAGTCCATACAAGCTGCGAATGCGCAATACCCAAGCCATTTGAGAGAATGAGTTTGCGGACTGGCTAATTATTATTAACATTACTATAATTTCCCTTGTCATTTGAGGTGTTACATAGAGCTTACATAATAAAATGTTGAAAATATATATGTAACTGTATGCAAATTAGGTCAGTGGCTCCACAGCAGCCCTGGTGCCAGAGCTCTGTTGCTATGAATTGTCATTATCACTCCTTAAGCTCTTAAGCTGAGATCATTACAAAATAGACATTTCAACAGGCATTTGTTAAATCATTTTGCCTTTTATCTATTCACATTAGTAATTTAAGGGGTCCATGCTCCAAAAATGTAACTTTTAAAATTAAGAAGCATTTTCAGAGATGCACTTTTTCACAGCACAGTAAAAATAGCTATTTGCTCTTGAATGTTGAAAACATTCAACAATATAAGTGAAAAATCTCTTTGCATATATTCTAGATCACCAGAAGCTGGACAGGGAGGCTAGGATCTGCAGACTGCTGAAGCACCCCAATATTGGTAAGTTCACCCCAAACACACACACACACACACACACACACACACACACACACACACACACACACACACACACACACACACACACACACACACACACACACACACACACACATACACACACACACACACACACACACACACACACACACACACACACACACACACACACACACACACACGTTTACTTAGCTATCTAAATGAGGTACACTTATGTTTATATTAAGCTAATTTTAAATATAGCTGCAATTAGAGAGCTAAGCAATCTGCTGATTAGCCTTAGCCTTAGCCTTAAAATGGCTCAAGTTGATATTCAAACCCTCCTTAATCAGTGTGCAAACTATTTACCATATGGTTCAATGCACTACCATGTATTGTAATGCAGAGATAGTGAGAGACTAATAGCAACTAGATTAGATAAATTGTGGGTAGTGCTTGCTGTGACAGATTTTGCTTCCACAATGTCCCATACTCATATTCTTCCCTTTTATTGTGTATGTAATAACTGTGTATGGTCTCAGTAAACTTGCTTTACATTAAGCAAGACCATGTCTCTATGATGTTCTCCTGTTGCTGAGATATGGCTGGGTCATGTTGTTATGCGGTTGCTAGGGTGCTCTGAATGGTTGCTAGAGTGTAGCTATGTAGTTGCCATGGTAATACTGGGTACCTGCTGAACAGAGTGAAATCTAGTCTGCATGACACTGAAAATGCATCAGAGGAATATCTTCACAGTGTATTTCTATATTCTATATAGAAAATCAGTTGCAATGGTTTTGGCTGCCAAGGTGGATGTGGGGAATATCATGTTCCTCCAAATCTTAAAAAATACACTCTTTTTTGGCCCATATCTATTGAAACCTTTTTACCCTGCTGAAAAAAAATCTAGCTAAAACCAGCCTAGGCTGGTTAGCTGGTTTTAGCTGGTCATAGCTGGTCAGCAGGCTGGTTTTAGCTTGGTTTTGGCCATTTTCTCAGCCTCAGTCAGGCTGATCTTAGCTGGTCAGGCTGGGAGACCAGCTGAAACCAGCTACTTCCAGGTTAAACCAGCTAAGACCAGCCAACCAGCCTAGGCTGGTTTTAGCTGTTTTTTTTTTTCAGCAGGGTAGTAAAATTTTGACTTTGATACAATACCTGACTAAAATATATTGATCCCTGGTGAAAAAAAAACACAGCTAAAACCAGCTTAGACTGGTTGGCTGGTTTTATCTAGTCAACAGGCTGGTTTTAGCTGGGTTTTGGCCATTTTCCCAGGCTGGTCAGACTGATCTTAGCTGGTCAGGCTGGGAGACCAGCTAAAACCAGCTACTTCCAGCTTAAACCAGCCAACCAGCCTAGGCTGGTTTTAGCTGTTTTTTTCAGCAGTGTAGTAAAATTTTGACTCTGATACAATACCTGACTAAAATATATCGATCCCTGGTGAAAAAAAAACAGCTAAAACCAGCCTAGACTGGTTAGCTGGTTTTAGCTGGTCAACCAGGCTGGTTTTAGCTGGTCATTAGTCTCGCATAGCCAGACCTTCAGACTGACGGCTGAAGGTCTGGAATTCATTGCAGCTTTAATTGGCCAAGGCCCGCCTATAAGGCCGTTTGACCGACATGTCAAACAACCAATCACAGTTCGTTTCGTTCAGCATCACGTTTCGGGGCGTAGAAATGCCCCCACAACAACAGACTGGCATGCAACAAGTCAGTCATTGAAATAACCAGCATTGAAAGTTAACGAAGAAGGGGGAGAACAAGCAATAAGTCAGTAATTTGTTCGCGAACGTCGCAAATGTGTTTAACAACAACGGCGTCTGCATAAGCACCTTTTAGCAAAATGCCGAGTAAACCAGTCTGCGCTCTGTTTCCCGGCGGACCGAAAATAAACGCGACACTCGCGTGTTCCGGAAATCCGGTCAAATTCAACTAATCAGATCACGACTTCGACATTCCTGAAGTGTTTCCAGTTATGTGAGGGGTTTTGGCCATTTTCCCAGCCTGGCCAGGCTGGTCAGGCTGATCTTAGCTGGTCAGGCTGGGAGACCAGCTAAAACCAGTTACTTCCAGCTTAAACCAGCTAAGACCAGCCAACCAGCCTAGGCTGGTTTGAGCAGTTTTTTTTTTCAGCAGTGTAGTAAAATTTTGGCGTTGATATAATACCTGACTAAAATATATCGATCCCTGGTGAAAAAAAACAGCTAAAACCAGCCTAGACTGGTTGGCTGGTTTTAGCTGGTCAAACTAGAAGCCTACAGGTATGTAGAGATCTTCACAACATTGGTAAGTTAGCTAAAAGGATAAAGCCAAATCTTATTTCATGATATAGTCATTTTATTTCACAATAACAATTTATATGATATAGTCATTTTTGTTATTTTATCTTGTTTATAAAAATAAGAACATAGATGCAAGTAGCAAACTAAAGGACAAATACAATAAAACAAAGACGCAAATGAAAATAATAGGGCCGTATAAATTTTTTTTTTTTTCCAGTTTTAATTTTTCTAGACTCTATTTTAATGGTTACATAAAAATATTAATCAAAAAGCATGTCTAATTAATTAAAAACAGTGCTTTATTAAAAGTTTAACAAAATTGTCTGGATTCCATTTTAACAGTTTCATTGCATTTTAATAAACAAAAGCATAACTACTTGATTTATAAAGATTAATTAGATTTTATAAAGAATTTTTTATTTTTATTTTTAAATGTCAGGAATACTGTGTTGTGTCTACTTTAACGTTATTGCCATGGGATTGAAGTGACCCCAATAACGTAATATTTAGCCCCTGGAATGCTAATTTTACCAGGGAAAACTTAATCAAAAAATGAGTATTTTACCACCCAGAACGTGATTATCACTGGGGGCCCCCCTCGAAAAGCAGTTGGGCTACTTTTGGGGCCAGTTTTGAGTAGCAACTGGGTGGGGTTTTTTTTTTTTGTGAAAACCTGGCAACCCTGAGTAATGCTGATGAAGTGAATCTCTAGCAGTTCTACAGATTGTTTATGTGTTCATGTACTCATATATTGAGGCGGCAGAGGCTGAAAACACTGTGAGCATAACGCACGCTTCAGTATGTGTAAAGTACATGCAGGATTCATATGCGTTATACAGTAAATTCGTTTTTATGACTGGATCCCGTTATTTCGTCCATGTTTTTTTTACTTTTGCTCAGAATTCTGAGTTTACATCTTACAGTTCAGGCTTCTTTTCTTGCATTATCAAATTTACATCTCACAACTCTGGCTTTTTTTTATCAGAACTGCATGATATAAATTTAGAATTGTGAGGAAATAAGTCAGAATTGTGAGATAGAAAGTCAGACTTGTGAACTGCAAGATAAAAACTCACAATTCCAAGTCAGAATTGCATTAAAGTTATAGAGTGGAAAGAACAATCCCAGAAACAGCTGAATTCTGAGTACTTGCAAGTGCACTGTAAACGTAAGAAAACATTAATGAAACAAAAATGACTTCTTGATCATGTTATCTCTCTTTTTTCTTCTCCATCCAAATCACAATCGGCAATCCTTCACCAGTGCGGCTGCATGACAGCATCTCAGAGGAAGGTCACCATTACCTCATCTTTGACTTGTAAGTTTCTCTAACCATCCATACCAGAAAAAAAAAAAAAAACTTAGACTATATACTATAATATTTTTACAAAGCATGAACTGAAATACTGTTGAATTTAACAAAAGCCCAAGAGACTGAAAAGGATGATTTGTTTTCAGATCTGGATAAATACTTGTGCTTTCCTCTGCTAATGTCAGCTTTTGTGTGGGAAAGGGTAATAAAGGGTAATCTTTTGCTATAGCGTAGGGTGGATACAATAGATATCTTTCTTCATATTGAAATAATTACAGTACCTACTGTATGACACCTTCATAAAACCATTGTCTTCTTAAAATTGCTAGATGTTGTATGAGGTATGAGGGTGTTTTTTCAACTTGATGCATTTTAGTCCAGGGATTTGTATTAGAACTAACAGATTTTATATTTTGGCCACACTTTATTTTAATCCATCCTTGTTATGGTTTAATTACACAGTACTGAGTAATATTAATTGTTGACTGACACTGAAGACTGCAGTAATGATGCTGAAAATTCAGCTTTGCATCACAGGAGTAAATTATATTTTAAAGTATATTAAAATAGAAACCCATTATTTTAAATTGTAATAATATTTCACAATATTACATTTTTTTCTGTATTTTAATAATATAAATTCAGCCTTTATAAGACTTTTAACAAATCCTACCAATTATTTTTCTTACCTCTTATAATCTTCTGTTTGCAGCATTATAATTATTTATTTCTGTACTGTCAGTTGCTTGTTTTTCGAAGTTTATATAACACTATACACTTTTGAAAATTGTTAGGAGATAAATTAAACTAACTAGTGAGAAAGAAAAAAAGTAAAAATTTGACAGAGCCAGAAATGCCTACAGTTGAAGAAACACTCATAAATCATCTGCTGTCTCAAGTCAATTAAGACTATAACTAGTGCCATTACTTGCTCATTCTTGTTCAGAGTAACGGGTGGTGAGCTGTTTGAAGACATTGTTGCCAGGGAATATTACAGTGAAGCAGATGCCAGGTGGGTGGGCTATCAGCACAACACAAATGGACTGTATGTATAAAAGCATCACACAGTTAATGGACAATATACTGTACATAAAACCACACGAACCTAAATCATCCAAAGTTAAGTCTCCTTGGCTTGACAAGAGCCAGATAACTCAAGAATTTGGCCAAAACTGTCATTTTCATTTTAAAAAGAGTGCACAACGTTCACTTTAATGATGCATTAAATAGCTTTTTTAATATTCTACAGCAAGCTGAATGAAAACCTAAAAAAAAAAAAAAAAAAAAAAACTAAATGTGGATGGAAAATTTCAATGTATTTCAATGTATTCCATTTTTTTCTCTCTGAAGCCATTGCATCCAGCAGATTTTGGAGGCAGTACTTCATTGCCATCAGATGGGCGTCGTGCACAGAGACTTAAAGGTATTTTATTATAATTCATGTTAAACCTCTGTCATCACTGTTCTCATCTCTTTGTGGCTCCCAGACAAAACATTTGCTTCAAAACAATCTCAAACTTTCAGTTATAATTACACCACAAACTTATGATTAAAAAAAATGCAAGCCTTGAACATCCAATATTTCAAATGCACACAGCTTGCCCCAGTGAGAATTGCACTATAGGGTCTAGGTTATTATCTTTTTAGCTAATGGATTACTTCTTCCATTTAAAACCTTCTCTGTCAAAAATGCTTTAGCCTATTTCACATATACTGTGTGAGCAGCAGATTTTCCTTTCGGCGTCCTTATTAACAGCTTACCACATTCACACCGGGAGTGAGAGCCACACGATGAAAGCACACAAGTGGCAGAGCATTGCTGTAGACCATATATATATAGTTAAATATACGACTCCTATTATATTCAGGCTCTAAACACTGTAGAAAGGACTCCATTAAATTAGAAAAACAAATAATAATTAATTCAAAACCTTTGAACTTTGACTGTAGTTGACTCTGAATGTAGAATGAAGCAACCAGTATGGCAGATTGGGGTCTCTATTAGCATGCACAAGGATTATTTTTATAAAAAGTGGTTAAAAAACAATTGCTTATGTAATGCAATGCAATGCTATACAATTGTAAAATTAATACAGTTACTTTTTTGTTTGAATTTTTGAATTCTTGCAAAAATGGATTCTGGGTTTTATATATAGTGATGAAACATCTTCTGTGTGTTCTTTCAAAACCACAAGAGGTCATAGTTAGTGCAAAAAAAGGGCATCAAGTATTTATTAAAAGCCTCAACAGAAGGATTTTGCCCAATCTGCTCAAGTACATTGAATTTCCGTACTTCACTTAGGATAAAATGAAAACACATATATTTTTTTCCAAATCATTAAAAGGGAGGTCAGATTTCAGTTTTGAGATTTTGAAAAATTATACAGCACCAAATCAAAAATGACACCCATAATTCTAACACTTGAGTGCTTATTAACACTGTAGAGACCCAAAACTGTCATCCATTTCGACCAAAAAGAATTAGCTCTATCTTGTCCTCATTTAGCTGGAGAAATTAGCTAACCAACATCAACCAAATGGTCATGAGATCTTTCATCAAAAATGATTGCCATGCTTCAATTTTTTTTAATTATCTCAAATGAGAGCATATATAAAAATAATGCAATAGGTCCTAAAACCGAGCCTTGGGGCACCCCACATATAAAATCTGCATCTAATAATGCCTAAAACATCGAGGCAACACCATTTACAGAATAAACCCCAAGAGAACATGGTACCATCATACTTATAACTGGACCAGTCCAATTTATATAAGTTTGTATCTGGTTTGTTTTATATCTACACTGCCTTTCAAAAGTTTGGAAACGCCCTAGAAAAGTGACATGTATATATTGCCATTATTATGTAATCAAAATGAATATTATTATTGCTGGTCTTCAATGATAATTTCAAGTTACTTAAATGTATTTGCACTAAGAAATGATAAGAATGTATGCTAATATCGTCCAAAACCACTTTGCCAGATGGGGGGGGGGGGGGGTCATAAAAACCAAGTCATATGGGTCAATTTTTTTGAAACTGAGATTTATACAAAATCTGAAAGCTGAATAAATAAGCTTTCCATTGATGTACACTGCCCTCCAAAAGTTTGGACCCCCCCCCCCCCCCTCTGGCAAAGTGTGGTTTTAGACAATATCAGCATCATTTCTTAGTACAAATACATTAAAATAACTTGACATTATCATTGACGACCAGCAATAATTTTCATTTTGATTACATAATAATGGCAATATATACATGTCACTTTTCTAGGGCGTTTGTAAGTATTAAAGATAATCTACTAGTTTGCACTTGATTATAAAAACTTGTGCACTGGTTCTAATATGGTACATTTAATGTGAAAGTGCTAACATTTGCCATACAAGTAAAGGGTGTTTCTGTTAATGTGGGGTGTAGAAGTAATTTCAAAATGTACATTTCAATTTTTTTTCAGTATTTGTATATTCTAATGTGTTGGAGGAAAAAACAACTAAATGTCCATTAGCTGTTTATCTGTCATTCTTTTTCCCATTTTGTCTCATTTTTTCTATGTTTTTTAGCCAGAGAACCTGCTTCTGGCTTCCAAATCCAAAGGTGCAGCTGTGAAGTTAGCAGACTTTGGCCTTGCCATTGAGGTTGAAGGGGACCAACAGGCTTGGTTTGGTAATGGCCCATTTTTATACCACCAAACAGCATGAATATAGAATTGGACAAAACATCACTTATTAACTTTTGCCTCAATAAACTTCTAATTTGCTGCTTATTAATAGTTTTGGTATAAGGTAGAATTAAGCTATCTAAAATATGGTCATGCAGAAGTAATGCATTAATATGTGCTTTATAAGTACTAATAAACATGCTATATGCTAGTAATATGCATACTAATAAGCATCTAGTTAATAGTGAGAATTGGTTCCTAAACTAAAGTGTTACCGAAATGCAGTGCCCTTGATTTATTTGCAGCTGTTTTGGTTTGATTTTAATCTTTATGCATTTGTCACACACACACACACACACACACACACACACACACACACACACACACACACACACACACACACACACATGTTGGGTTTACATGTTTTATGGGGACATTCCATAGGCGTAATGGTTTTTATACTGTACAAACCGTACTTTCTATCGCCCTATACCTACCCTACACCTAAACCTAGCCCTCACAGGAGATTGTGCACACTTTTACTTCATCAAAAAAACTCATTGTGCATGATTTATAAACCTGTTTCCTCATGGGGACCTGAGAAATGTCCCCACAAGGTCAAAATCTACTGGTATTCCTATCCTTGTGGGGACATTTGGTCCCCACAACGTGATGAATACCAGGTACACACACACACACACACACACACAAAACCACATGAATTTATGTTCTCTTTCAAATGAGTCAGTCACTTTAATGCTGCGTCATTAGCTGGCGGTATGTGAACTTAAGTTCTGCCTCTCTGGATGTATATTTTAATGTGCAAATCATTGGACTTAAGCGCCATCTTGTTCAGATTCCAGTGGGTTTTAACACGCCTCACACTCTTTCACACATAATAGGGAACAAAACATCCCTTATGTAATATATGATTAATTGACTTCACCCTCATTGCCTGGGCTGTTTTGAATCATATCTAAAGAACTACCTAAGTAGTCTTCATCTGATACTTTTTTACTGTTACTCGAGTAATTACTATCATCATTACTTTTTCTTCTACTTGAGTAATTATTTCTAATAAGCACTTGTAGTTGTATTTGAGTCCAGTATTTGGTTACTCTACCCACACTTTGAACATAAGACCCCTAATTTTATGTGGTTCAGAAACATTTGCATGAAAGTAAGGCATTACGTTACATAATTCAGGTCTAGGATGAATTTTATCAAGTGGAGGTTTTCTTGTTGAAGGCTGCATATATATGCATGCTGCTATGTTGATGACACTCGACACTACTTCTCATTCCATCCTGATGATCCGACGATAGCTGCTTGCATCTCAGCTTGTCTAATAGACATTTCTTGCTGGATGAAGGCACATCATCTTCAACTAAACCTTGCCAAGACAGAACTGCTTGTGTTTCCAAACCCATCGTTTCATCACAGATTCACTATCCAGTTAGGCACATCAACCATAACTTCTTCAAAAACAGCCAGAAAACTTGGATCAGCTGACTTTCTCAGACCACATTGGTAAAACTGCCCAGTCCTGCAGATTTGCTTTATTTAACATCAGAAAAATTAGTCCCTTTCTTTTGGAACATGCTTCACAACTCCTTGTTCAATCTCTTGTTCTGTCCAGGCTGGACTACTGCAGTGCTCCCTTGGCAGGTCTTCCAGACAGTTCTAGCAATCCTTTACAATTGATCTAGAATGGAGCTGCAAGATTCATTTTCAAAGAGCCAAAAAGAATGCATTTCACACCTCTCTTCATCAATTTACACTGGCTACTAATAGCTCCTTGCATTAAATTAAAGGCGTTAATGTTTGCCTAACCACCACTGGCTCTGCACCCCTTTACCTAAATTCATTACTTCAGACGTATCTGTCTCTAGAAGCTTACGTTCTGCAAGTCAACGGCGCATTATTATGCCATCCCAAAGAGGCACAAAATCACTTTCACAGACTTTTACCTTAAATGTTCCCTCTTGGTGGAATGACCTGCCCAATTCAATCCGAGCAGCTGAGTCCTTGGCCATCTCCAAGAATCGGCTAAAAAACATCTCTTCTTTCTTTATTTGACCCTCTAACTCTAGCACTCTCTATTCTATTTCTATTTCAATTGTTTAAAGGGGTGCAAAACTTACTTTTACATGTTGTTTGAACATTAATGTGTGTTGGCAACCCTACAATGATAAAAATCCACCCAGTGGTATTTTTTTATCTTTAAAAGTAATATACCCTTTTTAAAATCAGGTCATTCTCAGTTTCTTGTCATTGTTAGGTGTTCGAAACATTCCTTTGAGATTTTGGTCAATATTGACATGATAGGATCACACAGTTCCTACAAATTTGTCAGTTGCATATCCATAATGTGAAACGTCTGTTCCACCAGATCTCAAAAGTGCTTTGCTTAATTGAGATCTACTGATTGTGGAGGCCATTGGAGTAAAGTGACCTCATTATCATGTTTAAGAAACCAGTTTGAGATTATTTGAGTAGCCACCAAAAGATGGGAACGCTGGAAGGGACATGGTCTTGCTGGCATAGCGTTTGAATGATGCTTATTTGGTACTAATGGGCCCAAAGTATACGAAGAATATATCCCTCACACCATTACACCCGTTTATAACACATTCAGACTCTACCTTCTGAATGTTGCATCAGAATTCGAGACGCATCGGACCACGCAACCACGTTCTGTTCTGCAAACCTCCGTTGTAGCGAGTGCTTATTTGAATTGCTGTTGCCTTTCTATCAGCTCAAACTGGTCTGGCCATTCTCCTCTGACCTCTGGCATAACAAAGGCATTTTCGCCCACAGAACTGCCGCTCAATGGATATCTTTTCTTTTTCAGACCATTCTCTGTAAACCCTAGAGATGGTTTATGCATCAAAATCTCAGTAGATCAGCAGTTTCTGACATGCTCAGACTAGCCGGTCTGGCAGCAACGACCATGCCACGTTCAGTCATTTAAATCATCTTTGACCATGAGTTTCTGCCATGTGATTGGCTAATCAAACATTTGAGTTAACAAGCAGTTGAACAGATGTCCCTAAAGTGCCAAGTGAGTGTATAAGATACTCACGATGTTGCCTTGTCTAATATAACAATTTAAAAACTTCACACTGTTTAACAATCTAATTTTGAATGTGAAGTGAACAGTAAGTTCCCTTACTATATACAGTAAAAGGCTGTATTGGAGATTGCATGTAATTTTATAGTAGTATAACGTTTTTGGAGGTGGAAAAAAAAAAGTAAAATTTACAGTGAATAACCATAAATTGACATTCTCAGAATTCCCTACATTACATATCAAATTTGATATTTTTTGTTGTTGCAATAACTATGTTTCTACTTAGTTGTGTACATTAGGGTTGAATGTTACATCTAATGTTGTTAAATAAATGTTTACTGCATTATTTATAAATGACACTGTGCACATTCAATGTAAGTTAGTTTTTAAAAGCTGTTTGTGATGGGCTTTGGTTCATTATGTGACTTTCTCATCATCACCTGCTTTTGGTGATTACCAGTGTATTACAAAGGTACAAAACAGATTTCAGTACTTCTATAGGTTGGTATATTAACACAATATGAGTTAATGAAATTATGGTAGTTCAATGTAAATTTAAGCTAAAACCGTAAAACCTAAAACGCTGCTACTGTATTTTTACGGTAGAATTTTGGCGTTTTGCGTTTTTTTTTACCGTGAATTTCAGTGTATGTATTATATGTAGCTAGTGTTATGCTGCAATGCTCAGTATTTTATTTTAGAGTTATTTTGTGAAGATTTTTAGATGATTTTTTAAGAATCCTGACTCTTAATTATACAATTCCCTGGTTAATTCAACAGTGCATGTTCCTTAATGTGTCTGAGTATGTTTAGTGTTGACAAAACCAAACAAATATATTCTGGTTTAGCTCGGGTTAGGCGGTCTCACAATGCTTGCTATTTACATTCCTTGTCAACTCGGACATATAATTATTAAATTATAGTTAAAGTAAAGTAATTAACTTTTTACTGAAAGTGTGACATCTGCAATGATAAACCAATCAAAAATGCATTTCACATTTTCTTTTTCTATGTAGCGCATTTTCAATTTCTGAAATAACAGGCTAAAATAAAGGTTATGAATGTTTTTTTTTTTTTTCTTCTTCTTCACATCAGGGTTTGCTGGCACTCCTGGGTACCTGTCCCCTGAAGTCCTAAGGAAGGACCCCTATGGAAAAGCTGTAGACCTGTGGGCGTGTGGTTAGTTTTTTTTATATTTTTGCATCAAACGTTGATTTATGTTAATTTCGTATGCCATTACCCCCGTTGTACAGTATCTCTATATCCCACAGAGCATTTCCCAAAAAGTTGTTACAGTAACTGTTCTGGCATTACATAATTTTGTTGTTTCATACAGCCAGAGCTTTTCAGTATTCTGTACTCTGGATACAGACTGGATCTGGCGGCTACAGTGACCTCGGAATAAGAACAAAACAGACTAATATTAGTGCAGATGCCATTCTTCTTACAATGCAACGAGTACATCAGGTGTTATGGAAGTGTTCCTGGTTCCAGTTGACCTAATTAATGCAGCCTAACAATCCTTTAACAGATTTGGATTATAGAAATGTGTGTCTGCCTCCCAAACAGTGTTAGGTAGATTGTTGCAGAGTTTAGGCGCTAAATAAGAAAATGATCTGCCGCCCACAGTTTATTCTGATATTCTATAGGTATTATTAAATTGGCAGAACACAGTGGACGTGAGGGACTATAATGTGATAAGAGCTCGCTCAAGTACTGAGTGTCACAACTCAGGCAGGAACACACGAACAACGACGTAATAAAAGACGTACATTTAATAAATCCAATGGGAAACAGGCAGACACAGGAACACGGAGTGGTAACATCAGGGGATAACATCAAAGACCGACAAGAGGACAGGGGAAAACACACACCTTATATACACACAGACTAATTACAAACACAGGTGCAGACGATGAGGGAGAAACCAAAACACACTGAACTGCGGGGGAGAATGGGAGAAACCAACATAAAGTCCAGGGGTGTGACATTACCTCCCCCTCCCGGAAAGGCGTGTCCTCACGCCGACAAACAGGAAACAACAAACAGTCTTAGGAGGGGGTTTCGGCGGAGGACGGACTCCCGGGAGGAGGGCAAGAGATGAAGTCCAAACAGGTGATGGAACAGTCCATGGAGGAGATGACGGAGGGAGGAGCCAAGGAGGTGACAGGAGGGGGCTGGAGCAGGAGGAGCCAGGTGGGACCCAGGCCGCAGCCAAGATGTAAATCCACGGTGGAGCCGATGGAGGGAGGAGCCATGGTGGAGGAGAGGCTGACGACTCCATGGATCCGACCGACGGAGGCGGAGCAGGTGGTGGTGGAGCCCGAGGCGGAGACGGAAAGCCGAAGATCTTGGGTGACGCCGCGGATCCGGAGGGCCAAGGCGGAACCCAAGGCTCTGGCGACCAAGGCGGAGATGGAGATCCGGAGATCCGCGGCGGAGCCGGAGCGACAGAGGGCCGAGGCTGTGCCCGCGGGAGGGAGGAGGTCCAATGAGCCGGTGGGACGGAGCGACGAGGCACAGCCGGAGGAGTATAGTCCTGAGGCGAAGATGGGGCGACGACTGACCAGGGCGGAGCCGGAGGGCCGATGGAGCCCGGTGGAGCTGGTGGATCGACGGGCGACGGCGGAGACGAGGGAGCAGAGAGCCGGGGTGGAGCCGCAGGGTCGGAGGGCCGAGGTGGAGTCCAGGACTCTGAGGCTGGAGGCGATGGTGAGGGATCCTCCAGCCATGACACCGATGGAGACTGGCAGACCTGCGGCAAACCCACCGCACAGATGGTGGGCTGAGGGTGAGCAAGGGGACAGACAGTCGACAACGGGAATTCAGGTAGGCTGGGCGGAACCAGCGGAGATTCAGGACTAGGCAGAAGAGGGAGGGTGGGTGGGAAATTCAGGCAGATAGGTATTTCCATGACACAGTCCATTAAGTCCCCATAATCTTGTTCCAGCTCACCCTCAGTGGTAGTGCAGTGGGCGGGGCTCTCTACCGCCCCTTCTTGCTCTTCGAAGTACTCCACCGGCGCGGATGTAATAGTCGGCTCACGCACCTGATCAGCGGTTTTGACCTCTTCGGCACTCCATAATGTTGTCGCTCCGGGCTCGGGCTTTCCGTCTGTGACGGGCTCATAATCCGCGGGTCTGGGTGGCTGGCTGGGCTCTGGGTCCGGAGTGGCACTGGCGAGATTCTCCGTGGAACAGGCGGGAAACGAGGATCGGTTTCTCGCCAGTGTCCACTCCACAAACGAGGCAAAGTTCGCTCGAGGGCCGTCCTCGGACGACGGCGCTCTGCAAGACGCATTGAGGCTGGCGTCATAGAACGCACAGAGCGCGTCGTCCGGGTAGCTGGTGGTATTAGCTACTAGCTGGAACATTACTGTGTAGCCCTCGAGCGGTAATTCCCCCTGCTTCAGCCGTAGCAGGATGAATTCTGGTCGGAGGAAGGGATCCATGGGGGAAACACACTACGGAAACAAAAGACTGGAGAAAACGAACGGAAAACAAAACGGAGGTGAACACGCAAAAAAAAACTGTATCGGTCGGTCTTTCTGTCACAACTCAGGCAGGAACACACGAACAACGACGTAATAAAAGACGTACATTTAATAAATCCAATGGGAAACAGGCAGACACAGGAACACGGAGTGGTAACATCAGGGGATAACATCAAAGACCGACAAGAGGACAGGGG
The DNA here is from genome assembly GCF_049309525.1 of Garra rufa. Classification (NCBI taxonomy): domain Eukaryota; kingdom Metazoa; phylum Chordata; class Actinopteri; order Cypriniformes; family Cyprinidae; genus Garra; species Garra rufa. The sequence continues at coordinate 11,140,427 of NC_133379.1, forward strand.
AAAACACACACCTTATATACACACAGACTAATTACAAACACAGGTGCAGACGATGAGGGAGAAACCAAAACACACTGAACTGCGGGGGAGAATGGGAGAAACCAACATAAAGTCCAGGGGTGTGACACTGAGGAGCTGAACCATTGAAGGCTTTATAAGTAATTAGCAAGATTTTAAAATCTATATGATGTTTTATAGGGAGCCAGTGCAGTGTTGACAGAACCAGGCTAATATGGTCATACTTTCTGGTTCTGGTAAGAACTCTAGCTGATGCATTTTGGACCAGCTGGAGTTTGTTTATGCAGCCTGCAGAACAACCACCCAATAAAGCATTAAAATAATCTATCCTTGAGGTCATGTATCCATGAATTAACATTTCTGCATTTAACATCGAGAGCATAGGTTGTAAAAAAATGCGGTTTTCAAACGCTATAAATGTGCATTTTGAAGGAAAGATTGCTATCAAATAGCACAACTAAGTTCCTAACTGATGACGAAGAATTCACAGAGCAGCCATCAAATATTAGACAGTGTTTTAGGTTATTACATGTGGTGGTTTTAGGTCCAATAACTAACACCTCTGTTTTTTTCAGAATGTAGCAGTAAGAAGTATTTGTCATAAAAATGTTTATATCATCTATGCATTCCATTTCAAACTGGTATGTTTCACTGGGCTGCGTAGAAATATAGAGCTGAGTATCATCAGTATAACAGTGAAAGCTAACACCATGTTTCCTGATGAAATCTCCCAAGGGTAACATGTAAAGTGTAAAAAGTAATGGCCCTAGTACTGAGCCTTGTGGTTCTCCATACTGCACTTGTAATCGATATGAAACCTCGTTATTCACTGCCACAAACTAATGGCAGTCAGATAAGTACAATTTGAACCATGCCAATGCACTTCCACTAATGGCAACATAATTTTGTGGTGCTCAATAGTGTCAAACGCAGTACTAATATCCCATATAGCTCCGGAAAAGATATAATGACATCACAAATGTGATTTCTAATGTACTCATAATCAAACTGCACTATTTCATTTTGTGTAGCAACAGTATGCAGTGACATTTTAGAAATCCGTTCTGGGATAACAACAGCCTTGTGCACAAGTGAGATGCATTAAGAAATGGTTTACTGAGTCTGGTGTGGAACATTTTTTGGTTTTGCATTCATCAAACTAAGCCACATCAACCCAACATTAGTGCCTTGATGCTCTTGTGTATAAATGGGAGCAAATCCCTGCAGTCATATTACATATTTAGAAGAGCGAATTGGAAGCTGTTAGGTAGGAACTCTAGCACGCTATTAATGCTACTAAATGCAGTGTTGCCAGTTTCCAGAAAAACTTCCAGCCCAAAGCTAACTCAAAGCTTGTTCAAAAGAAATAAAAACATTTTTTTCTTCCTCTCTGTCCAATCATTGTTGTATGACAAGATATAACACTCCTTGATCTTTCCTTAGCCTGCACAAAATTGTAAAACAATTTCTCCTAACCCATCCACCTCAATTTCCCCTCTAGGTGTGATTCTCTACATTCTGCTGGTTGGATACCCACCCTTTTGGGATGAAGACCAACATAGACTCTATCAGCAAATTAAAGCTGGCGCCTATGATGTCAGTTTAAGCATCCTTCATATAATATTGATGATAATATCACCTGGAGTGCTGATGGATCTCTGATTCACACTTGGATCACTTTGTTGCACCCACAGTTTCCTTCACCTGAGTGGGATACAGTCACCCCTGAGGCGAAAGATCTTATTAATAAGATGCTGACCATCAACCCATCTAAACGCATCACTGCTGCGGAGGCACTCAAGCACCCATGGATCTCAGTGAGTCTGTCCTTCCATCAGTACTTTGGAAACATATAAACTTGCTTTATCTTAGGGCATAGTTAATATTAGTTAGTTAATAACATAGTTTATTTCATTGGATCACTTACATGTATATTAGAATTCAGTTAATTTAATTAGCAATTGTGTTTAATTATCTCAAATGACAATATATTTAAAAAGAATACAAAAGGTTCTAAAACCGAGCCTTGGGGCACCTCGCATCTGATTTGGACTGATTTAATCCTACATCAAGTTCAGAGCAAATCAGGTCTTATTGATAAAATGCGAACAGGACTAACAAATAAATTGCAAAGAACAGCAGAGTTCACGCCACAACTATAACTATAGTTATCATTCTTTGTGTGAACAGGCCTTTACTGTACACATTAATTTGCTCTGCTCATGTTTCATAAACACTATACTTGAGTATCAGACATTTTTTAGCATTTTAACAGCCAGGAAGGTCTAAAGGGAAATGGCTGAAGAAATAACATTCTCCAAATAACCTCTTGTTTCACCTCTTTTTGCTTTTAGCATCGCTCCACTGTTGCATCTTGCATGCACAGACAGGAGACTGTTGAATGCTTGAAGAAGTTCAACGCTAGAAGAAAGCTCAAGGTAAGTTCATATACGGCTGTGAGAATCTCTCATATGAGTTGCATTTAAAGGTCCCATATTGTACTCATTTCTGGAGGTTTATTTTAGTTGTTGATGTCCTTAAGAATATATATTTGCGGTATAAGTGCCAAAATCCATCTCAATATATTTTTACAGCTCCTTTTTTAGGAGCTCTGTCAAAAACAGGTCGATTTTGGCCCATCTAATTAATATTCATGAGCCTCTCTTCTGATTGGCCTGTTGTTTTCTGAGTGACGCACAGCCAGGCCAACCACAGGTGACTACGGTCATGTATGCTTTAGCCAAGCCCAGAGCCATAGAGAGAGCCTAGCCTGCTGATACTCAACAGGATATTTCAGAACGAACATTAATGTTTTTTTCTTTTTCAAACACCAAATGCAGTAAGCTACATAACTTTTGCTTTAGTAAAGCCCCTTTCACAATGCGCGATGATTATGGAAAATTACGGGAACGAGCGCTGTGTGAACAAAAGCCAGAACCATCAAGGCAGTGTTGTTGTGATGATGCACGTTATCATGCGAATCTTCACGACGAAAAAATACGTGCAAAGTGGAATGAAGCGGCGATCGGGCAGAGCCAGCTCCTCACTATCAGCGCTGAAGCACAGTTTGTTCAGGTTAGTTTCAGTTTAGTGAAACGTACGCGTCGCATTAAATCTCACATCCAAACGTCACATGTCTTTATGGGTTGTGTGTAAAGCACGCACAGATTCCGGAAAACAACTGTGAATGAACCAAATTAAACAACTCCGGAACAAATCATGGGAAACATTATCCGTGTATTTACCGGAATCGCTGTGTGAAAGAGGCTGAAGATGACGTGCCTCTGGTCTCTTATATTCACGTTGTTCTGAACAGGGTTTTCTCGACTTGTTTTCGTGTTGTTGTTATGGACACGATATTGTCTGGGTTTGACAAAAAAAGGGTGGGACGGTGGTTGGCTTTCGGGGTGGTGACTGAAGGCGGTGACTGAGTAGATTGGACGTCACATCTGTACGGAAGTCACAGCGGCTTGTGAAAATGAACAGCTACTTTAAGCAGGCTGTGTGCAGTTTACTGTGGATTGACTGTTTTGAAACTCGTATGGTAGTTACATAGCCCCTAGACCTCAGTTATCATGAAAAAAGCAAGGAAATTTTGATTTTGACAATATGGGACCTTTAAAGTTCTGCGCTAGTAACCAAAGGAGTTGTTGCATGAATAATAATAATCGTGCACAGAGTGACATACTTCACATTAATAAATGATCAGTGAAAATTGGGCATTTGTTCTTTAACATTTCGGCTATTTGGAGTGTTTGCTTTGAGGTAGCAAACAAGATGCAGAACTGCAATTTGAATCTGAAGTAGCAATAAATATTCATTCAAATACATTTATTTTTTAAACTAAAACAGACAAACTTTAAATGTTGGCTTGGTAAATCATTGTTTGAAAATTAAATTAAAAAGTAAAAAAATTTTTTAAAGACCTTAAGGACAGATAGAAATGCCATTTACATATTTATATTTACTATACAATCATATTTACCAGTAAAATAATAAAACATTTATGGACCAAGGTGGAAGAACAGTTAATTTTCCTGACTGAATGACCAGCGTTAAATGTTTTTATTCAATTCAAATCCCAACTTATGAACTAAAAGGTAGCCAATTCATAAGTTATTAATTTTGCATAACAATACACCATTGTCACTGAGGAAAAAATGGCAACCTATGTGTTTCTGTGTTTTTTTAGGGTGCTATTCTCACTACTATGCTGGCCACCAGAAACTTCTCAGGTGACTATAATATTCTAATTTCTATTATCTACTGTGCCTGTTTTAACCCTGTGTGAAAATCTGCTTGAGGACAGTATGTCTTGATCAGGAACATTTTACACTGGAATTATTTGGATTCACAGAACACTAAAGGTTTGTACAGATACTTGGAGTTTCTAAAAAGTTGTGTTTGACAACTCTACTGAAAGATGGTTGTTACCTATGAGTCTGACATTTGTAAGCGTTTGGACATTTGATTGTTTTTAAGAAAAACATTTAAGGAATTTTCTCCATATAGTGGACTTCTATGGTGCTAACGATTTTAAACTTCCAAAATGAAGTTTTAATGCAGCTTCAAAGGGCTCGAAACAATCCCAGCCGAGGAAGAAGGGTCTTATCTAGCAAAATTATTGGTCATTCTTAAATGTGACCCTGGACCACAAAACCAGTCATAAGGTTAAATTTTATAAAACTGAGATGTATACAACATATGAAAGCTCAATAAATAAGCTTTCTATTGATATATAGTTTGTTAGGATAGGACAATATTTGGCTGAGATTCATCTATTTGAAAATCTGGAATCTGAGGGTGCAAAAAAATCAAAATACTGAGAAAAACACCTTTAAAGTTGTCCAAATTAAGTTCTTAACAATGCATATTACTAATCAAAAATTACATTTTGATATATTTATAGTAGGAATTTTACAAAAAATCTTCATGGAACATGATCTTTACTTAATTTCCTAATGATTTTTGGCATAAAAGAAAAATCAATAATTTTGACCCATACCATGTATTTTTGGCTATTGCTACAAATATACCCCAGCGACTTAAGACTGGTTTTGTTGTCCAGGGTCACAAATAAGTTAATATTTATACAGTTTTTTTAACCACAAATGCTGGTCTTGTCTAGCTCTGCAATGCATATGCGTACTCTGGATCAATATATTTAGGGTATGTCGAAAAACTCCCATCTCATTTTCCCCTCCAACTTTAAAATCGTCATACATCACTGTTTTACCTTTTTTGTATAGGGCGTTTGATCTTATTTCCACATTCACTTTATAAACATTTGGTGAGTACTTCTGCAGCGATGTAGGATGAATTTGGAGTTGGAGGAGAAAGTGAGATGGGAGTTTTTCAACATACCCTAACTGTATAAAAACCAGAGTGCACAGAGCTAGACAAGATGAGCATTTGTGGTTAAAAAGTATATAATTTATTTTTAAAAATGACCAATTGTTTTGCTAGATAAGACACTTTTTCCTCAGTTGGGATCGTTTAGAGGCCTTTAAAGCTGCATTTAAACTGCATTTTGGAAGTTCAAACTCGGGGCACCATTGAAATCCACTTTATGGAGAAAATTCCTGAAATGTTTTCCTCAAAAAACATAATTTCTTTACGACTGAAGAAAAAAGACATGAACATCTTGGATGACAAGAGGGTGAGTAAATTATCTGTACATTTTTGCTCTGGAAGTGAACTAATCTTTTAAACAAATCTGAATCATTGGCACGTCTATCCAAACCATGTCCTCCTATCAAATTTAGCCCAAGAAGAGTTGGGCAAAATAATGTGAAATAATGTTTTTTGATTATCTTTTATACTTATCAGTATAAAACTACAGTATTTGTGCAGTATTTGGTACAAGTAGTCTGTGAAATATGTCAGAACAAATCATGGAAGCCTGATTAGCAGGAGCATCTGTAACCTTAACAGCCCAGCTGTTTGGTGTTTTAAGAACAACAGTCTTGATGATTATGACTACAGACACAAAGCATGGCATTATTCTCTTCATGACTTCATCAGTGAAGAATAATGGTGGGCGAAAACTGAAATGAATGATCGTAAACACTAAGACGGATCGTGTCCAAACAACACAGAACTACTGCAGCAAAGTGACAGCAAACCTCAATATTCCCTGTGAAGACCACAACAACTGTCCGCAAAGAGTTTCAGAAAACCAACATCCGTGAAAGAGCTGCAACTGTGAAATTTTTAATGGCTAATGTGTGAAAAAAGATTGAGTCATGATTATAAAACCTGGACTGCTGGAACACCAGGATGAACTTCAACATCTGCCCTGGACAGACAAACATCTTTGAAGAAACTGGCAGATTTTCTGATAGATGACATTTCATTCGAGAACATTGTGGCAGATGGTGGTAAAAGAAATACTTCCCAGGTGTTCACATTATTTTGTCCAACCCCTGTACTAAAGACAGAGATTGATAAATGAATGAGAAACGTCTCAGGTTACATATGTAACCCTGGTTCCCTGAGAAGGGAACGAGACACTGCGTCCTCTAGGGTTCGCTATGGGGATGACCCCATAGCGACCCCTAGAGGATGCAGTTTAATGTTCCCTCGAAAGGGAACGTCTCAGGCAGAGGTTGCATTAGACTTTAACATTGTCCGTCATTTTGACGGACAGGGTCATAAAAATTATGTCATAATCTATTATAATCCGTCATTTTAATGTTCATTTTTTAAATTTTAACACATTTAATAGCATTTTTTTTTTCACATTTTCATTTTTAATAATGAACCTACATGGTGAGCAATAGATTCTCATTTTTGTGAGCAAATATCTATTCTTAAATTCCAGTCGATCTTTTGGTCTGTCTGTTTTCAGTTTACGAATGAACAGTACATAGTGCGCCTCCTATAGGCTAAATCGCAATAGGCTAAGCTCTGTTATTTATTACTTTCAATATGAAAAAGTCTCAGATTTCAAATTCTGTCCATTTCATCAGGAAATTCAAGCAATACATACTGCTTTGGCACTCTTTAATGTGACGTGATAGATCGTAGCTTAATCAAATGCATAGTAAAAGATGCGTGACAGTTTCGTTTTTGTTCTGTATTCCTTGCTCTGCTGCCACAGAGGAGCGCACTTGCCACCAACTGGACAGGGTTGGGAATTACAGTTACAAGTGACAATAGATCACCCTCATTGCAATCTGTCAAAATGGCGGACGGCCTTCAGATTTTTCCGTCACTCACTCCAAAAATCTGTCAATGACGGACAATTTTTGGATAACACGACCTCTTGTCTCAGGTTACCTATGTAACCCTGAATCCTTGAGAAGGGAATGAGACACTGCGTCCTCTAGGGGGTCGCTACAGGGAACGTCATCCCCATAGCGATCCCTAGAGGATGCAGTTCGATGTTTAAGATGTTTAAGATGCAAAGTCTCAAGTTCTCAGTATACAACCCCTGGCAAAAATTATGGAATCACTAAACTCAGAAGATGTTCACTCAGATTTTTTATTTTATAACAAATAAACTAATCACAGATATGACACAAAACAATTTTTGTTTACTTATTCAACACACTGGTTATGTGAAACATACATCAAACAAATGAAATTAAAATAGTCGAATTAAGGGAAAATTATTTTACATATCAAGTAGAGGAAAGACTTACGGAATCTTTTAATGTTGAGGAATAAATTATGGAATGAGCTTGTAATTTGTATTTCTGAAACAAATATCTAAACATATCTAAAATGCTAATTAGCCAGCAGTTAAAAGAGAGCACTTATAGATCTTAACGAGCTGTTGAACCCCAACAAGAAAGCTGTCAGTTGAAATGATAGAAAGGATTATAAAACCCCTTCAAGATGGAAATCCATCATAGAGTGTGGCAAAAGAAGTTGGATCTAAGTGGATCTAAAATTTGGTGTAAGTATAAACAAATTGAAAAGATTTTAAAATGAAAACATATAGGCAGATCAAGGAAGATATCAACGCATCAAGATAGAAAACTCAAAGCAATTTGCCTTGAAAATAGAAAATGCACAATGGGCGGAAACAGGAGTCGATGCGTATGCCATAACTGTAAGAAACCAGCTGAATGAAATGAGATAGACATATATAAACAAAAGACAACAAAGTTAGAGTGGGCTAAAGAGAAGAAGTCATGGAGTATGGATGATTGGATGAAAGTGATAATTAGTGATGAATCACAAATCTGCAGTGGACAAGAAGATGATGCTGGATTTTTGTCTGACACCGTTCTAATGAAATGTATAAAGAGGATTGCCTTGAGAAAACAATTAAATTTCCAGACTCATTTATAAAATGGGGCTGCATGTGAGGTGAAAGACCAGGGGAAATGGAAATCCTTACCTCAACAGTCAATTCACAGGTTTACACTGAAACTTACTGAAACTTGGATACTTTTCTCATTCCATCAATAGAAAAGAAGTTTGGTGATGATGTTAGTATGAAAATGCACCTTGCCTTGTCAACTCAATGACATGGTTAGCACACAGTCCGGATCTCCGTCTGATTAAAAATATATGGTTAAAATTGGAAAACTGGTCAATCATTGAATGATTCCATAATTGAATGATTCCATAATTGTTTCCTGTACTTGATATGGAAAATAATTTCCCATTAATTAAAAGTTTAATCTAATTAGCTTGAGGTATGTTTAACATGACCAGAATATTGAATTAATAAACAAAAAAATGACATATCTGTGATTCCTTTATTTGCTATGAAGTAAAAAAAATTGAGTGAACAACATTTAAGTGTAGTGATTCCATAACTGTTGCCAGAGGCTGTAAAGGTAATGCAGGTGACCTCTGGTGGTGAGATGATGTTGCAACTGTTATAACTCATAACATATCATAGATGGAGCTATAATGCATGAAAGTTTTCTCATAAACAGGAATGCACTTAAGTTTTTGAGTCTGGTTCACATGCGAGCTCCTGGAGATTTAGTTTGGTGCTCACACTGAACAAGTATGACCCATTAAATATAATTTTTTTTTTTTTTTTTTTTTTTTTTTTTTTTATGTAGACAAGCACCATGCATGTTCATAAAAATGTTAACAAATGAGTAGGAGATCGTGGAGTGAACATGGACTAAATGCCAAAGATTCAAGGGCTTCCCGATTCCCTAATCCTATCGTATTTGGAAACTATTTCCTTTTTTATGAATTATGTCCCTTATGAAAAAGAAGTTCATTCAAGTGTGCTATTAGTATACATCTTTTAGACAAAAAAAAAAAATAGAAAAATATACTTTCAGTCTACTCAGAAATATACTTAAAATGACATTTAAGTATACTTGACTTATATATTTGAGCTATACTTGTGCTCTGAGAATCCATGTTGTCATTGTTATATGCTAGGGGTGCTATGACACATTTTCTGAACAGAATTTCCAAAACACAAGTGAAGAAGAAACCGAAACAACAGATGCTTCCACATGTACAATCTAGACATAAAACAGCATCAAAACCATAGATATGCAAAACTGTCTAACATTATGGAATAAAATGTTGACCCATGTAGAGGTAATAATGACTTTTGGGTGTTGATCAACTCCATCTGCATTTTGATCATCATGAATAGTCTTTTTTTAGCGTTTTGTTCAAAATGTTGTTTATTTGTTTTTCATTTATGAAACTTACCCACAAGTGTTCAAGTGTTAATAAAAAAGAAAGCATGAAGCTAGAAAAAAAATGTTTTTGTTTACAAGCAGATAGCATTTTCTTTTATTTGATGTTTTGTATGTTCAGATATTCATATAACAAAATACATACAAATGAATATTTAATAATAATAAATAGGGACATAGTAGTATACTTAAAATATGATGTAAAGTTCACTTAAAGAAAACTTACGAGTATACTTGCAGTATAAATCTACTAAACTAGTAGTTTACTGAGACTATACTTCAAAGTGTACTAAAATGCATAAAAAGTATTTAATTAGTAAACTATCAATATACCTATAAGTTCACTTTTAGTATACCTGCAGTACAATCTGAAAACATAGATGTAAACTAGCTGTGTACTCAAAGTTTACTACTGTTAGACTTAAAAGTATACTTTTATATACTAGAAAGCGGGCCACTTTAGTTCCAAGGAGTATTGAAATAGTACACTTAATGGCATAATGATGTCTCAATTTAATGAAAACTTACCAGTATACTTGCTGTATAAAACTACTAAACGTCTTGGTTACGTATGTAACCCTCGTTCCCTCTCAGTCGGTCTCTACGACGTCACGTCGGAGACCGACGAATTGGGATCCCTAGCAAAGCGCCGCAGCTGCTGCCCCCCTCCAGTGTCCTGAGCAAGCCACCTGGCCTCCAATTTTTGCTAAGGCCAAGGGCGGATCAGAAAAGACCAGTCACTGTATAACATAGCACTACCTACTTAGTGAAGCTGGAGCACTGGGAACGTGCGGAGCTCCCACCCATCCCGCAGGAGGTTCGGAGCAATACGCATATGGCTCAATTAGGACATATGGAAGAATGGAGGTGATTGAACCCTCGTGAAGATGGTAGAAGGTTACCGGGGAAACACGGTCTCTGTGGGTACCGTGGAAGACATATGGGATTCACTTAAGTCTCTCATGTATCCTAAGCCTTCTGTCGGTTCTAAAGATTCATCGAGAGAGGCCTGGCGCCTAGACGCTCCGCTACGTCTGGAGCCGAGGAAGGAGGACTCGACAGGGTCTTCATGGACACTCTGGAGAAGATAGCAAGCCGACCTGAGCCAGTGCCTCTCAGTGCTTCTACCCGTTTGAGGTGAGAACACAGGAGGAGACTGGCTCTACACGAAGGCTATAAAACCTAGCGAACGTGTTAGGGGTCGCCCAACCCGCAGCTCTACAAATGTCAGATAGCGAGGCGCCACGAGCCAGCGCCCAGGAGGATGCAATACTCCTAGTAGAGTGAGCTCGCAACCTGAGCGGGCAGGGCACGCCCTGAGCTTGATAAGCCAAGGCGATGGCATCCACTATCCAGTGTGCCATCCTCTGCTTGGAGACGGCCTTCCCCTTCTGCCGTCCTCCGTGACAAATAAAGAGCTGATCTGAGGTCCTGAAGCTTTGCGTCCGGTCGACGTAGCATCTTAATGCTCGGACGGGACAAAGCAAAGCTAGGGCTGGGTCTGCCTCCTCCGGGGGCAGCGCTTGCAGGCTCACCACTTGGTCCCTGAAGGGAGTAGTGGGAACCTTGGGCACGTAGCCAGGCCGGGGCCTCAGGGTTACCTGGGAATCTGCCGGCCCGAACTGAAGGCACGAATCGTCGACCGAAAACGCCTGCAGGTCCCCTACCCTCTTGATGGAGGCCAATGCCAGCAGGAGCAGAGTCTTCATAGAGAGATACTTCAGCTCGACTGACTGTAAAGGCTCAAAGGGGACCCGCTGTAGTGCTGTGAGCACCAGAGACAGGTCCCAAGAGGGTACGGAGGGGGGCCTAGGAGGATTTAACCTCCTGGCTCCCCTGAGAAACCTGACGACCAGGTCGTGCCTACCTATTGACCTTCCTTCAACGGGGTCATGGTTTGCAGAAATAGCGGCCACATAGACCTTAAGGGTGGAGGGAGACAGCCTACGCTCCAACCCTTGCTGCAAAAAGGTAAGCACGACTCCGACCGAGCATCTTCGGGGATCCTCATTTCTTGAGAAAGCCCATTCGACGAACAGGTTCCACTTCAAGGCGTAAGCATGTCTCGTGGATGCAGCTCTCGCCGAAGTGATGGTGTCTACCACTCCTTGGGGTAGATCACTCAGAACCTCCGCGTCCCGTCCAGGGACCAGACATGTAGTTTCCAGAGGTCTGGACGCGGGTGCCACAGGGTGCCCCGTCTCTGAGTCAGTAAATCCTTCCTCAGAGGAATCCGCCAGGGAGGGGCTGTCGCGAGGAGCATCAGTTCTGGGAACCAGGTCCGAGTAGGCCAGTAAGGCGCCACTAACAGGACCTGCTCCTCGTCCTCCCTGACCTTGCACAGTGTCTGTGCGAGAAGGCTCACTGGGGGAAACGCATACTTGCGAAGGCCCCGTGGCCAGCTGCATGCCAGGGAGTCCGTGCCGAGTGTACCCTCGGTCAGGGAGTAAAAGAGCTGGCAGTGGGACGTCTCTGGAGAAGCAAACAGGTCTACCTGAGCTTTCCCGAAACGTCTCCAGATCAGCTGGACCGACTGGGGATGGAGTCTCCACTCTCCGGGAAGCGCAGCTCGTGAGAGCTCGTCGGCTGCACGGTTGAGCAAACCCGGAATGTGAATGGCACGAAGCGACCTCAGATGCTTCTGACTCCAGAGGAGGAGAGAACGGGCGAGCTGCGACATGCGACGGGAGCGTAGACCACCTTGTCGGTTGATGTACGCAACGGTCGCAGTGTTGTCCGTACGGACCAGCACGTGTTTGCCTCGAAGGCGCCCTTTGAGACGGTTCAAGGCAAGGCGTACTGCCAGCAGCTCTAGGCAGTTGATATGCCAGTGTAGCTGGGGGCTCGTCCAAACCCCCGACACTGCCTGCCCGTTGTACGTGGCTCCCCAACCGGTGGTGGAGGCATCCGTGTGTACCACAGCGTGCCTGGAGACCTGTTCTAAGGGAACTCCTGCCCGAAGAAAAGCTAGGTCTGACCACGGGGTGAAGGTTAGGCGACAGGCCGAGGTTACTTTGACCCGGAGAGTGCCGCGCTGCCACGCTCTCCTCGGGACTCGGCCATGAAGCCAGTGCTGAAGTGGCCTCATATGGAGCAGGCCAAGCGGTAAGACTGCCGTAGCTGCTGCCATATGCCCCAGGAGCCTCTGAAACTGTTTCAGTGGGACCACTTCTCTGCTCTTGAACGTATTCAAGCAGTTCAGCACCGACTGAGCCCGCTCTTGCGTGAGGCGAGCTGTTTGGCTGACCGAGTCCAGTTCCACACCAAGAAAAGAGATCCTCTGCACGGGGGAGAGTTTGCTCTTTTCCCAGTTGACCCGAAGGCCCAAGCGGGCGAGGTGTGCCAACACCAGGTCCCTGTGTTCGCATAACTGCTCTCGAGAGTGTGCTAGTATCAGCCAGTCGTCGAGGTAGTTGAGGATACGAACGCCCTGTTCCTTGAGGGGAACAAGGGCCGCCTCCGCGACTTTCGTGAAGACACGGGGGGAGAGGGACAGCCCGAAGGGCAGGACCTTGTACTGATATGCTCTGCCTTCGAACGCGAACCGCAGAAATGGTCTGTGGCGCGGAAGGATCGAAACATGAAAGTACGCGTCCTTCAGGTCGATCGCTGCGAACCAATCCTGGGGACGAACACATCTGAGGATGTGTTTTTGTGTGAGCATTCTGAAAGGTAGCTTGTGAAGAGCTCGATTCAAGATGCGCAGGTCCAGGATCGGTCGTAAACCGCCGCTTTTCTTGGGTACTATGAAGTAGGGGCTGTAAAACCCTGTCTTCATATCGGCTAGAGGGACCGGCTCTATTGCTTTCTTCGCCAGCAAGGTAGCAATCTCTGCCCGTAGGACAGGGGCATCTGCTACTTTCACTGTAGTGAAGTGGATGCCCCTGAACCGAGGCGGACGCCGGGCGAACTGAATCGCGTAGCCGAGCCTGATGGTCCGGAGGAGCCAGCAAGACGGACTGGGAAGCCCTCTCCAGGCCCCCAGCCAACGTACAAGAGGGACCAGCGGGACCACTGACGTACCTGCGGGGGGGCAGCGAGGTGGAACGCAGGGACCCCGCTCGGGCGTCTCTATGCCGGTCCGAAGCGGGGTCAGGGTGTCTGTGTGTGGTGTGTGCAAGACATTTACCTGCGTTCTGGCAGCTGGTGCGTGAGTAGTCCGTCTTACCGCACTCTCCAACCGCCCAGCGCCATTTGCTGGCGGGAGGGGAGAGGGGGTGAAGCCCGGGGCTAACCCGTGCAACACCCGCTGTCCCCTCTGGGGACCCAGAGATAGTAGAAACTGCTCTTTTATTGAAAATTTGGGTGTCACCGACCGTGAGGCCGATGACGGGTTTCTTAAAAGAAACTTTTTTAAAGGAAACAAAAGATTCTCCGCCCGGCCCTCCTCCGGGGGAGGGAGTGGTGCGATCACCATCTCCCGAAGAGCAGCTTCCTCCATCTCTGGGTAGCCCGTCTCAGGGACGCTTGTTCTTGCGTTTCCCACTGGTCTTGGTGGGAGCCTGGACGGGCGGGGCGGCCGCCCTGGGACCGGCTCCACGGCGCCGCCGTGAAGGCTGCTGCGCAGGCTGCTGTGGAGCGGGGGCGGAGGCAGGGGGCCGCCCTCGGCGACGAGCAGACCGAGGTGCCGCCGGCGGCTGGGTGGAGGCAGCAGCGGGAGCACGCCGGGGCAGGATATGACTGATGGCCTCAGTCTGCTTCTGGGCGGCCGAAAACTGCTGGGCGAAGTTTTCGACCGCGTCGCCGAAGAGGCCGGTCTGGGACACGGGGGCATTCAGGAACCTGACCTTGTCTGCTTCCCTCATGTCGGCCAGACACAGCCAGAGATGGCGTTCCTGGACCACCACCGTGGACATCGCACGACCCAGAGACCGCGCCGTAACCTTCGTCGCTCGTAGCGCGAGGTCCGTAGCGATACGGAGTTCACGTAGAACTTCCGGGTCGTGACCACCCTCGTACAGGTCCTTCAGTGCCTGGGCCTGATGGACCTGTAACAACGCCATAGCGTGTAGGGCGGAGCCAGCAGCGCCACAAGCCGTGTAGGCACTGCCGATCAGAGCCGACGAGTGCCTACAGGCCCGGGAGGGGAGCAACGGGTTGCCCCGCCAGGTGGAAGCGGCGCCGGGACACAATTGCATCGCCACCGCACGCTCCACCGGCGGGACAGCCGCGTACCCCCGCGCTGGTCCGCCATCAAGGGTGGTGAGGGAGGACGTGCCACTGGAGCGGTTTCTGGCAGTAAAAGGTGCCGTCCACGTCCCAGTAAGCTCATCATGCACCTCCGGGAAGAAGGGCACTGGGGTGGGACGCTGAGAACCAGCGCGGGCCACCCCAAGATACCAGTCATCCAGCCGAGAGGGGTCGGGACGTGATGGAGGGTTCCATTCAAGCCCTACCCTCTCGGCGGCCCGGGAAAGCATAGCCATCATCTCGGGGTCGGTATCCGGCACCGCTGACCGCCCAGTGGACGGCAGCGATCCGGAATCGTCCTCCCCCGAGAAGTCTGGCTCACCCCCCGATGCAGCGATTGACATCCGGTCGTCAGGGGGAGCCCCAAAAGTAATGAGCGGTGCCTCACGAAGAGGACCCGAACACTCTTCTGGGAGCTCCAGATGGAACGGGCTGTCGGTGGAAGGAGGAACCCCCAGCGGATCACCCGCCGGGAAATTCCCCACCGTCACCGTCAGACCAGTCAGCCCTCTGCCAGAGGTAGAGTCCCCCCGGCGTTTGCCGGGGGGAACGGTAGATCTGGGCAGAGGAACTGGCACCCCGCCCCTTTGCAGGAAGCGGAGTCTGGTCCGCAGCTCCGTGATGGACATGCCGCCGCAATGACAGCATGACTCATCCACAAACGCCGCCTGAGCGTGCTCAATACCCAGACACGTCAGACAGCGATCGTGACCATCACCTGGCGCCAGGTAACGACCGCATCCAGAAACGCACGGGTGAAACGGCATTGTGTTTCAAATGCCTCGTCTTTAAAAAGACGTTCACCCGTGATACTCTTTTAGAAACTGCTCTAATGCTGAAGCACACAGGGGAGATGGCCGCTGCGACACAGAAGGCAGGTAGTGCAATCCTTGACTGCGCGCTTTTTCCACCCACAGGAGACCACCACCGCTGACGCGCCGTACCGCCAACACCGCAGTAAGAGTTCTAGTAGAATGGCTCGTTGCGTCTCTCTCAAAGAAGATCGGCTCCGATGCGAAATGCTGTCTATGCATTGCACCTGCTGTGTATTTATGCTCACGCTGTGATCAGCGACAGCTGGATGCAATCATGCATGCCAATGTGCATTGGCTCGTTTAGTTTACACACGAAGAGGATTGGTATCTCTAAAGCGATATCCCAATTCGTCGGTCTCCGACGTGACGTCGTAGAGACCGACTGAGAGGGAACTACTAGTTTACTGAGACTATACTTCAAAATAAAAATATTTAATTAGTAAACTATTAGTATACTTATAAGTTCACTTTTAAACATAAATGTAAACTAGTTGTGCGCTCAAAGATTACTACTGTTATATTTCAAGTATACTTAAAAGTATACTTTTATATACTTTAAAGTGTAGCTTGAATAAATATTAATCTATATATAAATATATTACAATATAACTATATTAAGATGCAATTAATGGTGATTACAGAAAATCCATGATTTTAAATGAATCAAGTTTATCATTCATAAAGACTTGCTTCGTTTCTGAATGAAACAAACTGATTGTACAAACCAACTGAAGTATTGAAATAGTACACTTAAAAGTATACTAGTACACTGATATTTGTATACTTACTACATAAATATACTTGAACTTTACGTAAATATACTTAAGAAAATAAACTTCAAGTATACTTATTTTTGGTAAGGGGTGTCATGCGGGTCTGCAAAAGGTCAGCAATGTCCGATCTAAAATAGATTGCTCCACCTGTTCATATGTAGCAGCCGTAGCTTTTTCACAGGCCATTCTATCACTCCCAAACACTCCTGATCATTCATCACATCCTGTCTATTTTTACCCAGAGCGGTCATTCCCCACTAACTACTTTAAGATAATGTCCAGCGGAAACATGCCGGCTTGAGTCAGCAGTGCGCTTTTAGATTTTAGTATCACTCTCTGTCTTTTATTATGTGAACATTTAAATTGTGACACAGGTCAAGCATGAAATGCTTAGATCATACTAGAGCAAAGTCAAAGTTTTTGATAAAAATATACAAAGGTAAGGAAATATCCATCCCATGACAGTTTTATTATGTATCCTCAAAAACATATCTCAGCTATTAATAGTCTTTTACTTTTGCACTAATTCTTGTTTTTTTTTTTTTTTTTTTTTTTATTATTCTTCTATGCTTTTTGTGTTCATATTTTTCAATCAAGATTTTTTTAAGCATATATTAATATTCGCTCACTGTTCCTGATTGTTTGTTTAGAGCAGGTTTTAAAAGTGAAGTGTTCCTGGCGTGTGGGAGTGTGTGATTATGTATGCTGGAAACTCCCAGCACCTATTTTAGAAAGTCAACAGATCCTCCAAAACCAAACTCCAGCTGGAGAGCCGAGCAGCGCTATGCCCCTCACTCTGCTTTTCTGGGCTTTTGTGCCCTTTCTTATAGCAATTGCACTCTTTTTCTTTGTCTCTCATTCAGGAGGAAAGAGTGGAGTCAGCAAGAAGACAGATGGTGTGAAGGTAGGGTGGAAATCAGATATTCACTGTTTACATAATTAATAAAGATAATATTTGTAATTGATACCGCTTGGATTTAAGTCTATAATTTGCACACTGCAAACTTAATTTTGTATATTATGTTATACATTATATTTAGGGCTGTCAATCCATTATTTTTAAAAAATCTTATTAATTACATGATGTGCTAATTAAATTAATTGCAAATTAATTGCATATCAGTTTTGGCTGAGAAATTGCCCTCTATTATTGTGTTAAATGAATAAAGCATTTAATAGACATTACAAAAAGTAGCTTTAGAAAGAAATATTTTGATTCAGCATTGCATAAATAATGATAATAAATGGGTATTAATTTTTGTAATGAATATTTAAATGTGAAATTATTTTCTTTAAATTATAGCCTCATTATGAAACGTAAACTGCCAGTAGGTGGCAGTAAGTCACAGTCTTAATAAGCGAGTCATTCAATCATTAATTCAACCGATTCATATAATCAGTATAATCAGAACGAAGCAAGTCTTTATGAATGATAAACTTGAATAATTCAAAATCATGGATTTTCTGTAATCAACATTAATTGCATCTTAATATAGTTATATTGTAATATATTTATATGTAGATTAATATTTATTCAAGCTACACAGGTTAATCAAGCATTGAATAGACGTTACAAAAAGTAGCTTTAGAAAGATTTTTTTTGATTCAGCATTGCATAAATAATGATAATAAATTGGTATTATTGGGTTTTTTCATGAATATTTAAATATGCTATTATTTTATTTAATTTATAGCCTAATTATAAAATGTAAACTGCCAGTAGGTGAGGATAAGTCAAGGTCTTAATAAGTGAGTCATTTAGTCATTCATTCAACTGATTTGTACAATCAGTTTGTTTTATTTAGAAACGAAGCAAGTCTTTATGAATGATAAACTTGATTCATTCAAAAACATGGATTTTCTGTAATCGCCATTAATCGCATATTAATATAGTTATATTGTAATATATTTATGTACAGATAAATATGTATTTAAGCTACTAATCAAGCATTGAATAGACCTTACAAAAAGTAGCTTTAGAAAGATTTTTTTTGATTCAGCATTGCATACATAATGATAGTAAATGGGTATTGATGGGTTTCTAATGAATATTTAAATATGAAATATTTTTCTTTAAATTATAGCCTCATTATGAAGCGTAAACTGCCAGTAGGTGGCAGTAAGTCTCAGTCTTAACCGATTCGTACATTCAGTTTGTTTCAATCAGAAATTCAGAAAGTCTTTATGAATGATAAACTTGATTAATTCAAAAACATAGATTTTCTGTAATCACCATTAATCGCATATTAATATAGTTATATTGTAATGTATTAATATATAGATTAATATTTATTCAAGCTACACAAGTTAATCAAGCATTGAATAGACATTACAAAAAGTAGCTTTAGAAAGAAATATTTTGATTCAGCATTGCATAAATAATGATAATAAATGGGTATTATTGGGTTTTTTAATAAATATTGAAATATGCTATTATTTTATTTAAATTATAGCCTCATTATGAAACGTAAACTGCCAGGTGGCGATAAGTCAAGGTCTTAATAAGCGAGTCATTCTGTCATTAATTCAACCGATTCGTACAATCAGATTGTTTCATTCAGAAATGAAGCAAGTCTTTATGAATGATAAACTTGATTCATTCAAAATCATGGATTTTCTGTAATCGCCTTTAAAAGGTTCTTCACAGCGATGTCATAGAATAACCATTTTTGGTTCCACAAAGAAACATTCAGTCAAAGGTTCTTTAAAGAACCATCTCTTTCTTACCTTTTATAATATGCAGAACCTTTCTTTCGCAACAAAGAACCTTTTGTGAAACAGAAAGGTTCTTCAGATGTTAAAGGTTCTTTATGGAACCATTTAGACAAAAAAGTTTCTTCTATGGTATCGTGAAGCACCTTTATTTTTAAGAGTGTAGCTGATCACAGACAGCATGCCAGGACTGAATTAACTTCTCTTTTGTGTCGTATGGTGCTTAATAGCATGTTCATATACTCATGCTGTGGGATGCTGTGTCAAATATTTTTAACACGTAAACTGAAAAAAAAAAAAAAAAATTACACAATTAAGGCATTCATTTTGACAGCCCTAATTATATTATATTTAGGGCTGTCAGTTTAACACGTTAACTTAATTAATTAGTTATGAAAAAATAATGTGATAAAAATATCGCCCTAAGATGTGTACATCATCTTATATTTCAAATAGTTGACTGTTGACAAATATAATGCAGGTCATCAACTCCATAAATGCAGTTATGCCTTAAAATTTCAAGAAAATTAGTGCACAAAATGCCCCTGAATGATATTTTGTCTGATATTTATATTATATGATAAATGATATCACAGGAGGGAGAGTAGTATTACATGAGTGCTGAGTCCAGAATATCACAAGTTTAAATGTGATTTTATACAACAGTATTTGATATTAAGTTCTATTTTAAACACAATAATATGTTTTTTGCTCAATTTCAAGCCTTAGAAGAATTGTTGCGTGTCTCTGAGCAACACAGCAAATACAATAGATCCAAAATTAATTGTGCGTTTTACTTCATTCCTGAATGAATCAGCCATTTGAACGAATCGAATGAATGACTCATAAAGACATTTACCGCTACCTGCTGGCAGATTTAGTTTCTTATTTAGAGTATCATTTCACTAAACAATAATAATAAAAAATAAAAATAAAAATAAAAATAAAAAGAATAATAAAAACATTAAAGGGATAGTTTTTTTATATTTTATTCTGTCATCATTTACTAACCCTCAATGTCGTTTCAAAGTTTGAAATTTACACATTTCTTTTGTAGAACACAAAAGAAGGCTAGTATTTTGAAGACTAGTAACAGAGCTGTTTTGGTTAACAATGACTTTCATTGTATGAACAAAAAGAGATATTTCTAGAATTATCTTCTTTTATGTTCTAAGTTTTAAGTTTATGTTAGGCTGTTCTTTATGTATAACATGGTTTCTAAAGAAAAAACTAAAATGTCATTAATGATATTTATTACAACAATATACAGTGAACTTTCCATATCAGAAGATAATATTCCACACAAAAATATTTTTATAAGCAATATTTTCATCAGTTGTCAACTTTTACATATACTTAAATCAGAATATTTTTATTTACCTTTATAAAGGCATATTTTTTAAAACTTTTTAAATGTATGCATCACCTTTCATTTCAAATTTTTTTAATTCAACAATAAATTATATAGGACTGTTACCAGGCAGATTAAATAATTTACACTGCAAAATTACAAGTGCGATTAATAATGTATAAATAATGTTGTAAGATTAATGTTTTAAATACATTTATAAATTTACAAACAAGAAATGTTTGGGGGAATCTTTGTTCTGTCCACTGATTTTAGCGGTAATGTGACCAAAAATATTTAAGACCCATCGAATCTGAATTTAAGACATTTTAAGACTTTTTAAGGCCTTTTATTAGGAAAATATTATTTAAGACATTTTAAGGACCCGCGGACACCCTGTATAATATATTTTGTTGAATCAAATACAATATTTCTTTCTAAAGCTACTTGATACTTTCTTATTTAACACAAAAATAGCTTTAAATAATCTTTTGTGGGTATTTGCACAGTTTCACAATCGACACATCTTGTAATTAATTAATTAAAATTAAAAACTGATAGCCTTAATTATATTGTATAGACAACAGTTCACTCCACCTGACAACAAGTGACTGTCTTTTTTGTGTTTTATCTGTGAGTGAGTCTTTGAATCATTCGAACAACCAATTCTTTAAAAACACACAAGACCAAAACACTATGGCTCATTTTGGAATAGCATAATAGTCTTACTATTTCTGCCATATCATAAGCAAGTCCTGTCCTCACTGGGCCTGTCTGTTGTCTCACAGCACCATGCATCCACTTTGGACGTCCTCTCATTCTGTTGTGAAGGTAAACTGACATGTTAAACGATTTCTGCCCTTAAGTGCGATTGTGGCAGCTTTTATCTGCTGATACAGATTTCGCTTGCTACTCATCACGCAAGGACAATTGGCCAATCGGTGGCACTACAGTGAACAAAACAGCAATTTCAAATATTATCTTTTAAGTATGTGTTTTTAGTAAAGTGGATAACTGGAGCTCTGTGGATTAATTAAATATATGATATGTTGAAATGTTACATCTGCAAGATATCCTTTTATCACTGCAAAAAAATTATTTTCTTACTTAGAATTTTTGTCTTGTTTCCAGCCAAAATATCTACAGATTCTTAAATCAAGAAGAATCAAGTACAAATTATTGTCTTGTTTTCAGAAAAAAATTGTCAAAATTACATTAGTTTTTGCTTAGAACAAGCAAAATAATTTGCCAATATGGTAAGAAAAAAAATCTTATTTCAAACAGAAAACAATATATTTTTTTTACCCCATTGGCAGATTATTTTGTTTCAAGTCAATTTTGTTTCAATTTTGTTTCAAGCAAAAACACACTTAATTTTGACTTGTTTTTTTCTGAAAACAAGACAATTTTTACTTGTCTAGAAAATCCTTCTTGATTTGAGAATTTTTAGATATTTTGACTGGGAAAGAATTCTAAGTAAGAAATTGCATTTTTTGCAGTGTACACTCTTAAAAATAAAGGTGCTTCACGATGCCATAAAATAACATTTTTTGTCTAAATGGTTCTATAAACAACCTTTAACATCTGAAGAACCTTTTTGTTCTTTGTGGCAAAAGAAGGTTCTTCAGATTATAAAAAGGTAAGAAAGAGATGAATGGTGTCACTTGGGAATGGTTCTTTGTGGAAACAAAAATAGTTCTTCTATGGAATCGATGTGAAGGACCTTTTAAAGCACATTCATTTTTAAGAGTGTATTAAGTAAATATGTAAAAAATTACTAGAAATAAAACTAAAAAGTAATGTCTGTGAAGTATTTGACCACACTGTAAAAAGTTTTCACCAGTTTCAACTAAAAAACTTAAGTTTAGCAGCTGCCTTAAAATTTTAAGTTAAATCAACTTGTAGTTTTAAGCTGATTTAACTTAAAAATTTAAGGCAGCTGCTGAACTTAGGTTTTTAAGTTGAATCTGGTGAAAACTTTTTACAGTGCAGTTGTGTATATCATTGGGTTAATTTAGTTAAAGCTACCATAAAAATAGTTCCTTCTCAAAACTCAGACTTCTTTTTTTCATACAGCTTGTGCACTGTATTCTTTAAGTATTCTAAAACCATTCAATGGTATATGGAACAGACTGAAATTTATGTCATTAGTCACTGAAAATCTCCAGAAATCCCAATCTGATTTGTCTCAATAGAAGTAGCATAGTGGTCATTTCACCTGTAAACTACAGGGAGACTTGTTTTTCGTGAGACCAGGTGGGTTTGTACAATAAGCTTTCTGAAGCCTTATAAGCCGTTCAAGAAATAAACACAAAGTTTAGGGTGGACTGAATTGGAGAAGGACTATTGTAGGCTGTTGGTGCAAGAATACAGTATACAGAATCGCAGCTGTTCCTCTCGTCGCTCTCTGTCCATCTCATAATGTTTGTTCCTGTCTAATCTCTTGTCATTTCTCTTCCAGAAAAGGAAGTCCAGTTCCAGCACCCAGCTGATGGTGAGTGTGTTGACAATCTGCCACAAACTGGCAACCTTTAAAGGCCGCAACCCAACAAAGGGCAAAACATGGCTGCCGTGGAGCTGGACTTTCTTTTTGCTGTTATTGATGTTACATCACATTTGTAAAGTCGATGGAAATCTGACTTATTTATTGTTGCAGGACCGAAGCTGCTGACTTGAAATCCTCTGATTTTCACCAATTCTTTCTTTATTGAAGGCACAGAGAATGCAGCCGGTCAACTCTGATCATGCTTTATGTGATCTTGGCTTTGAAACTAACTATACAAATCCTGAATCTCAATGTGTCATTTATAGGAATCGTCAGAGAGTACCAACACCACAATTGAGGATGAGGATACTAGAGGTAAGACTGTCTGTCTGTTGGTCTTTTCCTGGTTCTTGGGATTCAGAGAACTGCAGGAGCTCCCTGCCAATGACATGATGAATTAAGGGGAGAGTTACCATTCTTGGTTACACAATTACAGGTGCATCTCAATAAATTAGAATGTCGTGAAAAAGTTCATTTATTTCAGTAACTCAACTCAAATTGTGAAACTCATGTATTAAATAAATTCAGTGCACGCAGAGTGAAGTACTTTAAGTCTTTGATTCTTTTAATTGTGATGATTTGGCTTACATTTAACAAAAACCCACCAATTCACTATTTCAACAAATTAGAATACTTCATAAGACCAATAAAAAAACATTTTAGTGAATTGTTGGCCTTCTGGAAAGTATGGTCATTTACTGTAAATGTACTCAATACTTGGTAGGGGCTCCTTTTGCTTTAATTACTGCCTCAATTCGGCGTGGCATGGAGGTGATCCGTCTGTGGCACTGCTGAGGTGGTATGGAAGCCCAGGTTTCTTTGACAGTGGCCTTCATCTCATCTGCATTTTTTGGTCTCTTGTTTCTCATTTTCCTCTTGACAATACTCCATAGATTCTCTATGGGGTTCAGGTCTGGTTAGTTTGCTGGCGAGTCAAGTACACAAACATAATTTTCATTTAACCAACTTTTGGTGCTTTTGGCAGAGTGGGCAGGTGCCAAATAAAATCAGCATCTTTAAAAAGCTGGTCAGCAGAAGGAAGCATGAAGTGCTGTAAAATGTCTTGGTAAATGGGTGAAGTGACTTTGGTTTTCAAAAAACACAGTGGACCAACACCAGCAGAAGACACTGCACCCCAAATCATCACAGACTGTGGAAACTTATCACTGGACTTCAAGCAACTCCACCCTTCCTCCAAACACTAGGACCTTGGTTTCCAAATGAAATACAAAACTTGCTCTCATCTGAAAAGAGGACTTTGGACCACTGGGCAACAGTCCATTTCTTCTTCTCCTTAGCCCAGGTGAGACGCCTCTAACATTGTCTGTGGTTCAGGAGTGGCTTAGCAAGAAGAATACGAAAACAAGCCAAATTTCTTGACACGTCTGTGTGTGGTGGTTCTTAATGCCTTGACCCTAGCCTCAGTCCATTCCTTGTAAAGTTCACCCAAATTCGTGAATCGATTTTGCTTGACAAGTCTCTCAAGGCTGTGGTTCTCTCGGTTGGTTGTGCATCTTTTTCTTCCACACTCTTTCCTTCCACTCAACTTTCTGTTAACATGCTTGGATACAGCACTCTGTGAACAGCCAGCTTCTTTGGCAATGGATGTTTGTGGCTTACCCTCCTCTTGTGAAGGGTGTCAATGATCGTCTTTTGGACAACTGTCAGATCAGCAGTCTTCCCTATGATTGTGTAGCTTAGTGAATCAAAAAGACAAATTTGAAAGCTCAGGAAACCTTTGCTGATTGGTATGTCAACATATTCCAAGTTGTTGAGATAGTGAATTGGTGGGTTTTTGTTAAATTTGAGCCAAAATCATCACAATTAAAAGAACTACTTCAGTCTATGCGCATTGAATTTGTTTAATACACGAGTTTCACAAGTTGAGTTGAATTACTGAAATAAATGAACTTTTCCACGACTTTATAATTTATTGAGATGCACCTGTATATATTTAGCAACTGTAAGTGAATCTCAAGGAAAATAACAATTAAAAGTGACACCTACACTCTTAAAACTAAAGGTGCTTTAAAACACAGAAATGTCATAGAAGAACCATTTTTGGTTCCCCAAAGAACTATTTAGTCAAAGGTTCTTTAAAGAACCATCTCTTTCTTACCTTTTTATAATCTGAAGAACCTTCTTTTGCCACAAAGAACCTTTTGTGGAACAGAAAGGTTCTTTAGATGTTAAAGGTTGTTTATAGAACCATTTAGACAAAAACTGTTCTTCTATGGTATTGTGAAGCACCCTTATGATGTATATATAGTTAAATCTACAATAATCTGATCCACTGGAAAAACTTTGAAATATCTTTATGCTTTGCAGTGAGGAAGCAAGAAATCATTAAAGTAACTGAGCAGCTCATTGAAGCCATCAGCAATGGAGATTTTGAGAGTTACACGTAAGTTTTTCATCATTTAATACTTAATTCTTACTTTTACTCAAGTAAAAGTAATTCAAATATTTAATTGAGTACAAGAAAGTACTACATTTTAAATGTTCTTAAGCCCAGCAACTTTTATTTATACGAAGTATGACATTATGCTTGGGAATGTAGTGAAGTAAAAGTTTTTCAAAGACAAACACTCTGCTAACACACAGATACTTTTTAAATGTACTTGAGTAAAGTAAAAAATACTTCACTACTGTCCACCTCTGGTTGTAACACTTTTTTCATCTGTAAAGGCTGGTTTACATCATCAAAAATAATTGATACTTCCTAGGATTGTTAATCAAAATAAAGTAAGGTATATATCACCATCCTGGCATACCATGAAGAATTTATCACTGGAAAACAACATATTTAAACAAGACCAATAAGTCAATGTCAAGACTACATTCAATATGAGATATTACCAGTATATTAATATGATAAATTATGTTTGTGTGCAGGAAGATGTGTGATCCCAGCGTTACGGCATTTGAGCCTGAGGCCCTGGGAAACCTGGTGGAGGGACTGGATTTCCATCGCTTCTACTTTGAAAATTGTAAGATGCAGCATGTTCCTATATTCTAATTATACAAATATAAAGCTAAATTCCAATTAGCTTCTGCCTAATTCTATTTGACCTTGATTTTCATATTGAATATCAGTAGGCAGCCGGTTTCCACCACTGAATTAAAAAATTAAAAAAGGTAATTGCAACTTTTTATCTCAAAATTCTGACATTTATCTCGCAATATGAACTTACAGTTCTGACTTTGATGCAATTGCAAGTTCACAACTTGGAGTTTATGTCTTGAAATTCTGATTTTATAACTTGTCTTGCAATTTTGACTTTATTTCTCAGAATTGCATCACACAACTCACAGTTGTAAGAAACAAATTCAGAATTCTGAGATAAAAAGTGGAAATTACCTTTTTTTTTTTTTACCCAGTGGCGGAAACAGGCTTCCACAGTAGCAAACATGATAATATTACATACTGAGCTTTCATATTAGCGTTATATTACATAAAAATGAATTAAATATAATTAAAATTAAGTAAGAAGTAATATAATAAAATATTAACGTCTTAAAATTCAAAACCAGTGTTGGGGAAAGTTACTTATAAAAGTAATGCATTGCAATATTGAGTAATCACTTAGTTACTTAGGTACTTTTTAAATCTTTTTAAATACTTTTTAAATTATTTGTTTGTTTTTAATATAGAAAGTTCTATTTTTGGCAAATGTAAAAGCCTTTTTACACCAAAAGCCTCAGGCTTAGAGAAAAGTAAATTCACGCCTGTACAGTAGACCGCAGAAGAAAAAATGTCAACTTGAGTTATTATCTTGAGTAATTTTTGCTTATTAGTATGGATGAATTGGATCACCGAAGGTCGGCAGCTAAGACATTGGTTAATAAAATAGCATAAAATACAAAAAGGATATTTGTGTTTTTTAACATACTTAATTATTGCAGGTTTGTGTTGAATTCTACTGCTTTTATTCATTTTGAGGAATACTGTATCTGTTTTTTTAAGTGAGTGAGACGAATTCATGCATGTTCACATTTATTCTAGAACTAAAGTAACATCTTACTCACAATTTCTCTCAACATGGGGACAGGAGATCTTTTAATCAATAAATGGATAAATATAGTACCTGGCTATAATTATTTGAAAAAATAACTCAGATATTTTCTTGTCAGTTAAAAAGTAATGTGTTACTTTACTAGTTACTTGGAAAAAGTAATATCATTCCGTAACTTGTGTTACTTGTAACCCCCAACACTGTTCAAAACATCCTTTTTGTTTTTCAAATGCTTTAAAAATTGTATCTGAATGTCAGAGGAAACATTAATGTAATATTTTTTTCATTTTGCAAACATTATGGGAGCACCGCTCTAGAATCTTCTAAGTATAGTAACATTTAAAAACCATCAGAGAACATCCAACTCAATGGTTTCATAATAATAATAATAAAAAAATGTGAATGATGTTTCTTGTGCTAATATTTTGAAAATATTATTCAAAACCCGACAGCATTCTAGTATCGTAACTTGAAGCCTTTTTGCTCATTACTGAAAGAATGCCCGACATTCCCTGTCCACTAGGATTGCAGCATCTCTAGCAACCTAGAGATATTTTTGTGGAAAAAGTAAATTTTTTTATTCTATGATTTAACAGTATGGTCAAAGAACAGCAAGCCGGTTCACACCACCATCCTGAACCCTCACATCCACCTGATTGGGGAGGATGCCGCCTGCATCGCATACATTCGTATCACGCAGTATCTGGACACAAACGGAATGCCATGCACTGCTCAGTCAGAGGAGACAAGGATCTGGCACCGTAAAGATGGCAAGTGGCAGATAGTCCACTTCCATCGCTCAGGCTCTCCCTCTGCTATCACTAAATAAGAGAGTCAGGTAATAAATCTAATTGTTGTTTACCATTTTGCACAAATATAATGATTGCAGAAGAAGATTCAACAATCAATCAATTCAACAACTGTTGCATTCTTCTGAAAAACAACTGCACTCTCCTGTCACAGAGTTCTGACAAACTATACTTTCAGTTTAATTTCTTGCTGGCAGTCTGTTCAAAATGAAGATGAAGGCAAGTTTTGCAAAAGAATGCAACACTGAAAATAATTTTCCTCCCATCTCATATGTCCTTCTAGAAACTGATTTAACAAAGAATTGGCTTCTTTAGTTTTAAATAACAATGTGCAATATGGTTCTAAGAATTGTAATATAGTAAAAAGTTTGACTAAATCAAATATTTGTACTTTATTTTAGTAAGAATGCCTAAAAAGCATAAAATGCTAAAAACAAAAAATGGTTTTAAGTCAGTTATTTCTATCTTTTGCTGTAATGTGTCAGTAGGAAATATTAGTTTACATTCCCCAACTTTCATTTTGCCATTAAAGGAGAAGTCCGGTGTGATATTGACCTAAAGTGTGTTGAATCATGATACCGAGTGTGAACTTACCTTTCATAGCTCATCTCGGCTTGTCCCCTGCACTCCGAAATCTGGCACTAGTTAGCCGATGCTAACAACAGGTTCTCTTTGAGGGTGGCTCGGGCATCAGACTAGCCATGTAAATAAATCACTGTTTTGCACCATTTACGAGGCACAAAGTAGATCCACACTGCATCGGTAGACTTACAAGGGCCCTGACATTTAAAACGAGACATTGAGAACTTTGAAAAAGCACTGGTAGTTTATTTACAAGAAGATTTATACAGACAGTACCTTAAGGAAATTTACCGTTCGCCGCCATCTTGAATTTAGTCACGATAAGTCGAGTGACTTAAATGTGGCATATTTAGCTGAGGTGGCTAATTTTCTTCTGTAGTTTAGAACAAAAAAATTTTTAAATCCCTATAAATGTTTTTAAAGACATTTGTTTTAGAGAAACCACAATTATTATTTGTTTGTAGTCTATTCCATTCCTGGGTTTGTCTAAAGACAAAAGATAACTTGGTGAAACTTGTTTGAGAACAGTCATTGTACATTGAATATTTTGTGTCGCTAATGGTAATAAAATTCCACATTTATACTGTTACTGAATAATATTTGTATACACACTGGACAATTCCATTCCTGGACGTCCTGCAGATTTCCATTCCAAACAAACCCAAAAATCAGACCCAGATTTTCAGGATTTCTTGAAGTGCTAAACCCTCCAGAACATATTTTTGAATTATATTTGTGAATACATTAATTTGAAACATTTTGCATACTAACCCTACCTTCTTTTTCTGCCTTAGTTGAAAATACCAGAGTTGCAGGATCACTGGCTTGAGGATGTACAAGCTCCCAGCTTCTCATCTCATTCCTTGAACTTCATTGGCCCTCTGCTTTACGGTGTCATCACATTCACGTTAGCATTTATTCTCATTGCTCAGAACACTTCTATATGGATACACTCTGATGAAGCCACTTCACTGTTGCAACCCTGCTATGTGGTATCAATGTTTTGGTTTTTTTTCAGTATCTTGGTTATGTTTACAAAATTAGCCACCATGTTTTTGACCATAAGTGCTACATTTGCAGATATTTGACACAAATGAGAGATTTGGGACAACTACTACAGTACATTCCAAACGAGATCCTGTTTCCTGCGTTTTATAAAAACGGACACCTAGATTTTAACTAGTCTCTCTCTTAGGCCTGTAATAAACTCGAATAT
This sequence comes from Garra rufa, assembly GCF_049309525.1. Lineage (NCBI taxonomy): Eukaryota > Metazoa > Chordata > Actinopteri > Cypriniformes > Cyprinidae > Garra > Garra rufa. The sequence continues at coordinate 11,170,083 of NC_133379.1, forward strand.
AATCTGACTGAAATGGATCTCTGTGTAATTTTCATGTCTACCGTTAAACAGAAATACTTTAATACATGTTTATATATTTGAAATAAAGTAGAACTGCTAGGTAAGAATATAGAAATGACGTTTCCTGTGACAGCCTGTCCTCCACTGCCCGATTTCCAGACAATCGCCATTGAACGTTTTTCTACCGAGTTTAGTAAAGCACAAATGAACAATAGTGAATTTCAGTATACGCCCTTAAAATCAAAGCTGCATCGATAGCACAAAAAAAAAACACACACACACACACACACACACACACACACACAATCTAATAAACCCACATGATCCGCACTGCAAGAACAGATGGATCAAGGGGGCTGAGCAACCCACTCAACGAACTGTTGCTTAAAGTTAAAGCCGGTGCTGACGGTGGCATTATCGAGAGTTGCAGTGGAACAGTAAAACCCATGCGAGAGCTTTTTGTTTTTTCCTGCCGTACAGGGTTTTCAGATCCGGGTCTGGTGTGGTGTGCTCAGAGCACTTTGATAAAGTTCTTCCAGTAGGGCTGGTGTATTTGTTCTTCCTTTTGTATTTAGGATTCAGGGATTTTTTCTTTTTATTACAAAAGGAAGTCTCTTGAAAAAGCTCTTAAGAGTTGTGTTTGATGTCCGGGCTTAACTTCTATTCAAATTCAATGGACGCGTGTTGCTGGAGAGAGAGCTTTCAATAATCAGTGCTGAAGTGTTTATCTACTGATGTCTTTTTAAAATGATCGGTCTTGCCGTGACGGTCAGCAAATGTACATTCGTATTTATTAACACGAACAATCAAAGTTATTCAGACGAGAAAGTGGACATTGATAAAAGACCTAGCTTTTAACTTGTTGATATTGTATTCAGACTATTGCTGGTGAATATCTGTTATCTGAAGATTAACTGCTGTTCAGATCGATCTCTGTCTTATCTAAACATTTGTATGGTCATGTCTTTCGCATCTTAAATGCACAGATTAATAACGTGTGTTCAGATTTACTAAAGCAGTTAGATTTTTATTAGTAATACTGTATGAGCTTAGTCAGATATTGCTTCTTGATTCTTAGTATTTATTTTGTAAAGCAAGAATGTTAACGTGATGATTGTATGCACGATTTTTTGTTCTTGGATTCATTTTATCAAACATTTTGCCATGGCTGTATAAAAGCTGCTGTTCATCCGGTTTGATCGTGTGAAACACTGCCATCAGCAGACAACCAACTCTAATATTTACTAGTCTTTTTATTCTGGTCATATCTAAACACTTTCAGGCTACTTGTGGCACAATGATCCATTCTTATTATTCAATTACAGAACCAAAGTTTTCCTCTTCTTTTTCCTCATTATTTAACTCCTTAGAAAGACATTTAGAATTGAACGAAATAAAATGCATGGAAACCTTTTTTATGTCTTCTAGTAACGTGGTTCATTGTAAACAGCTACTGAAAGAGAGTTGCTTTGTGGCCTCTTTGATGTTTTTGTCTTCTTTATCGTTTCAGCACAGTTTATGAAAGGCCTAACAGCATCTTTTGATAGTTTTTGGCGTATATACTCTGTTTTGTTGAGGCATGCTGTTTTTGTTGTAAAAAGTGGGTGGGTATGATATTGTTTTTCGAGTAAAATGTACTTTTTGCAGTTTGGCTCTAATGCAACCGGGCTTATAAATAAAAGTGCTTTACAAAGTGTTGTAGTTGTCCTTGCGGATTTGTTGTATTTCGATGATCTTAAAAATTCCTTGTTGTTTTGTGGTTTGTGTTATTATTGCACTAAACTGTAAAAAAATGATTTGTTGGTTTAACTTAAATTTTGAGTTCGCTGAAACTAAGTGATTTTGTAGTTTCAACTAATTTTTTGTTCTGAATTTAATATTTTTTAACCTAATGTTTTGTTGTCATAACTTTGGATGAAATATTGTATCAACTTCATTAATTTTTTTTTAAATTTAAATTCACTCAACTGCATAATAGTTTGTTGTTACATACTAGTACATGCTTGCCTTAAAATCATGCGTTATGAGTTAAATAAACTTCAAACACAAGTTAGCATGACAAAAGCTTTTTAACTAATTATCTTGGCATAATAGATATATTAATGAATATAAAGTAGGTGCTAATTTGCATACATTTCCAGTACAAAAATCTAAATAAAAAAAGTCAGTTTCAAAATTCTTTTTTAATTTTTTTTTACATTAGAGTCAAATGTTAAAAATATATTTTTATATATATACGTTTTTTGAGGAATAAAATGTTGTATAAAATCAAGCAAATTATATATGAACAAATCCCTCTGTAAAAACCTTCAGGATATAGACAAGAATAAAAATGTAAAGTCAGGTGTGTGTAAGTGCTACAGAAGTGGAGATTTGTGGCTCAGATAGGAGAAAAAAAAATATTTTGAGAAAACGGCATTAAAAAAAAATTATTGTAATTGAAATATATTCATACACAAAAAAAAAATCGATAAAGTGCTATAAAGGAAACGCTTAATGGTGTCTTTTGGATGTTTTCTTTCCACTAGTCTGAAAAAAACACTTCACAAAGAACCAAAAGGCCCAAAATCTCAAACTCAAACAGGTGCATGAAAAAACTGTTTTTGCCTGCAGTGTCTCCCCTTAATTCAATTGTTTGTTTTTTTTGTTTTTTTTTTATGTTTTTTAATTTGAGGGGGCAACTACTCTAGTTTAGTCAACTTACAAACTGAGACAATGAAAACTTAAAATATAAAAGTAAAATAAACAAATTCAGAAACTGTAAGGTGTGTCAACATTAAAAAAAAATCATTGAAACTATGTGATATGATTTAGTTTTTTAAAGTGTCACCAAATTCTGGAGACATCTGCTGGTAAGAATGGTGTAAAGTCAGCTCAAACATGCATAAAAAATATTTTACTGTACAAACCAATGGCAAAGGTTTTGTTGAAAATGTAAATCTATTAATTGCAATTGAATAAGTACTACTGAGTAATATTAATTAGCTCTTTGATGAAGGTACTTTTTTTATTTCAATGTACTATATTTTAGTTCAGTACTGTCTTTTATTTAACATTTTGTCTTTGTAGAGGATTTATGGTACTAAGTTACGTTTATGTAATAGTTATAATCCACTTATTACCCGTTAATTACATTTTGAGCATAGACTTTCCAAATTAAACTTCTGGAAATCTTAAATGCTTTTTAGCACATATTTAAGTTTGGCTTCTTTTTAAAGAAGACATTTGACAAATAAAATAAGGTATTTTTTAAAGTATAGAAGTTTAGGTTTTTTATTATAAAGAATGCACGAAAATACTATTACATTTTAAATAAAATAAATATTTTCCAAAACATGTTTTACTATAAATCCATGTGGCAATCAAAGCCATAATCTAGTTGTGTTTCAATTTGGGGTTGATAACACACACACACACACACACACACACACACACACACACACACACACACACACACACACACACACACACACACACAAAAAAAAAAAAGATTTTCAGTAATATTTTGTTTAGGCGCAGTACTAAACATTTTTAATAGATAAAATTCATTTTCCGCTGCTTTCAATGCTTCATTTTTTTGACCACAAGCAGTTCCAAAACTTTTGTATGATTCAGATGAAGTACAAAATTTTAAATATTCATATTGGAGCATACTGTCTGTAAAAAGCGTAATGTATTGCAGAACATACCCTACAGAACTCAAACCCAAACAATTGCTGCTTTAAGCTATATTTCATATTCTTTTTCTTTCAAATTTGTTGATGGTAATGATGAAAAAAATCCATGGCAGATAAAAAAATCCATCTGTGTGCCAATGCAATTTAGGAACAGCACCATCTACTGGTTAGTAAATATGAAAAACTAAATCTTTCTTAATACTACAGTATTACTATTCTTTATACTGTTTGTAAAATACTAATTTAACATTTTAAGTGTGGCTTAAATGTTATTGCACATGTCATGGAATGCTTTTACGTTTGTGTTTTGAACTATGCATAATGCATGTTACAGTATAATGGCTACAACAGTTTGATGGTTTTTGCCTATTTTATTGCACATCAACACAGCTTTTTCAGGATTACATCCAAGGACAGCCACTGAGATGCATAATGGCCCGGTTTCACAGACAGGGCTTAGACTAAACCAGGATTAGGCTATAGTTCAATTAGCACATTTAAGTAATGTCCATAAACGTGCTCAGAAAAAAAAACATTACTTATATGCATCTTGAGACAAAACATAGGCACTGATATATTTTAAAATCAGTCAGTGCAAGTTTCTTTCAGTTTTAAACAGCTCAGACTTACATTTTAGTCTAGGACTAGGCTTAAGCCTTGTCTGTGAAACCTGAGGAATATCTCAGGTAATGCATACACTATATTGCCAAAACATGAATAAACAGGTTGTTAAAATTACTAATTTAGTCATTTCCATTAGTACGAATCTTTGTTTAAGCATATAATGATATTCTAGGGGATTGTGTGCTTCTAATTTTCTAATAATTTTCCAGTTTTGACAGGACCCTCTTTAATTCTAACATGGCAATGCCTTTGTGTATAAGGTTTGAAAAGAAATGATTGATTCAGTCAGTGTGGAAGAACTTGACTGGTCTGCAGAAAGCAAAGTCCTAATCTCAGCTGAACACCTCTGGAGTGACTTTAAATGCAAACCTTGAGCCAAAAACTCATACACTATATGGACAAAAGTATTGGGACACCACCTTCTTTAGAACAGAAAAAGGCACTTCCACTGTGGCAAGAATTCATGCATTTATAAATTGTATTCCCATCTCTGTTGCAACCGTTTTGGAAGTGTCAAAAATTACTATATCCATGTACAAGTCATTGGTGTTTGGTGATGAGTTTTTAGCTCAAGGTCTGCATTTAAAGTCACACCAGAGGTGTTTAGCTGATATTAGGACTTGGCTTAATGCAGAGCAGTCAAGTTCTTCCACACTGACTGAATCAATCATTTAATTTTAAACCTTGCCTTATACATAGAGGCTTTGTCACGTTAGAATAGAAACGGGGTCCTGTTGCTATCAAAGTAGAAGAACACAAACCCCTAGAATATCATCATATGCTTAAACATTAGGATTTGTACTCATGGAAATTACCACAGAAGTCAAACCTGTTCATTAGAATGGGGTGTCCTAATACTTTTGGCAATATAGTGCATAATCTGCTAAACTGGCTGAAATAATTGACAATCACCTCCTTTTTAAAAGCGAATTTAATATACAGTAGTAATACTTAATACCTACATTATTTTCATTTCGATGAGAAAAAATAAAGGACTGTTTCCCACCACCACTCCACAAAAAAAATTCATATTACATGATGTAGATGGGAATGGGCAAATTTTTAAAGGTGGATTATACAAAACTTTACACAAGTTAACAAATCACTTTGGCAACTTATACAATGCAGCATGGGTTTTCAGAGGAATGGACATCATACAGTCCTCATGAGTCTTGATCAGTGCAGTTGTTTTGTTCTGGGTTCAGGCTCCGCGCTTCAGCGATGAGACGCTTGACTCCCACCATCCACTGACTGACTTCAGCAACATGATCCACTATCAGGCCTCTGTGGATCTCATCAGCTGCATCCCAATTCTTTCTTTTCAGGTCTGAAAAACAAGGCACATCTAGCATGTTTAATGTTTGTAAAAATTGTTAAAAAGTATATATACAGTGCCTTGCAAAAGTATTCATACCCCTTCATTTTATTCACGTTTTGTTGCAGCATTATGTTAAACTGCCCACATCATTTTACACTCCATACACCATAATAATGACAAAGCAAAAAACAGATTTGCAAATTTTACAAATTTATTTAAAATGAAACACTGAAATAAGTACATTGCATAAGTATTCATACCCTTAACTCAGTACATAGTTGAAGCACCTTTACAGCCTCAAGTCTTTTTGGGTCTGATGTGACCATCTTTGCACATCTGCATTTGGCAATTATCTGCCATTCTTTGCCTCACCTTTTCACCTCTCAAGCTCTGTCAGCTTGGATGGGGGCTGGCAGACATTTTCTAGAGTCCTAGTTGTTCCAGTCGTCTTCAATTATGGATAATGCTTCTGTGAACCTTCAATGCAGCAGATTTGTTTCTGAACTCTTCCCTAGATCATTGCCTTAAAGTAAGTCTGTCACTGAGCTCTACAGGCAGTTATCTTGACCTCAGGACTTTTTGCTCTGATATGCATTTTCAGCTGTTAGACCTTTTCTGAGAGGTGTGTGCCTTTCTAAATCAGACTCAATCAAAATGAATTTGCCACAGATTAACTCCACTCCAAGTGTAGTAACATCTAGAAGCAATATGAATGCTCCTGAGCTAATATTTCTAATAAATTTGCGAAGTTGTTACAAACCTGTTTTGTGCTTGGTCATTATAGTGTATGAGATGTAGATTCATGTGGAAAAAAAGTAATTTAACCAAATTCTGCAACAAAACAAAATGTGAAAAAAAAAAAAACTTTTGCAAGGCACTGTAATGACAAACTCCTTTTGCAATACTTTACACCAGAATTATTTTTGTGAAAGTGAGCAACACTTGACTGAAAAAGACTCACCTTGGGACAATCTATGCATTCGGTGTTTAACCAAAGGTGAAAGTTTTCCACTTTTCCACATGTCCTCAAAAATCTTCAGACGTCTTTCCACATCATCACAAATCTGTTTCTAAATAACAATGACACATTGTGACATGATTTTTCATTTCTCTACTCTCCAGTAACTATAATATTCTTTATTATTGGTGCAATTAAAGATGACTCACTGCAAGGTGTTAGAATTTTTTCCCATTGCAATGACTTTAAATATTGGTTGTACTGTATGTTATGTGATTGATCCATAAGTCTCATTTAGTGTTCTTTTATTATCATTGAGAAACTATTATAGTTTTTGTTAATTATTTAAATTAATTATATAATTTTTAATGTTTTTTTTTTTTTTTTTTTTACTGCATCAATTTAAATTAAATGAAAGTGAGAAATATTGCACAACATTTATTTTATTTAAACTAAATAAAAACTAAAAATAAAAATAAAAATATATATATGGTTTTAGTTTATATTTAACTTAAGGGGAGACACTGCAGGCAAAACGCTGTTTTTCATGCACCTGTCAAGTTTGAGATTCTGGGCTTTTTGGTTTTCATAAAATGTTTTTTTTTTTCAGACTAGTAGAAAGAAAACATCTAAAAACACTTCTTTTATAGCACTTTATCTATTTGTGTCAAAATATTTCTATTACAATGCATATTTTTAAAGGCCATTTTCTCAAAATGAGTTTTTTCTCCTACACTGAGCCACAAACCTCCACTTCAGTAGCACTTACACCAAACTTTACAGTTGTATTCCTGTCTATATCCTGAAGGTTTTTACAGAGGGATTTGTTCATATATAATTCGCTTGATTTTATACATTTTATTCCCCCAAAAAATGGTTAAAAAAATATAGTGTTTCCTCTCTGTTCTGTTTTTTCTGAATTATGGCAAGATGAAATGAGACACCCAAAATTCCCTTTGTAAAAACTTTTGACTCCAATATGTCAAAAAACAAAACAAGAATTTTGAAACTGACTTCATCCAGTGGTTAGATTTTTGAACTAGAAATGTATGCAAATTAGTGCATATTTCATTAAATAATGCCTCATTTGCATATTTACACCTAACATAAAAAAAAAAAAAACTTGTAACACAAAAACTATTTGCAATTATCAATGTAATCAATCAACTGGGTAAGTAAGGTGATAACTATTAGTTTTTTTTTTTTTACCCTATTCACCTGCAGGGCCTCGCCTTAATCTTTTTAAATTTAGTCCAACCTTTTTTCCTTATTATGGTTAAACCTTACAGGCTTTTGAACTTTATTTTCAACCAGTTTCAACCTTTCAACTCTCTCTTTACCTTTACAGTATGTCTGCATGCGTTTAACACCCCATGAAGTGCTTCTAGCACATCTTCAATTGACGGCTCTGTCTCCAGCTCTACCGCATCTATCTTTCCATCTGAGGGAGTTTTTTGACATACAGATGGTGGGGTGCTGCTATTCAATGGAGGAGGATTCATTCCCCGGGGCGGTGTTAGCATTGCAACTGGTGGAGACTGCATGTCTGAACCAGAACCTACAGTGGGAAAAATTAAAATTGTATAATTCATTATATTCATATAAATTTGAATTCCCATTAAAAAACACTACATTTTTGCACCTCTTTATTTTCTGTGGTAGACAGGTTTACAGATGCTATCATTATTTCAACTTCACCCAGAAACAGGACATATAATAAGCAAATTGACATTTTTGCTTACATTCTGAACTGTAATAGCTAGAATAAAAAAATCCTCTGATTTCTCCAGAGCCCAAATAGTCATTTGCTTAAACATTTCAGCAAGAAAATAATTGTGCCACATTCACGTTTTGACCATATGTGACCCTGGACCACAAAACCAGTCTTAAGTAGCACGGGTATATTTGTAGCAATAGCCAAAAATACATTGTATGGGTCAAAATTATTCTTTTTCTTTTATGCCAAAAATCATTAGCGTATTAAGTAAAGATCATGTTCCATGAAGATATTTTGTAAATTTTCTACCATAAATATATAAAAACTTGATTTTTGATTAGTCATATGCATTGCTAAGAACTTCATTTGGACAACTTTTAAGGCGATTTTCTCAATATTTAGATTTTTTTGCACCCTCAGATTCCAGGTTTTCAAATAGTTGTATCTCAGACAAACATTGTCCTATTTTAACAAACAATATATCATGGAAAGCTTATTTACTCAGCTTTCAGATGACGTAAGAATCTCAATTTCCACAAATTTACACTTATGACTGGTTTTGTGGTCCAAGGTCATATATATATACACATTTTTGTTCCAAGGAGCTCGGACAATCCTGAGCTGAGATATTATGTTTAACTAAAACCAGAACTAAAACCATTAAAAATAACAATAAAGATATTATAGCATGTCATAAAAAAAATAAATAAATAAAACACTTGTTACAGTTTTTTACAGATGCTAGGACACATTTCTCAATACTTAGGTCACTTTTGCAAAACTCTTCACACAGTGAGCACAACACAAGTCTATGTGGGCTAAACTGAGGATCAATTATCATTGTTTTGGCACAAAATGCATTCAGTGACTACATCTCTCAAATTTCATGAATTCTTTTCTCACTCAGACACAACAACTGGCAAAAATCTGTGTACGTACAGGACATTTTGCTCGTGCTTACAGACTGTTTTCAAAACTGTTAAACTTATGTTCAAAACAGTAACATAATGCAAAACTGAATAAGACAGCAAAATTCAACAGCAATATTTTATTGAAACATATTTCAAATCTAAAAATGCGAATAGATTAGCATTTCTATTGTATCTGTATCAGTGGATGGTGTGTATACAAATTCTTGTATTTTGGAATTACTTAGAGCAAAAAAATAAAAATAAATAAACTACATAAAATATTGACGAATTCTGCATCATGTCTGATTCATTCCAGTAACATATACTGCAATTATAAACAGAGAGGTGTCCTTGTTTTACACAAGAAAACACTGTGTAATGCTACATGTTGTTAGTGTTTTTTAGGTCATTGTTTTGTGGGTGACGAAGTGTGTTTGTCTGCTGTCAACCTTTGCTAGTGTTCTGGAAGAATGAGTTTATTTGAGACCTGAATAAAGTGTTTTGGTAGTTGTAGTGCATTTTGAATGTGAAATGAACTGCTTTGCCAAACTGAAAGTCGGTTAGGAGAATTGTGTGAAGAGTTTTGCAAAAGTGACCTAAGTATTGAGAAACGTGTCCTAGCGTCTGTAAAAAACTGTAAAGCACATAAAAAGGTTCGGTAGCACCAATAAATAAAGGTAATCATTCCAAAACAAAAAAAGATTGAAAACTAAACAGAAAACTAAAATACAATTTGTCATTTGCTGCAAACCTGTAAACAGGTGAATCAAGACAGATGTAGATAACACTTACCAGATGGATGAGCTTGATCTGTAAATTGGGGCGCATGCACCCTCTTGTTAAGAATATTTCGTTTGGTTCCACCCGAATCCTTCTGTAAGCCATATGAAAACTGTGGTGGGTCGTTCCATCCGTGCTCCTGATTACCTGCGCAGAAAAAAAGCATCATTATGTGTGAGTGCGGATCCCCGCATTTCATACCGGATCTAACCATTATCTAAAGGTGTGCAAGGTCTAGAGTCTGTTTAGAGATTTTTTTCCAAAAACGACTAAATCTGCAAGTTATTTCTCTTTTTTTTTTTTTTTTTTTTTTACAAAAAAAATAAGCCCAGGCCCAAACACCAGCTCTCCACTCCACCCACCTCTACTTGTATCTAGTTTTCCACAGCGATCCAAAATGTTCAACAGCGAGTGGAAATTAGGCTTATGCATGCACACTGATCCAGGTTTTTCATAACTGTAAAACTTCTCTCGGTTCCTTCCAAAACTGGTAGGTCATTTGTGTAAAACCATAAGTTATTCTTATACTTTACAATGACAATATGACAAATGTAGTATGTGCAAATTACATTCATACTATATAGAACAGGGGTCCCAAAACTAAGGCTGAACAATGCCAGATACATATTTTGAAAATGTAATTTTAAATATATTTTTTACTTATATCATGTCTAGAAAATTCAGTTCTTGTGAAGTTCACCCAAATTCTTGAATCGGTTTTGCTTGACAAGCCTCTCAAAGCTGCGGTTCTGTTGGTTGGTTGTGCATCTTTTTCTTCTACACTTTTTCCTTCCACTAACTTTCTGTTAACATGCTTGGATACAGCACTCTGTGAACAGCAGCTTCTTTGGCAATGAATGTTTGTGGCTTACCCTCCTTGTGAAGGGTGTCAATGATTGTCTTCTGGACAACTGTCAGATCAGCAGTCTTCCCCATGATTGTGTAGCCTAGTGAACCAAACTGAGAGACCATTTTGGCCCATTTTGGCTCAGGAAACTTTGCAGGTGTTTTGAGTTGATTAGCTCTATTGGCATGTCTCCATATTCTAATTTGTTGAGATAGTGAATTGGTGGGTTTTTGTTAAATGCGAGCCAAATCATCACAATTAAAAGAACCAAAGACTTAAACTACTTCAGTCTGTGTGCAAGTTTCACAATTTGAGTTGAATTACTGAAATAAATAAACTTTTCCATGATATTCTAGCATTAAAAGGTTTAATAAATACAGGTAAAATCATAATAAAATAAAAATAATAGTAGTCAGTCCGGCCCATGGAATGTTCTTTTATAAACGGATCCGGCCCCCCATTAAAGAAAAGAAAATTATGTGGCCCTCTCAG
>NC_133379.1:11481906-11677167 GCF_049309525.1 Garra rufa
TATCTGCCATTCTTTGCCTCACCTTTTCACCTCTCAAGCTCTGTCAGCTTGGATGGGGACTGACAGACATTTTCTAGAGTCCTAGTTGTTCCCATCGTCTTCCATTATGGATAATGGAGGCTACATACTTCTGTGAACCTTCAATGCAGCAGATTTGTTTCTGAACTCTTCCCTAGATCATTGCCTTAACGCAAGTCTGTCACTGAGCTCTACAGGCAGTTATCTTGGTTTTTGCTCTGATATGCATTTTCAGCTGTTAGACCTTTTCTGAGAGGTGTGTGCCTTTCTAAATCAGACTCATTCAAATTAATTTGCCACAGTTTAACTCCACTCCAAGTGTAGGAACATCTAGAAGCAATATGAATGCTCCTGAGCTAAATTTCGAGTGTCCCAGAAAAGGGTATGAATACTTATGCAACGGGATCTTTTCAGTTTTTTATTTTTAATAAATTTGCACAAATGTTAAAAACCTATTATGGAGTAGGGAGTGTAGATTGATGTGGGGAAAAAAGTAATTCAAAGTAGTTTAACATAAGGCAGCAACATAAAAAGGCACTGTAAATACACAAATGCAGTCCCCACTGCTTATCCAATACATTGCAAGTACATTCTTGTGTTACTGTGGCAGTAATAAAACACAGACACATTATCAAAGACATGACCTGTCCTCTAACATGAGGATTTAAATAAGAAACAAAAGAGGATAAAAAGACACAGCTGGAGACAGTCAGAAAAAAGGAAACATGAAACAAGAACAAAACAGCAGTAAAAGTGCAAACAATAAAAGACTAAAATACATTACAGGATCTTTCTCCATTGATGACTATTCAAAAATAGGCATATACTTGACAAAAGAAAAAATAACAAACAACATACTGTTTGGAAGCCCATTTCTGCCGCTGAACCAAAAGTAAAAACTATTTGGGATTTTTTTTATCTCACAATTTTGACTTTTTTTCTTGCAATTGCTAGAACTGTGTGATATAACAGAGTAGTGAGTTTATATTTCTAAATTTATATTTTTTCCCCAGAATTGCAAGTATATATTGCAATTGTGACTCTAGAACATGCAATCTGTGTTACGAAGTCAGCGCAATATAAACTCTATTTCTGGAATTCTAAAAGTCGCAATTTCGAGATATAAGCTTGAAATTGCAAAAAAAAAGTCAGAATTGCTCGATTTAAACTTGGGATATAAACTCTTTTTTAGACTTTTTGTTCAGAATTGCGAGTTTATGTGTTGCAATTGTGACTTTATAACAAACAGTTGTAGGTTTTAAAGTCAGAATTGCAATATAAACACAATTGTAAGAAAATAGTCAATCTTTTTTCCTCATAATTGGACTTTATTACTTGAAATTGTGAGTTTAAATCTCGCAACTCTGAGAAAAAAGTTAGAATTGTGAGATGAAAAGTCGCAATCACCTTTTTAAATTTTTTATTCAGTGGCGGAAACAGAGTTAATATATTTCATAATATATCAATGATATTATGCAAGATGTTTTGCCAGTGACTGATACGTTTTTAAAAGTGTGAAATGAATGTATTATATTTCTCACTGTCTGCTGCATTTAATATCACAGCTCAGAATATTCCCTAGTGAAGGCATTGGGGACAAATATTGCGTGCTTTGGCAAAACATGGCAAACTGGTAAAATAGCTATTATAATGTCATGAAACAGTTGCATTTTAAAAGCTGGTTAATAAAACAAAATTACTAAAGAGACATCAATTTAGAAGCAACACGTTAATATATACTGTTGAAGAACACAAAAATGTCGAGAGATGTACAACAGAACTGTTTACATTAGCAAGTATCTCATTCTATTCTGAACAACAGAGTAAACATGATTGATTTTTGTTGATTTGTTGTGAGATTAGCACTAGTTTTGAAAATCTACAGCTTGCTTGTGAAAATTGCCCCAAAATGAATAAAAAAACTGCAAGGTCACTGTTCGTTTACTGATTTTTTTTTGTTCCTTCTGCATAGTTAAATAATATTACTCAAACTTATAGAAACATTTCTTTTTTTCTGCCTTAGCAAGAGCAAAAACACGTGGAGGATCCCACGCGCGAGGTAAAGAAAGTCCGTAAAGCTCGTAACCGCCGTCAGGAGTGGAACATGATGGCGTACGATAAGGAATTCCGTCCGGACACTCGCCTGACACCGTCTCCTTACCATGGCATGTCCTCTGAAGGATCTCTGTCTCCAGATAGGTGAGTCATGTCCTCTCTGTACTGTATGGTCAAGCCACTTAAAGGGATAGTCCACCCAAAACTCAGCTGTGCTTTTATAGCTCTCATTAACTGTGCTACAAAGCTATTATTGTTGCTTTTATTCTGCATTGGTTGACACAATGTTTTATTGATATTTCTGTATCTATAATGTTGTTTTAATAGAGTTAATGGGAGACACTGCAGGCAAAAAACATTGTTTTTTTAAAGCAATTGTCAAATTTGATATTTTGGGCTTTTTAGTGTTTCAGGAAAAAAACACCCAAAAGACACTGTTAAGCACTTTATCTATTTGTGTCACTTCAGTAGCACTTACACACACCAAACTTGACATGTTTATTCATTTTAATATTCTGGAGGTTTTTAGGGATTTGTTAATATATAATTTGTTTGATTTTTTATTCCCTCAAAAATGGTAAAATAAATAAATAAATAAATAAAAACATTGTTTTCTTCTGCCTGTTCTAATTTTTTCTGAATTATGGAGTGACAGAATGAGTTACCCAAAGTCCCCTCTGTAAAAACATTTGACTCTAATATGTAAAAAAAAAAAATTGAAACTGACTTCATCCAGTGTTTAGATTTTTGTACTAGAAATGTATGCAAATTAGTGCATATTTCATTAAATAATGCCTCATTTGCATATTTAAACCTACCATTTTAGAAAACTTGTAATACAAATAATGTTTGCAATTATCAATGTAATCAATCAGTTGGGTAAGTAAGGTGATAACATTTAATTAAACTTTTTTTACCCTATTCACCTGCAGTGTCTCGCCTTAAAGTCTGATTTCTGTAATTCAAGTGAGAGTTAAATATGACACTGTGAGCAGATGAACATTTTTTTTTTTTTACTGTAGCCATTTTATTAAGCCACAAGTCTTTTTTCACTATGCTAAAACTTGCCACTTCCCAACAATATACAGGCAGATAAAAGGTCAGTCATAATAATTTATTTAAAAAAGCGTTATTGCAAATGACCCGTGCTGCATTAGTCGCCTCTCTGAGTCATTATTTGCTCATCCTCATGCAATTTCAAATCTGACTGTATGCATAACAGAGGACCAGATTGGACTGTTTACTTGTTATTTCGAGTTAATGTAGCAGTTACTTCGGACTCGATTCAGAGCAAGCTAGATAATGATGAGAGTGAAGTCAATGAAGCATATTTATAAGAAATGTTTTCGCCCCGTCATGCACATATGAGAGACATCATGTTAAAAGCATGCTGTACATTTTAATAATCTACCCTTTAGCGTTCCTTTAAGCAGAGTGCATAAAATGTAAAAAAAATTATTTACAATGTTATTTACAATGAAATGAAAATGTATTGTTAATGATGTTAAATACAATTAGTTGAACTAAATGCATTTTTTCCCACTTAAGCAGGACTCAAGTAGTTTGTTATATGTAATTTCTTAATTACCTCTATTGTCTTTATTATATGGTTAAAGTGGTCAAT
This sequence comes from Garra rufa, assembly GCF_049309525.1. Lineage (NCBI taxonomy): Eukaryota > Metazoa > Chordata > Actinopteri > Cypriniformes > Cyprinidae > Garra > Garra rufa. The sequence goes on from NC_133379.1 coordinate 11,485,604, forward strand.
TAAAAAATACAATTTTTTATGTCATGCATTTACAGTAAATTACACATTTGTAATGATAAAGTTACAATTTAGTATGTAAACTTTATTAACTTTAATATAATATCAAATAATTCACTACATTTAAAATTTCTATCAAGTACTTTACAAAAAAAAGTAACCTCAAAATGGTAGCATCTAAATTAACTAGTTTTATTCAAGCCAAATTTATGATTCAACAACACTGAGTCAACCTAAATACATTAATTTATACCAACAAAATTATTATTATAATTTTTTGTTTGTTTGTTTGTTTGTTTATATATATATATATATATATATATATATATATATATACTTTTAAATAAAGTCGAAATTCCAAATTCCAATTTTAAATTCAATTTCAAATTCAAAATTCAAATTCGACTTTGATTTATCACATATACAGTCATACACAGTAAGATATGAAGTGAAATCATTTTAAGACTGCTGTTGACCTAAAAATTCAAAAAGAAAAGGAAAGTTCCAGTATAAAATAGAGAAGTAAGAGAATTTTACAAATTAGAAATATAGAGAAATATGGAAATATTTAGTACAAATGCATGTGCGAATTAAAATTGCCATCTATTAGTAGCATATGAGCAGTTATATATCCTAACTCAAATTCAGCAAAAAAATGCCATAGAACGGCTTATTTTGTAAGTTCAGGGGTTCATACAGTCGTAAAAAAAAAATTACGCTATCATTATTCATAGCCAGTTGTGATATTTAACACTCCCTCAAAAATAACCAACAATAAACTTAAAATCCTTATAACAATGCTATAAATAGTAAAACAGCACTATAACTCAACTAAATTGTTCATGTTCAAAAATCTTTATGTCCAGTTCAAGTAAATAATTCAAGAATTTGATTTTACACAAATATTTCAACAATGATCAGAAATGAACTTCAGTATAACTCATGACTATATTGTTCATGCCGTGTGTCTGTATATTGTAGAAATATGTCTTTAAAGTAACAATTAGTAAACAAGCTTTAAAAAATCTTTCTAATGAAATGTTTTAAGAAATTTTCTTTTAGCTGCAGGTATAGATTTTTTTTAAAATATACTTTTAGAAATTTAAGGTACACTAAAGTGCACATCTAATTATTGAAACTTAATTAATGTGGGAATTAAAATTGCCATCTATTTGTCAGTAAGTAAGCAAGTTAACAAACAGTAGCAAATGAGCAGTAATAGTATATCCTAACTCAAATTCAGCAAAAAATGCAATAGAACGGCTCATTTTGTAAGTTCATGAGTTCATACAGTCGTAAAAAAAAAATTATACTGTCTATCGTTAGTTGTGATATTTAACACACCCTCAAAAATAACCAACCATCATTTTAAAATCCCTATAACAACGCTATAAATAGTAAAACAGCACTATAAATAGAAATGCCTTAATTAAGCATTGTGTCTTTAAAGTGGGATGAAAAACATGATTATGTAACTAGTGAACAAGTGGCTAGATTCATCTCATCCTTGTCTGCTTGGAAGAGATTGAAGATGAACATGCATATTCATTTGTTAAGTATAGTAAAAACCTATTAGGAAATTAGGAAATGATTTCAGTAATGCATCTTATTATTATTTTTACCTGGCAAGTTTTCAGTAAGCAGGAAAGCCATTTTAATTAAATGATATTCATTATAGCTAATATTACTATATTGCCAAAAGTATTGGCATACCTCATTCTAATGAACAGGTTTGACTACAAATCCTACACAGAATTATATTATAGGGTATTGTGTGCTTCCAATTTTATAGCAACAGTTTGGACAGGACCCTTTTCTATTCTAACATAACAGAGCATCTGTGTATAAAGCAAGGTTAAAAAATGTCAATGTGGAAGAACTTGACTGATCTGGTAAAACCTAAAGTCCTAATCTCAGTTGAAAAATGCAGAGCTTGAGCCAAAAACTCATCAGCAAAAGCCAATGACTTGTACATACACTACATGGACTAAAGTATTGGGACACCCCCTTCTTTAGAACAGAAAAAGGCACTTCCAAAACTGTGGCAACAAAGATGGAAACACTTCATGTATTTAAAAATTGCATTTCCATCTCTTTTGTTGTTTTGGAAGTGTCTAAAATGACTGTACCCATATGTACAGGTTTTCAGATGGGATTAGGACTTTGCTTTCTGCAGACCAGTCAAGTTCTTCAATCATTTATTTTTTAACCTTGTCTTATACACAGATGCACTGTCATGTTAGAATAGAAAAGGGTCCTGTCCAAACTGTTGCTACAAAATTAAAATCATACAATACCTTAGAATATCATTATATTCTTAACATTAAGATTTGTACTCATGGAAATTACTAAAGTAGTCAAACCTGTTCATTAGAACGGGGTGTGCCAATACTTTTGACAATATAGTGTATTTTAATGCCTGACTACAAAAATGTACACAAATGCATAAAGGGGTATGAAAATGACCCATACTTAATGTTTTTCTTTAAAAAAAAGTACTTATCAGGGGTTTACCAACATAGTTTATCGATTTGGTGTTTCCCCAAACCATAGTTCAAACATTCCCAAACAGCGTCACAAACTTATGTGGTTGGAACTACAGCTGTCGACCTGTGGTTGAAGCATAGTTTCTTGTTAGTAAGACATATGTGACCCTGGACCACAAAACCAGTCTTAAGTCGCTGGGGTATATTTGTAGCAATAGCCAAAAATACATTGTATGGGTCAAAATTATTGATTTTTCTTTTATGTCAAAAATCATTAGGAAATTAAGTAAAGATCATGTTCCATGAAGATTTTTTGTAAAATTCCTACTGTAAACCTATCAAAATGTAATTTTTGATTAGTAATATGCATTGCTAAGAACTTAATTTGGACAACTTTAAAGGTGATTTTCTCAGCATTTAGATTTTTTCACCCTTAGATTTCAGATTTTCAAATAAATGTATCTCGGCCAAATATTGTCCTATCCTAACAAACCATACATCAATAGAAAGCTTATTTATTGAGCTTTCATATGATGCAGTTTTGTAAAATTTAACCTTATGACTGGTTTTGTGTTCCAGGGTCACATAATGGGCTCAATAAATCATGCTCTTGGGCACAATAAGCAAGCTAACATGCAGTACAATCTATCGCCCATTCAATCTAAATATAAATGCATTTTAATCAATGTATTTTTGTGCATCCTCTATAAGCACCGTTTTTGAAGAGTGCATAAATGCCTAAAGGAACCCCAGAGTATGACGTAAAGCAAAAATCAAATAAAGCGAAATGACAGGGAACAAAAAATTAGTAAATTAGTTATCAGGTGCCATGTTCAATGTAGCTGCATTTTTGAGATTGCGAATCAGTTAAATAGCACGTCGTTGTACAGGAAATGCACCCAGTTCAATGACATAATTTAAGAATTTGATTATACACTAATGTTTCAACAATGATTAGAAATGAACTTCTGTATATCTTCATATATAACAGTATTGTGTGTCTGTATATTGTTTTTTGCCTTAACCCAGATCTGGCATGTCAGATGATCACTCGTACCCAGCGAGTCCCAGCCACCCACAGGAAGCAGGTGGAGCAGGACCTGATGGGAAAGACGCCGGCCCAACACAGACTCAGTCCCTGGACCGAGCGTACCGACCCCCAGTCACCTCCACCGCCGCTGCAGCCCGACAGCACTCTCTAGGACGCGTTCAGGCCCACCACGGACCCCCACCGCCAGACTCGGCCCTCAACGGACCCCGGCCTACAGCTGCCAAAGAATACAGGCATGTCACTTCTCTGTCTAAAGTTATATATTACAGTGAGGAAAAAAATTTTTAGGAAGTTTGGCCACTGACAAAGAAATGATCAGTTTATAATTTTAATGGTAGGATTATTTGAACAGTGAGAGACAAAAATGCATTTCAAAAAAAGTTATTTTTTTTAATAAGTGAAGTAAGTATTTGATCTCCTATCAATCAGCAAGATTTATGCCTCCCAGGTGTCTTTTATACAGGTAACGAGCTGAGATTTGGAGCACTCTCTTAAAGGGTTTCCGAATCCAAAATTATATTTCTTGATTCTTCTTCTGTTTGTTTAATGTGGATTTACATTATTAGTGCATATTGCCACCTACTGGGTGGTTGTATTAGTCTAAGTTATATTTTAGTCAAATTTTTCAAAGTATAATCTGTTGTTATTAAGAATTAAGAATTGTTTTTTAATATATAAATTAAAAAAGATAGATTTATTGAACTACAAAAAAAAGTCTTGCAAAGATAGTATGGCTGTTGACATTTATTTTTTTATGTTTTATGCTTCCACATTTGTGAGGTTAGATGTATCACATATCTACTTTTTTTTTACAGAAAAACATTATACAGAAAAAAAGACAGAAAAATTTGCAAAAAAAACTTTCTGAATGCATATGTATGAGATACGAATAAACAATAGGGTAAAATAAGCATAGCTTGTAATACTGCTTTATAATTTAAAAAAAAATTCTATAACAATATAATCCTCAAGAATCGGTAAAAAACACATCTCTTCCTTCTTTATTTGACCCTCTAACTCTAGCACCCTCTATTCTAATTCTATTCTTTATAAAAAATAAATAAATACAAATAAAAACCATTTTAGACTTATACTCTATTTATTTACTTACTGCTTGTTTTCTTTTGTTTAAAAAAAAAAGCTTCTCTGTTCTTTTTGTATTCTGTCTATCTATTTTTAGGCCTCTAACACTAGCTTGCTTTTTCTTTTTATTTATTATTATTTTTATATTTATATTATTATATAATTATATTAGCACTTGCATGTCATTGCTGTTTTGTTGATTTTGATTGCTTCCATTGTCCTCTTTTGTAAGTCGTTTTGGAAAAAAGCATCCGCCAAATGTCTAAATGCAAATGTGATGTAATGTGCCTATTGTAGCCTGTTCAGAGCTACTTGTTTATCTCAGTTACCTCAGTTTTTGCAACCTAAAGTTGAGGTTATCTGTTTATTTATCCATTTATTACCCAGCTATGTTGTTAAATGCTCTTAATGGAAGAAATAACTGCATAAAGATTGATTTTATTTTTGAGTGAACTGTTCGTTTGAGGCAATGATGGGATGTGACGTATACTTTCCAAGTGCAAAACAGCTCCTTAAACATTTCACCTCTTTTCCATTTTCAGCGGCCATCAAATCCTGGAGCATTTCATCCCGCCCGCCCCGCCTCCACCTCCTCCCCTCATCCCATCCTCTCAAACCGCCTTTGACAGCACGTCTGGACCTCAGTCACTGGCTCCGGGGACACTGGTCTCCCTCTCGCGGCCCTACAGCCCATCTCCTCCTCCAGCTCCGACCTCTGCCTACACCGCTTCCCCTGCACATGCTGTAATGGGTGGCCCGCCACTGGCCCCGCCTCCTCCCCCACCAGGACCCCCCACACACGCCCCGTCCCCGGCCCGAGTAACACACCCGTCTGGAGAGTCAACTCTTCCCAGGAAGGGCCAGGTGCCTCTCATCCCCATGAGCGACGCCCGGAGCGACCTGCTGGCCGCCATTCGCAGAGGTTAGTGCGCAAAGAAAAGAATTCAGAGTGTTAAGCTTAGAGATGTGCAATTAATCCAAATTCAGTTTTGATTTCCATTTTGGCTTCAAACGATCATGAAAATGCAATAATTGAGATAAAACGATTATTGCTTTCTCTCCTCCATAAAAGCCCAATTTCACATGCAAATCAGTAAAAACATGTAACATGACTTGCATAAAATTGGACGTGCTTGATTTATGAATGTTTATATGATGTTGTGTCACAGGCTCTAAAAAATAATAATCAGCACAAATGTTTCCAACAATAAACAAATCAGCGTATTAGAATAATTTCTGTAGGATCATGTGACACTGAAGACTGGAGTAATGATGCTGAAAATTCAGCATTGCATCACAGAAACAAATTATATTTTAAAGTATTTTAAAATAGAAAACCACTATTTTAAATTGCAATAATATTTCACAATTTTAATAGTTTTTTTTGTTGTTGTTTTTTTTGGTGTTTTTTATCAAATAAATGCAGCCATGATGAGCAAAAATGACTGTACTGTTGGCTCCTCCTCTAGGTATCCAGCTTCGTAAGGTGCAAGAGCAGAGAGAGCAGGAGGCCAAGAAAGAACCAGTGGGTAACGACGTGGCCACTATTTTGTCCCGACGCATCGCCGTGGAATACAGTGAATCAGATGAGGACTCTGAGCCCGAGGAGAACGAGTGGTCCGATTGAGATACGGGAGGCGAGATCTACGACCATAATGCTGCTATTTTCCATTCCTACACATATTACACACTCCTCAGATGGGGCTACAGAGGAGATCATGACAGACAGAGAAGGAAGGAAGCAGACTTTGTGCAATGCAAGGTGGAAGGACACAGGGCTGGTGCAGAAATAGACAAATAGAGAGAGTTTGTTGAGGTAAGCACAGGAACTTTAAAAATATAGTTTGTCTCATAATTCTAATGTAAATTCAACATGCTAGTATTTCTTTTAAGAGTCGCCAAGAAAATACTTATTGAAAAAAAATCGTCCTGTGATTTTGATTATATATTTTGGTAGCTGTCCAGAGAATATAAATGAAATACATATCCATCTTTTGTGGTACACGAAAATGATGGTTAACAGTGGTATTAGCACTTTTTTTTACAATCATTGCCACAGTATTGTTACACAAACAAATCTGTTGTGGTATCTCCGGCTTGCTTCACGTGGGATGCTCTGAATACATTATGGACAATCGAAACATCTCTATAGTGTCAAAGAATATCACAACTCTACATTATCAAGAATTTGTTCAATTGTGGACAGTGTTGTGATGAATATTTATACCCCAGTTTAGTAAGTAAATTTCTTGATGCTTTCGTTGTTTGCTTTTTTTTATCTCTTATGGAACAGATTATTACTGCTTGCAGTTTACTAATTGTGTGTGTTTGTGTGTTGTGTGTGAGCCTTAATGTGTCAAATGAGGTGGTAAAGTGCAAGACAGTGTCAATTGCTATTTTAGATTACTATAATTTGTAACAATACTCTGTAATTTTCAAGTACTGTATCATTAATGTGTTTTACAATTTATTGTTGTATAGATTTTTGTAACACGGCTCAAAAGATGGAAATGGCATGCACTGCAAAAAATGCTTCACTTACTTAGATTTTTTTTGTCTGGTTTCCAGCCAAAATATCTAAAAATTCTTAAATCAAGTAGGATTTTCTAGACGAGTAAAAATTATTGTCTTGTTTTCAGAAAAAAAAAAATCAAAATTTAGTGCATTTTTTCTTGAAACAAGCTAAAAAAAATCTGCGAATGGGGTAAGAAATTTTTTTTTTTTTTTTTGCTTACCCCATTGGCAGATTTTATTTTGCTTGTTTTAAACTAAATCTCACTTCATTTTGAATTGATTTTTCAAAAAACAAGACAATAATTTTTACTCGTCTAGAAAATCCTTCTTGATTTAAAATTTGTTTGATATTTTGGCTGGAAACAAGACAAAAAATCTAAGTAAGATAAGCATTTTTTGCAGTGCAACCTTATGTTTAAGCTATGATGTTGTAGGAATACAGCCTAACATGCATGTGTGAATAATAAATAAAAAATTAAAAAATCATCTTCAGATTTGCATTTATTGAAGTCAAAATATTTTTTTTCCACAATGCTTGATGCATTTAATCGGAATTTGGATATTGAATGTAGAATCCAATATCCAAATTCCGATGAGGGAAAATTGTTATTTGATCCTCTGCTGATTTGTACATTTGCCTACTGACAAAGAAATGATCAGTCTATAATTTTAATGGTAGGTTTATTTGAACAGTAAGAGACAGAATAACAACAAAATAACAGTCATAAATTAATTTGCATTTTGATGAGTTGCAAAACATGACTTAGTACTTGGTGGCAAAACCCTCAGAGCTCAATCACAGAGCTCAGACGTTTCTTGTAGTTGGCCACTAGGTTTGCACACATCTCAGGAGGGATTTTGTCCCAATCCTCTTTGCAGTCAATAAGGTTTTGCAGCTGACATTTGGCAACTCGAACCTTCAGCTCCCCCCACAGATTTTCTATGGGATTAATGTGCTTCTTCTTGTCACTCCTTTGTTAACTTAGCCGTGTGTTTTGGATCATTGTCATGCTGGAATACCTATCCACGACCCATTTTCAATACCCTGGCTGAGAGAAGGAGGTTCTCACTCAAGATTTGAAGATACATGGCCCCATTCATCATCCCTTTGATGCAGTGTGGTTGTCCTGTCCCCTTAGCAGAAAAACACCCCCAAAGCATAATGTTTCCACCTCCATGTTTGACGGTGGGGATGGTGTTCTTGGGGTCATAGGCAGCATTTCCTCCTCCTCCAAACACGGCGAGTTGAGTTGAGGCTAAAGAGCTTGATTTTGGTCTCATCTGACCACAACACCCAGTTCTCTGAATCATATAGATGTTCATTGGCAAACTTCACATGTACAGGACATGTGCTTTCTTGAGCAGGGGGACTTTGTGGACACTGCAGTATTTCAGTCCTTCACGGCGTAGTGTGTTACCAGTTGTTTTCTTGGTGACTATGGTCCCAGCTGCCTTGAGATCTTTGACAAGATCCTCGAGTGTAGTTCTGGGCTGATTCCTCACCGTTCTCATGATCATTGAAACTCCACGAGGTGAGATCTTGCATGGAGTGCCAGACAGAGGGAGATTGACAGTTATTTTGCGTTTCTTCCATTTGCAAAAAATTTCACCAACTATTGTCACCTTCTTACCAAGCTGCTTGGGGATGGTCTTGTAGCCCATTCAAGCCTTGTGTAGGTCTACAATCCAGTCCCTGACATCTTTGGACAGCTCTTTGGTCTTGGCCATGGTGGAGAGTTTGGAACCTGATTGATTGATTGCTTCTGTGGACTGGTGTCTTTTATACAGGTAACAAACTGAGATTAGGAGCACTCACACTCCGTTTTTCTTTGTCAGTGGGCAAACGTACAAAATCAACAGGAGATCAAATATTTTTGCCCCCATTTTCCAAAATGTGTATATAACAATGTGTTTTTTTATAAATAACATAAATCTTTCATGGGTTTTCTACTACATGTTTCAGTAAGAGGCTATATACTCGCATCAGTTCCTTCAAAATATATATGTCCTATTTAAAAAAGTGATTTGAACTGGTATCAACTGGCATTCAAAGCAGGTGTGCTAAAAAGGATACTAAAGACCATAGCATAACATTCCTCATTGGTATGCGTTTTAAGGCCAGGGAAGTGAGGTTTAGCTCTTACTGACAAACCACTGTTACACCTACTCCTATCCGGGTCACGGCACCACAATATAAGCCCTAAGTGATATTTAAACCAATTTCAACTGGCATGGGAGGCGGGCACACTAACAAAGACACTAAAGACCGCAACCTGTATTTGTCAGTCAATTTTCCAGTCATTTTCTTAATCCCTAAGATTTTAAATTAAAATATGGAGGACTTTGAGCACCAGAGTTCCCTGCTGGACCATATAAACACTTACTCGATCGTTTTACAGTTAGATCTATATCCAACAGCTATACAGTTTAACTGTTCAGGACAAACAAGGGACTTATGAACAACTATCACTAAACAAACAAACACAGCTGTTGATCATTCAGGTAACAACACAGTATTAAGAATCAACGGGGTCATTTTTATAAATTCAAATATTATTTTCTCTTGTGGACTATATGTAAAGGTCTTTTATGTGAAATATCTTATTCAGGTCAGTACTAAATAAAAAATAACATGCTTTTTGTATGATTCCTCCTGTTTTAGTAAACGAATTAACATTTTGTAAACATTCTCAATTTTATGTGTTTATTCCAATGTATGTTGTATCTCTATTCACTGCATTTAAGCCACAAGAACACAAAAGCAAAATGCATGCTTTGAACACAATTCTGAATTCTATTTTTCTAAAGTAATATTTTGCTCCCACGGTAGCCAAGACACCACGGCTATGCGGCCATCTGGTGCCTCACTGCATGATGTCAGCTGTGCTTTAACAAAGCAAATTTTCATGTGATAAATCATTCCATCCTAATCTAGTTAACCTGCACATGACAGACCACTCCTAAAACACATGCTTAGGCACATTTATAGATTGTAAAACTACTAGCATTTGGTCTGACAACTCTTGAAATCATGAGATCTCATGCCACAGAACGTCACAGATATGTATAACTTTGAATAAGACAGGGCAGACCATGTAGAATGCACTGTCTTTGAAGTGACCCCATGTATTTTTATCAGCGACATGCTAAATTAGCAGTCAGACGTGAGAGAGGGTGGGACAGGCAGGATCTTGTTTATATCTCCAGCTTCCCTCCTAGGCTATGACGTCACTGTCCCTCTCCATCAGCGAGGCTCCATCTGTCCCTTATATCTCCGCCAGCTCTCTAGTGACTCATTGCGAAGCAGAGTGGATGCTGAGAGGAGACCCCTGACAAACAACAGATGCACACTACCTGTTTACCCGACGTCAATGAGTCACATTGGGCCATTCACTCTTGAGTGCATTTATATGTACCTTTTTTAGAGCACTGATGTTTCCATTTAAGTGTGTGTGCTGAAGCTAGAAAAATAATAACTTCCTCCAGAATTTTCAGCATGACTAATGAACTGGAAGCAATATCCATATTTGACTCATCAAACATGCAGCGTAATCAAAAAAATATGAGTGTCTTATACTTGCATAATCACACTATAAATGCAATTTGTTGAGTCAAGTTCAAATAATTTGTTACCCGGCTGCCTTAAAATTTTAAGTTCAGTCAACTTGAAATGTTAAATTGTACTAAGAGACAACTTAGATATTTGAGTTTATTCAACTTAAAATTTTAAGACAGCTGGGTAACAAATTATTTGAACTTGAGTCAAAACATTGTTTTTTACAGTGCATTGGTAAAGAAATTGTTTTTTTGAGGAAAACATTTCAGGATTTCTCTCCATATAGTGGACTTCTATGGTGCTAAAAACAATGACAATTTATACACTTTTTTTGAAAGTGAACCCTTATGGAAGCAGATTCGACTTAATAATTCATGCAAAAGACAGGTTGCACTCATTCTTAACCCAATTCACGTTAATGCAACCTAATTCACGTGCACGAAAAAAAAATTCATGCAAAACTTCACGTGCACAAAAAAACACTTTATTTTACGGTTTCTTAACTAGTTGCTTATTAGTATGCATATTAATAGAATATTAGCCATTTATTAGTACTAATTAAGCACATATTAATGCATCATTCTACATCCCTAATCCTACCCAATACCTATGTCAGAGGTGCGTGCAAGACGAGACGAGACGAAAGTCAAAGTAGACAGTTTCTTTAATATAATACTCCAAATGGAACAGGGCAAGAACAGGCAGGAACACAGAAGGCTTTCTCACACAAACACGTAACGTTAAGGACCGACCATACACTGAACTCAAAGACAGACTTATAAAGGGAACTGATAATTACAGACAGGTGACGGGGATCAGGACAAACGAGGGCTAAACCAAATCACACAGATCTACAGGGGGAGACAATGGGAGAAACCAAAGACATGAACTGACTGAACTGTGACATTACGCCCCCCTCCGAATAGGCGCGTCCTCGCGCCGTAGAAAAAGAAAACAGAAAAGAGGGGCGAAAAAACAGAAAACTGGAGTCCATAATGGAGGGGGTTTTGGCGGAGGACGCCACCTAAGGAGGGGGACCAAAACAAAAGTCCGAGGGGCAAACAGGACAGTCCAAGGGGGCGACGATGGTGGGAGGAGCCAGGGAAGAAACAGGAAGGACCTGAAGCAGGAGGAAGTTAGCAGGACCCAGACCACAGCCATGATGACGGCCCACGGTGGAGCCGACGGAGGGAGGAGCCATGGTGGAGGAAGCACCGCCGACTCAATGGGACCGACCGACAGAGGCGGAGCAGATGGAGGAGGAGCCCGAGGTGGAGATGGAGAGCCGTAGATCCGGGGTGACGCCGAGAATCCGGAGGGCCAAGGTGAAACCGGCTCTGGCGCCTGAGGCGGAGGCGGAGTTCCGGAGTTCCGCGGCGGAGCCGGAGCGACAGAGGATGGAGACTGTGCCCGCAGGAAGGAGGAGTCCCTAGGAGCCGGAGGGACGGCGCGACAAGGCACAGCCGGAGGAGCAGAGTCCGGAGGAGACGATGGGGTGACGACAGACCAGGGCGGAGCCGGAAAGACGATGGAGCCCGGTGAAGCTGGTGGAACGACGGGCGACGGTGGAGAGGAGGGCGTCGAGAGCCGTGGTGGAACCGCAGGGTCGGAGGGCTGAGGCGGAATCCTGGACGCGGAGGCTGGAGGCAGAGCTGAGGGATCCTCCAGCCGAGACGCCGTTGGAAACTGGCAGCCCCGCGGCGAGCCCACTGCACAGGTGTTGGGCTGAGGATGAGCTGAGGGGCTGTCAGGGGACAGCGGCGGCCACACAGGCATGGCTGTGGATGACAGAGGGTGGGCGGGTGGGAATTCCGGGCTGATAGGGAAGTCAGGACAGATGGATATTTCAGACGAAAAGTCAATGAGGTCCCCAGAATGGTCCTCAAGCTCACCCCCAGTGGTGGTGCAGTGGGCAGGGCTCTCTGTTGCCCTCTCTTGCTCCACGTCATGCTCCACTGTCGCGGATGTTGCAGTCGGCTCTCGCACCTGGTCCGATGGGTCCGGCTCTGGCTCTGTCGCTCTCGGCTCTGGCTCTCCATCGTCGGTGGGCTTGGGCTGCAACTCCGCTTGTCGGGGTGATGTTGGGCTGGGTTCTGGGTCAGGTGTGGGGCTGGTGTCATCCTCCTTGTCCAACGAAGATCTGCTGGACACCAGCACCCACACGATGTAATCAGCGATGCTCTCTCGAGGACCTTCCCCGGACAGCTGCCTCTTGATGGTTTGACTCAGTCCCTTTCGGAAAAAGTCAAAGTAGACAGTTTCTTTAATATAATACTCCAAATGGAACAGGGCAGGAACACAGAAGGCTTTCTCACACAAACACGTAACGTTAAGGACCGACAATACACTGAACTCAAAGACAGACTTATAAAGGGAACTGATAATTACAGACAGGTGACGGGGATCGGGACAAACGAGGGCTAAACCAAATCACACAGATCTACAGGGGGAGACAATGGGAGAAACCAAAGACATGAACTGACAGAACTGTGACAACCTAAACTACCTAACTAAATATTAATAAGCAGCAAATTAGGAATTTATTGAGGAAAAAGTCATAGTTAATAGTGAATAAGTGTTCCCTATTCTGAAGTGTTACCAAAAAATATATTCATAAAATACCTTTCACAAACGCAAAACACAGATGTATAATTGTGTAGAAGATTTATGAATAGAGACACACGTCATAATCTGAAGGCCACGCCCACAGAGGGGGAAAACAAACCAACGCTCTTCATTGATTTTGTATTGCGGAAAGCTGCCTCCTTGTCATTTCTGACTTATAATAAAAATCAGAACAATGTCCAAAAGCTGCTATGTGACAAGGTATACAGTAAACAAGCTAAAAAACACAGAACTACGATTTTATAAGCTGTTGACCTAAAAAAACAAGTGTTTAAGAACACAAAAGAAGGGTGCAACGTGTCTTATTACTCTGAGAGCTACGCCTGCTGGAGGGAAATTTAACAGCGACACTACATTTATTGGTCTATGTCTGTGCTCCTTTTCCTTACCTTTCTTTTGTTGGAGAAATGATCAAACTGAATGGCCCAACGTGAAATTCCCTGACAACTAAAACACTTGTTTTTTTGTGTCAACAACTTATAAAAAACGTAGTTATGAGTTTTTTTATTTTGTTTACTGTACACCTTGTCTCATAGCAGCATTTAGACATTGTTCTTGTTTTTGTTATAAGTCAGAAATGACAAGGAGTCCGCTTCCCGCAATACAAAGTCAATGGAGAGCGATGGATTGTTGAAAAACTCCCATCTCGTTTTCTTCTTCAACTTCAAAATCATTCTACAATGCTTTTTTACCTTTTTTGGTAAAGGGTGTTTGATGTTCTTTGTATGTTCACTTTGTAATCCCTCTGCAGCGATGAAGGATGAATTTGAAGTTGGGGAAGAAACGAGATGGGAGTTTTTCGACATACTCCAACTGTATTGATGTGCACATCGTAGAGATGAGACAAGATGAGCATTTGAGGTTAAAAAGTATATAAATGGTCAATTTGTCTCAAAAATAAGCAATCGTTTCACTAGATAAGACCCTTCTTCCTCGGCTGGGATCGTTTAGAGCCATTTGAAGCTGCATTTAAACTACATTTTGAGCGCCACACATATGCATTATATGGAGCGAAATACTGAAATGTTTTCCTGAAAAAACATAATTTCTTTACAACTGAAAAAAAAAACATGAATCTTGGATGATCTTGGATGACAAGGGGGTGACTACAGTAGCTGTAAATTTTTGTTCTGGAAGTGAATTAAAGAAACGCTAAAAAAGAAAGAAACAAACAAGTACAACATTACATTGACATCATTTTTAAATGCGTTTATTGTCATTACAACTGTAGTATCAGAGATACACATCAGCTTAGGTAAAAGGTCCTTCGAATATTGTCTTGGACAAAAAGGGGCCTTGAATTCAAAATGGTTGAGAACCACTCAGTCAGAACTTTGTGCAGTAAGCAGTAGGCTAGTATTAAATTCCAAACATGAAAAAACATGATTTTGGAGTGAATGCAGAGATCAGTGACTAATGCTATTTATGAGACCCATCTCAATGCTCAAACACACACACAAAAGTGCAACTTTCTAAACAAGTACAAAAATATACTTCTATATAAACGTTACACAGAAAATAACTGTAATGTGACATCTTTGTGTATAAAGACCAACATTTGTCTTACTGAGACAATTGCAGCTGCTCAAATGAACGCACAGTACATTCAAACATTTATTCCGGCATTAATATTTAAAATAAAACAGTGGTTTCATTCAAGTTCAGTAAATCCAACATGTCAAATTTGGTTCTTTGGCTGCCTCCACTAGTAGATTTTGTCTCGGGTGAACAAAACTACACGGGATGACACCCTTTAGTAGATGATATTGATGTTTTCATAGTGTCCTACTGAATAAACCACTATGAAGGCAAACACAGCTCTTCTCTATTTTCTGCTGCATTTATAAATATAAAATGATTGTGAACACATTAAAGCAAGTGCAGATAAGGCATACTGAACCACACATTCACACAACACCGTTTAGGTCATTCGATTGATGTCAGCATCAATGAAATGCGAAAGCAATCAATAGTGTACTAGAGAAAATGAGTAGTCTGTTCGTACAGTAAGGGAGTAGTGTTGTGACATTACACCTGGAAGATCATGTCAATATATTTCAGCATATTAGAAATAGTGTTGAGAACTTAAACCAAAACATAATGCGTCTCTAAAAATTGAACATGTTCTGCTATCCTAAATAAACCGCTGTTAGAGTTCATGAACATACACAATCAGGCACACCAATGGAATATTTGTACAGCGGTTGGTTTGATGGCAAAAATTTGTATTAACAAGCTGTGGAAATACATTTTGTTTTAAATAACTGAGAGACCTGTCAACATATTAAGGGCAGACACTGGAGGGAAAAATGCTGTTTTTTAATGCCTCTATCAAGTTTGAGATTTTGGGCTTTTTGCTTTTTAGTGTTTTTTTAGACTATTGGGGGGGGGAAACATTAAAAAAGGCTGTTAAGTGTTTCTTTTATAACACTTTATCTTATTTGTGTCAATAGATTTCAATTACAATCCATATTTTTAAAGGCCGTGGAGTTTTTTCTCCTACATTGAGCCATAAATCTCCACTTCAGTAGCACTTACACACACCAAACTTTACATGTTTATTCCTGTCTATATCCTGAAGGTTTTTACAGAGGGATTTGTTCATATATAGTTTGCATAATTTTATACAACATTTTATTCTTCAAAAAAAAAATATAGTGTTTCCTGTCTTATCTTATCTTAAGTTTTTTTTCTGAATTATGTTGTGACAAAATGAGATACCCAAAAAACTAAACTAAAAACTTTTGACTCTAATATGTCAAAAAAAAAAAATAATAATAAACAAGTATTTTTAAACTGACTTCATCCAGTGTTAAGGTTTTTGTATTAGAAATGTATGCAAATTAGCACACATTTCATTAAATAATGCCTCATTTGAACTGGGTAAGTAAGGTTATAACTATTAGTTCATTTTTGTTACCCTATTCACCTGCAGTGTCTGGCTTTAAGGGGGGAAATTAAAGAATGCACGCATACCACAGTGCTTACAGACAACAATGCCAAGTGTATGCTACATTTGGATAATTATAGGGATATATATACCCTTTTAATGATTATGATGTTATTTGTATTTGGACATCACATTACTATTTGATTATCTGTATTGAAATGCAATACTGAATACATCCATTAATATCAATGCCACCAAACATCACTACAGAAATTGCAGGTCGAACTTTACATTGGTTTTCGTGTTACTGTGTGCTCACATTCTGATTATAATGTACACGTAATGTACTTAATGTGTAATTATTTGGTGGAGCTGCTTGTAATTATGCTGTCTTTTGATAGTACTGAACTGAAATGCAGTGGTGTTTTTCTGTGAATGGTTTCTAGTATTTTGCTGAATTAATGAGGTATTTCTGTAGACTGACTGCCGTTTTGGAAATCTCTGCATGTATTGGGTATTATTATTTAGCCTCAACATGTCATAATTACTATTATTAAACAGCAGCAGATTGTAGTTATACTGTAACTGTGCTTACTGTGGGTCATTGTACAGTACTGTAGGCATCCTGTATATCTGGCATACAAACAACAATCATAATTATTTGTACATTCGTCCTTTCATTTTTTGTATTTGCTTCATGTAGAGTCACAGGGGAGTGCTGAAACATATATAAGCTGAAACACACTGAACAGCAATGAACTGTTTGCCATGTACAATAAGTCATAATTATACATTTTCTTTTAACCATTATAGATTCTTTACAGTACAATTGACCTGTGGTATGAAGCAACTTGTAGATTATTTGTTGCCAGTCAGTATGAAGCCACTAAGGGGACATGGTGATGGAAAAAATATATCTTACACAAAATCATTGCATTCCCCCAAGAAACTTTCAAGTTCAAGTGCTCTCTTGCAAAACTAATGCATTCACATGAAAAACTTGCCACTCACAAGAGCACTGAAATCCAAATTTTCCTCCTAAGTCATATTATCAAGTTTCTGGAAACAGGAACAGTTTCTTGTTTAAAGGAACACTCCACTTTTTTGTAAATAGGCTCATTCTCCAACTAAGCATAGCTTAGCATAGATCATTGAATCCTATTAGACCAATAGCATCGCGTTCAAAAATGACCAACGAGTTTTGATATTTGTCCTATTTAAAACTTGACTCTTCTGTAGATATATCGTGCACTAATACCGGCGGAAAATGTAAAGCTGCGATTTTCTAGGCCGATAAGATTAGGAACTACTCTCCCATTCCGGCGTAATAGTCAAGGAAGTTTGCTGCCGTAATAAGGCCGAAGACTAAGGCCAAAGGCTTTCTTCTGTCAACATATCCAACGTGACCAACTGCATGCACAAGGAGCGTAAACTTAGTGCCGGTCACATTGGAAGTTACCTAGCTGAGAACTAATTTCAGGCACTGCGTGATTTTACTGCACCTGCTTCTGCCATATTACGGCAGCAAACTTCCTTGACTATTACGCCGGAATGGGAGTGCAGTTCCTAATCTTATCGGCCTAGAAAATCGCAGCTTTACATTTTCCGCCGGTATTAGTACACGATATATCTACAGAAGAGTCAAGTTTTAAATAGAAAAAATATTGAAACTCATTGGTCAATTTTGAACGCGATGCTATATTGGTCTAATAGGATTCAATGATCTATGCTAAGCTATGCTAAAAGTGATATCGCCAGAAAAGGAGAACGGCTGAATGGATTTCAAAACGGTAAAACTCAACTTATTAACTCGGGGGATTTGGAGAATTAGCCTATTTCCAAAAAAAAAGTGGAGTGTTCCTTTAAATGTTTTGCAAACAAATGCAAAGATTGTCAGGGAAATGCACATTTTTTGCAAGTGAATGCAAAATTTCTTGGGGATGTGGAAAACTTTTGTGCGAAAATGCAACATTTTGGGGGGGGGGGGGGGGGGGGAAACGACAAAAACAGACAATACAAAAACATTGAAATACAGTTTTATACTTCATATTTTATTCTACACATTACTGCATATAGCTCAAAGTTTCTTGGGGGAGTGCAGTGAGAGAATGCAAATTCATTGAAATTCTAGTGTTTTTGTTCCCTCCTCATATTATTTTGGTCACAAAAGTTTTGTGCAGTTTCTCAGGGGAGTGCAAAAGTCTTGTAAGCAAATGCAAAATTTCTGGAGGGAACGCAAAAGATTAGCGAGAGAAAGCAAAAACACAGAAATACAGTTTTTCCTCCAACCTCATATATTATTGCAGGCACCAAAAGTTTTGAAAGGCGAGTTTCTCAGAGGAGAAAGCACCTTATATTATTGCGAGCGTACAAAGTTTCTTATGGTAACAAAAAAATCTTGAGGGAGAATGCAAAAGTCTTGTGAAAGAATGCAAAAACACTGAAATAGTTTACTCCCACCATGTTATATTTCAGATACAAATGTTTTAAGAGCAAACGCAAATGTAGTGCAAGCGTACAGCAATGAAAGGGGAGACTGTGAAAGTTTTGCGAGGGAGTGCAAAAACCAAAAATGTTGTACTTTGTCTCACCTTGTGATGTTTCATTAACAAATTTCAGGAGGAGCTCGCGCAGATAATTAACACGGCCAATTCATCATCAGCAATCACTCCCTATCCAATCACTCTCCCTATCCAGTTACTACAGTCCCTTTAAATAACCAAGCAGTCCTACCTTCAGCTATCTCTGATTCCAGCATCCCTCCCACCCCCCCTTTTTATTTCTCTTCACCTCCAGCTAGGGGGGAGCGCTATTGGGTTCGGGCCAAATGCCGAGCTCGGACCCCTCTCCCTGGGCAGGGGGAGTGCCCCGGGCTCGGGAATGACTACCGAGCTCGGAGCCCTCTCCCGGACAGCATGCCAAACACGCTTAACTTTTACGCTGTTTATTATATGCAAAAGCGAACTAGTGAACTATTATTTCTGATGTGAACGTTGAGTACCACTAATTTTTTTACCATCACCATTTCCCTTACCGTTAAAGTAAGTCTTAATCTTAATCTTAAATCTTAATCCACCGCAATGTCCAACTGTCCTGAGCGTGATCACAACAGCCGGCGTGTGACGAAGAACAAGCAACCATAAATTCAGTCGATCAGGCTCAAAATTGGGAGTCGGTGAAAAGTCAACAATCCCGAATGAGTTTGTGTAAGCAAACATAATCTTTTAGTTTTATATCGGTTGCAACAATCAGGATAAGCACAAGTAATTACCATTTTGAGCAGCCATCTGTGATCAGGATAGTTGGACATTGCGGGGGATCAGAGGTAAAAAAAAATCATACAGTACTGTTCAGTTTCTTGCACAGACCGATTGTTTGGTGTCTTAAGACCTCAATGTTTCATCACAAGAGGCAGGGTTTAATTTGGTTTTGTCTGTGTATGTTTTGACTCTCAAAGCTGTGGCTCCCATTGACTGCAATTATATGACTGACAGACAGCAACGGTTTGAGTTAAACATCTTTGTTCGTGTTCTACTGAAGCAAAAAAGTCACCTACATCTTGGATGCCCTGGGGGTAAGCAGATAAACATAACATTTTCATTTTGGAGGTGATCTATGCCTTTAATTACAGTAACATGTCATACTGCATGTATAACATGGACACAAAGATATGAATTGCTACCAAATTGGCCAAATAAAAAAACATTCACTCACTCCACTGGTTTACAATATGTGGATTATATGTGCCATGTGCTTTACAGAGAGGCCAACGCCAACATTGTGCTTTAATCTGAAGACACTACACATCGCTGGGTGTCCTGGGTCTCATGGAGAAACTGTAAGGCATGCACCCGCAACAAGCAATCTTCAAAGATCGGAGTATTTCAGGGTTCCTGAACGCATATAACATGGGGTTAATGATGGAGTGGCAGATGGCCGGAAAAGACGTAATGTAGGTGTAGATCACAGGAGATCTGGTGTCCGCCACCAGTGAGTACATGGCGAGGGGGATCCAACAGAATCCGAAAGTGCCCAGGATGGTGGTAAGGGTGGAGACCCCTTTGGTGGTGGAAGACGAGTGCGAGGTAGTCATAAATTGACGCTGCACGGCGATCTGCTGAGCGTGCCGGAAGGCGATCTTGCAGATCTGGAGGTACAGCTGCAGAATGAGAGCGAAGACCAGGAGGAAGGACACGGCGAGTGCTGCGGCGTTGTTTTTGTTCACCGGTCGACAGATGCTACAGGTGCTCTCGTCCTCCAAGCAGTTCCAGCCCAGGACGGGGAGCAAACCGAACGCTATGCTGATGACCCACATCAACATGAGTATAATGTAGGTGAATATCACTGTGCGGTCTGTGTGGTACGTCAACGCATTGTACAGCGACAGGTAACGGTCCACGGTGATCGCCAGGATGTTGAGCACAGAGGCCGAAAAGGCCGTGATGAGGAGTCCCGCCGACAGCAGCGTGACAAATCCTGAATCGACTATGTAAGTTACAATGAAATTGAGGATCAGGCCCAGGCCGGCTAAGAGGTCAGCAAACGCTAGACTCCCGATGAGGACGAACATAGGCGCTCTCAGTGTTGGCGTGTAGGCGATCAGAGCGATCACAACTGCGTTCTCGCAGGACATGAGCGTGCCCGTCACGCACAGCAGCACGTCCCACAGGTTTAGCGGCACCAGCACCGGCTCCAGCTCCCAGGACGGGGCTGACGACGTGTTTCTTTCCTCAAGTACATCCCAATTTAAAAGAGAAGAAGTGTTTTGGAGTAGGTTACTCATCGCTTCAGCAGGAGGGTGAATCACTGGAAATTAGACAAACAGAAGAGTTAGAGAGACAAGAGTACATGCAGAATCTGCAAAATGTCATACAGGGATCATACAAAATGCATGTTATTTTTTATTTAGTACTGACCTGATTAAGATACTTCACATAAAAGATGTTTACATATAGTCCACAAGAGAAAATAATAGTTGAGTTTATAAAAACTGAATCTGTTCAACAGTTTACATACACTTGATTCTTAATACTGTGCTGTTATCTGAATGATCCACAGCTGTTTTTTTGTTTTTTTTTTGTTTAGTGATAGTTGTTGTTTGTTTGTCCTGGACGGTTAAACTGTCTGCTGTCTGCCCAAATTCTTTGGGACCTGAAATGTTTTCAACATTTTTGTGTATTTGAACCCTTTCCAACAATGACTGTTTGACTTTGAGATCCATATTTTCACACTGAGGACAACTGAGGGACTCATCTGCAACTATTACAGAAGGTTCAAACACTCACTGATGCTCCAGAAGGAAAAACAATGCTTTAAGAGCCGGGGGTGAAAACTTTTGGAACTTGAAGATCAGGGTCATTTGAACTTATTTTGTCTTCTGGGAAACATGCAAGTATCTTCTGTAGCTTCTAAAGGGCAGTATTAAATGAAAAAAAATATATTTAGGCAAAATAAGAAAAATGTAGCCTACACATCTTCATTCTTTTCAAAAGTTTTCACCCCTCTGCTCTTAATGCATCATGTTTCCTTCTGGAGCATCAGTGAGCGTTTGAACCTTCTGTAATAGTTGCATATGAGTCCCTCAGTTGTCCTCCGTGTGAAAAGATGGATCTCAAAATCATACAGTAATTGTTGGAAAGGGTTCAAATACACAAAAATGCTGAAAAACCAAAGAATCTGTGGGACCTGAAGGATTTTTCTGAAGAACAGCAGGTAGTTTAAGAATCAAGTGTATGTAAACTTTTAAACATGAATTTTGTCTCTATATATATATATGTCTACAAGACTATATATCTGTTAAGAACAAACAGGGGACTCATGAACAACTATCACTAAACAAAAAAACAGCCGTGGATCATTCAGGTAACAACACAGTATTAAGAATCAAGCGTATGTAAACTTTTGAACTATGACTCAACTATTATTTTCTCTTGTGGACTACATGTAAATGTCGTTTATGTGGAATATCTGATTCAAATCAGTACTAAATAGAAATAACATTTTGTATAATCCCTTATATTTTGCTTAAATTATTTTATGTAAACCTTTGACTGCCACTTTAGATAGACTAAAATGATTGATTGATTGACTGATTGACTGATTGATTGTGAATGTTTTGGCTTCTCACCACTGTCACATTTGACTCCCTCGGCTGGGGTTTAAAAGACACTTAAAATTCAGTAGTTTCATCAATTTAAGTGCACCGTCATATCAGATGGGAACAAAATGAGAGCTAAATTGGGCTTAATAATGACACTTTGCAACTTATTAAACTGTATACAACCAACATTTAACCGACACTAAAATGTGAATTGTCCACTGAAGAGCTTTTTATAGTCAAAAATCAATTAATAATACTGTTATTAATGTGAACAAAACTCTATATTGTATAAATACAAATAAACGTGACTCGAAAATGACCAAAAAATACACCAGGCTACACAACAAGCGCAAACCGGTTTTAACAGCCGTCACAAATCTGTTAACACATTTCATATCATATTCCAAATAGGAGTGAGCTATTTTTAGACAATTTCCATTTTTAGCCGTCTGCTGCGTGGAAAAAAAAAAGAGAAGCTATACTTCATTCAGACATTTCTAACACTTCTGAGGTGATAATCGAGCCTCTTACCTACAAAATCTCATGCTGTAAATCATTGTCACAAAGAAACACTGGTACCAACCACAGAACGAGCTTGTTTCTCCATCCCTCTCACATCAAGTGAAGATGAAGAATAGATGAGGCTGAGGAAAGCATCCCATGCCGAGCGTGTCTTTTTTGGGATGAGAATGAAGACGTGAGAGAAAAAGAATAGAGCGCCTTGCGTCTGTTGTTGTGTTTATTCTTATTAATTTGCCTTTTAAAAAAAATTCTACGTTTATTAGCATCAAGGTTTCCTACCTGTGCGGCGTTCAGCCTTTGCTTGTCATTCCGCTCATAACGCGTTGGCAGTTCACAGACAGCGGCGGATGCTTGTTAGCTTCTAATTGGTCGCTGAGATGACTCGCACAACTGACGTCAAGAGCTCAGTCTGCGCAATGATTCAGAACATGTGGTACAGAAATACAGCACAGCCCTTGCTTTCACAATCACAATAACACCCATCGACGCCGACAACGCGACGCGACGAAAACAGAACGCTGCTACTGTCTGCGGCGTCGCGGAGAGAACGTGAGTGATTTGGCTCAACGCACAAAAATAGCATTGTAGCAGAATATGTAGTCTAGCTGCAAACAGAATTGTAATGAAAATGTAATAGAAAGTAGAATTTAAAATGAACTGCTTTGGCTTTAAAAGGGCAGCGTTTCATTTTTCAGTATGCTCTGAAATTACTCACCAGTGTAACGTTATAAACAACAGATGCTAGTAAAAATCTGTTTGTACTGCATGTCAGTGGTTTATCTATAATACGAAATAAGTTATTTATGAAGGTAAAAATTATGTGTTGGAACACTGAGGAAGTTTGTATCCCGACCAAAACTCAACATGTCTAGATCAATCCCCCTTGATATTTATTCTAAACGAAAAGTTAACACAAATTCAACAAAACAAACATTTATAGAGTTTCTGATAACATTAGCATTTGCCTCAAAACAATTATATATATGAGACCCATCTTTTATTTAAATAGACAAACATAGACAAATATCTGAAAGCTGCTCTGCATAAGGCCAGTCAATAACTATTTATATTAAAAAAAAATAATAGATGATTGATTTGTCAAAAGCTTTCATGTGCTGGTGCTGGCCATGGTGCTGATTGTAGTTGATGGAGTTGACGCTAGATGGCAGCAAACTCACATTTAGCATATATTTAACTATAATAAGGGCCTCTGATTATGCAAATATGATCCTAGTGGCTACTTTTTATTTGCCAGTGACATTTAAGATAAATTCAACCACTATAATATATTATATATCCCTAAACATCATGAGCAATCAATTACAATAGCAAATCATTCCTCTAGTCTAAACAGCAGTCAACAGACTAAGAACACACTTTGATGGCAAAGTCCAAGTCACTTTTGGTACAAAGGGTTAAAAAGCCTTTATTATCATTTTGGCTGGCCACATTATAGGAAATTATTAGGCCTTGTTTCACACTTAGTCTACAGTGCCTTGCAAAAGTATTCATTTTTTTCACATTTTATTTTGTTGCAGCATTATGTTAAACTGCTTTAAATTAGTTTTTCCCCACATCAATTTACACTCCATACACCATAATAATGACAAAGCAAAAAGCAGATTTGCTAATTTTACAAATTTATTAAAAATAAAACACTGAGATAAGTACATTGCATAAGTGTTCATACCCTTAACTCATAGTTGAAGCACCTTTACAGCCTCAAGTCTTTTTGGGTCTGATGTGACAAGCGTTGCACATCTGCATTTGGCAATTATCTGCCATTCTTTGCCTCACCTTTTCACCTCTCAAGCTCTGTCAGCTTGGATGGGGGCTGGCAGACATTTTCTAGAGTCCTAGTTGTTTCAGTCGTCTTCCATTGTGGATAATGGAGGCTACATGCTTCTGTGAACCTTCAATGCAGCAGATTTTTTTTCTGAACTCTTCCCTAGATCATTGCCTTAACGCAAGTCTGTCACTGAGCTCTACAGGCAGTTATCTTGACCTCAGGACTTGGTTTTTGCTCTGATATGCATTTTCAGCTGTTAGACCTTTACTGAGAGGTGTGTGCCTTTCTAAATCAGACTCATTCAAATTAATTTGCCACAGTTTAACTTCACTCCAAGTGTAGTAACATCTAGAAGCAATACGAATGCTCCTGAGCTAAATTTCGAGTGTCCCAGAAATGAATACTTATGCAACAGGATCTTTTCAGTTTTTTTATTTTTAATAAATTTGCACAAATGTTAAAAATTTTTTGCTTTGCCATTATGGAGTAGGGAGTGTAGATTGATGTGGGAATAAAGTAATTTATAATAGTTTAACATAAGGCATCAACATAAAATGTGGAAAAAAAATGAATACTTTTGCAAGGCACTGTACATCATCAGTACGTAAAATCTGTGATCAGTTTCATGACTTGGTCATGAAATATTGAAATTTTAGCTCAATCATTTCAGGCATTCATTTGACGTATCGAATGAATATTTTTAGTATTCCTTTTATAGATATTAATAGATTTCTCACATCCCAAGGAGGAAACTGGGAGCGGAATTAATCCAGCTGAGAATATCCTACAATTCAAGGCGCCCACACCTCAGTCTCCAGACCCAAGTAAAAATAACATTTGTCTTTTAGTCACTGAGTTTATATACAGTATATCTGAGATATATGCATATAGTTTAGTTTAGTTTGATCTTTCATGCATTTCCACAGGCTGCTGAATCACTCTCTCCTGTTTTAAAGAAAAACACAATTTAAGTAATCTTACTGTCTATAATATTTCAACCTAAATCATTCCAATTTCAGTCCTTTTATTAAAAGGAGTAATTCACTCAAAAATTAAAATTTACTGAAAATAAACTCACCCTCAGACTATCCAAGATGTAGATGACTTTGTTTCTTCATCAGATTTGTAGAAATGTGTCATTCTATCACTTGCTCAGCAATGAATCCTCTGCAGTGAATGGGTGCCGTCAGAATGACAGTCTAAACAGCTGATAAAAACATCACACTCCACAAGTAATCCATACCACCAAGCTAAAAGCTGTGTTTGTAAGAAACATATCCATCATCAAGACGTATTTAACTTCATACTGTTACTTCTGATCGAACATATCTATAATCCATAATAACGCTTCCTTCAGTGAAAAATTCATTTAGTCTGAAACAGGAGAGAAAATGCACAGAAAAAGCACTGTTTACAAGAAAAAGAGTCCAAAAATAAATATGCAAGTGGATTTTGATGTGAAAGGACAACTGCTTGAAGTTAAAAAGTCTTAATTAAAAATGTACGCATTTCCGCAGAAGCTAAGTAATTAAATTTGTTCATTTTATGGAGTTACGCAATATTGCAATGCATTACTTTACATAAAAAGTAACTAAGTAATGCAATTAGTTACTTTTTTAGGGGGTAATGCAATATTGTAATGCATTTGTTTCCATAAAAACTAAGCAACATAACTTATTTTTATAAGGAGTAAAGCAATATTGCAATGCTTTTGTTTCCATAAAAAGTAACGTAATTAGTTACTTTTTTAGGGAGTAACAATATTGTAATGCATTACTTTCTATAAAAGTAACGCAATTTGTACCAGCTCGCCTCGGCTCTGTTTGGTTTTCCACTGTGTAAAAGTTGTACCTGTACCGGCTTCCAGGTACTTTTTCGTACCACCTCCGGCGAGGTTCCAAGCGATACTAAAATATACGTGAAAACACAGCAGACTGCTGATTGGTCAGAGAGAATCGTCACTATTCACAGTTTCTTGCAGCGTCGCTATGACAACCAGGTACTATTGTGGAGGTACAGGTACAACTTTTACACAGTGGAAAACCAAACAGAGCCGAGCCGGTACTGTGTAGTGGAAAAGCGCCATTTGAGACTACACTGTGTTGGCATTCATGAAACCCACACTCCCAATCTCCTTGAACGAAAAGCTTAACATCTATAGATGTATCAGAATTTGAACAGATTATTTGGAATGACCATCAATGCAGAAATCTGTATGCACAACACAAAATGACAAGGACTCTAAACCCTGTGACAGATTAAAATACCCTGACCATTCATTCAAAACAACCTGTTAATGCAAAATTTCAAAAAGACAAACTCAAATGCTTTCAAGTCCACAAAAAAATAAAACTTTATTATGGCAAGCCAACATTGAAACTGTCAGAACCATTAACATAAACCTCCAAGTTATCAGTGTCACTGAAGTTACCGTACACAATGAGAAGGCTAGGTTTAGATTCATGAGATGTGTCCGCAGATTCCTCACCGGATTCTGACACCTGGCTGAGGTCACCAGGCACAATTACAACGTGAGTATCAAGATCATGAGAGGTACCAGAACTAGACTCCTTAGCTTCAGCATCCTGGCTGAAGTTACCATGCACATCTGAACCAGATTCATCTAGGCTGAAGTTAGCAGGTGGGTTGGATTCCACAACATCATCCAGACTGTAGTTAGCATTCACATCTGAACCAGATTCATCTAGGCTGAAGTTAGCAGGTGGGTTGGATTCCACAACATCATCCAGACTGTAGTTAGCATGCACATCTGAACCAGATTCATCTAGGCTGAAGTTAGCAGGTGGGTTGGATTCCACAACATCAGCATCCAGACTGTAGTTAGCATTCACATCTGAACCAGATTCATCTAGGCTGAAGTTAGCAGGTGGGTTGGATTCCACAACATCAGCATCCAGACTGTAGTTAGCATTCACATCTGAACCAGATTCATCTAGGCTGAAGTTAGCAGGTGGGTTGGATTCCACAACATCATCCAGACTGTAGTTCGCATGCACATCTGAACCAGATTCATCTAGGCTGAAGTTAGCAGGTGGGTTGGATTCCACAACATCATCCAGACTGTAGTTAGCATTCACATCTGAACCAGATTCATCTAGGCTGAAGTTAGCAGGTGGGTTGGATTCCACAACATCATCCAGACTGTAGTTAGCATGCACATCTGAACCAGATTCATCTAGGCTGAAGTTAGCAGGTGGGTTGGATTCCACAACATCATCCAGACTGTAGTTAGCATTCACATCTGAACCAGATTCATCTAGGCTGAAGTTAGCAGGTGGGTTGGATTCCACAACATCATCCAGACTGTAGTTAGCATTCACATCTGAACCAGATTCATCTAGGCTGAAGTTAGCAGGTGGGTTGGATTCCACAACATCATCCAGACTGTAGTTAGCATTCACATCTGAACCAGATTCATCTAGGCTGAAGTTAGCAGGTGGGTTGGATTCCACAACATCAGCATCCAGACTGTAGTTAGCATGCACACCTGAACCAGATTCATCTAGGCTGAAGTTAGCAGGTGGGTTGGATTCCACAACATCATCCAGACTGTAGTTAGCATTCACATCTGAACCAGATTCATCTAGGCTGAAGTTAGCAGGTGGGTTGGATTCCACAACATCAGCATCCAGACTGTAGTTAGCATTCACATCTGAACCAGATTCATCTAGGCTGAAGTTAGCAGGTGGGTTGGATTCCACAACATCATCCAGACTGTAGTTAGCAGGTGGGTTGGATTCCACAACATCATCCAGACTGTAGTTAGCATTCACATCTGAACCAGATTCATCTAGGCTGAAGTTAGCAGGTGGGTTGGATTCCACAACATCATCCAGACTGTAGTTAGCATTCACATCTGAACCAGATTCATCTAGGCTGAAGTTAGCAGGTGGGTTGGATTCCACAACATCAGCATCCAGACTGTAGTTAGCATGCACACCTGAACCAGATTCATCTAGGCTGAAGTTAGCAGGTGGGTTGGATTCCACAACATCATCCAGACTGTAGTTAGCATTCACATCTGAACCAGATTCATCTAGGCTGAAGTTAGCAGGTGGGTTGGATTCCACAACATCAGCATCCAGACTGTAGTTAGCATTCACATCTGAACCAGATTCATCTAGGCTGAAGTTAGCAGGTGGGTTGGATTCCACAACATCATCCAGACTGTAGTTAGCATGCACATCTGAACCAGATTCATCTAGGCTGAAGTTAGCAGGTGGGTTGGATTCCACAACATCATCCAGACTGTAGTTAGCATGCACACCTGAACCAGATTCATCTAGGCTGAAGTTAGCAGGTGGGTTGGATTCCACAACATCATCCAGACTGTAGTTAGCATGCACATCTGAACCAGATTCATCTAGGCTGAAGTTAGCAGGTGGGTTGGATTCCACAACATCATCCAGACTGTAGTTAGCATGCACATCTGAACCAGATTCATCTAGGCTGAAGTTAGCAGGTGGGTTGGATTCCACAACATCATCCAGACTGTAGTTAGCATGCACATCTGAACCAGATTCATCTAGGCTGAAGTTAGCAGGTGGGTTGGATTCCACAACATCATCCAGACTGTAGTTAGCATGCACACCTGAACCAGATTCATCTAGGCTGAAGTTAGCAGGTGGGTTGGATTCCACAACATCATCCAGACTGTAGTTAGCATTCACATCTGAACCAGATTCATCTAGGCTGAAGTTAGCAGATGGTTTGGCGTTGGATTCCACAACATTAGCATCCAGACTGTAGTTAGCATGCACACCTGAACCAGATTCATCTAGGCTGAAGTTAGCAGGTGGGTTGGATTCCTCAACATCAGCATCCAGACTGTAGTTAGCATGCACACCTGAACCAGATTCATCTAGGCTGAAGTTAGCAGGTGGGTTGGATTCCACAATTGATCCTGCTTTGTGGGGAGAGCAGATTCAAATTATACAGAAATCAGATATTGAGAACGTCAATTGCCATTTCAAATTTAAAGCAACAAAAACAATAGCGCCAAGCTTTTTAGGTTAAGTGTACCCATTAAGCCCACCAAAATCAAAGTTTGTTTAATAGATAACATGGTTTAGAAGAGAAATCAATTGTTAAAACACAAGATATCGCTCATTTGAAAACTTAAGTTGATGTACAATTTATAATAAAAATTAAGATCTTACGAATAAAGCCAAAAGCCTGAAAGGGGTTTAATTGGTACTTCTGCACAGTTTAAGTCCTTAAACAGGTTTGCTAGAACATACAATATTTTTTACAGCAGCCTCATGGTAAAGGCGACATACCTCTATGATTTTTGTATAATGAGACACTAGCAGTCACCCATTATAGAAAATGGTGCCTTACACAGAGGTGTAAAAGTATTTACTTAAGTGAAAGTACATATACTCAGTGAAAATTTTACTCAAAAGTATCTGGCCAAAAACATACATGAGTACAATTTTAAAGTAGTAGCTTTTTTCCCTGACATACAGAAGTATGGTTAAAGGGAGAGAAACTCTCATTTATCAGATGAACACAAACTAAGAGTTTTAGAAAAGAAAACACCTCTCTTCATATAACACAAGTGTACGGGACATCTAAAAATTACACGTCGAAAACTATATACAAGTGAATGACAGTAATTCTTGTAACCCTGGTTAAAGAATCAGGGTCGTCTTACATGAAAAACAGCATAGGAGTACAAATACTAATATTTTAAACTAGTATCTGAAGTGCTCCTGTTCCCTTGCATTATATGAACTAAAAATCTTTGCTTGTGTTCATCTGAAGAAAGAAAGTCATAACTAGGATGACAGAGGTTCAGTAAATGAGAACTCTCATTTTTGGATGAACTATCCCTTTGAAGAGCGACATAGAATAAGATGTTGAATTAGAAGAGACATAGAATTAAAACAATTAACGTTTTGAAAGGCCACTTTTTTATTGTGTGTTTATTCAGCATCACGGTCTAAATGGATAATTAATCTTTTAATTGTTTACTTGGGGCATTGAGTTCCTCTAAAAATATTGATAAATTAGTTGTGACTAATTAGATGAATTCTAAGGTTTACAATATTTAATGTGCATAAGATAATAAAAAGGCACTTTAAGATAAGAGTAAAAAGTACAGTTTTTTTTTCTAACAAAACGTAATCACGTAAAAGTACAAGTAGTCAGTTTAAGTTGTACTTAAGCAAAGCATAAATCCCCAAAAGAAGTAAAACTACTCAATTATTTGGCTAGTGTTTAACTTGTACACCTACATATCTTAATAGTTGTAAATTAAGGTAAAAATAAGGACTTTCACTCAATTTAGCAAGGGAATTGGAGGGATTCCTCATTGAAACGCATAAGGTAAGGGTGGTTTAAATGCCTTTAAAAACTTAGGCTCTTTACAGAGACACCCATGAAGCTTAAATACGAGTTAATTTATGAAAATCTGCTCTGCACAACAATGTGATGCACTTATTTGTGAATTAACGTAAAGTGAAACCACAAAATGTGTTTGCAGTTAACATGCATAATTACTAGGCAATTAATCTTTCAGAAAGGCAAAGTTTTTAAATTTGATTAATGGGTACACTTACCCTAAACATTGGAAAGAAACTTAGTCGAAGTCTTATCAAACCCGTCTTAAATTCCCAAAAGGTAAAACGTTTTACAAACTTCTCAGGTTTCTTCAAATGAATCGTTTCAATTAGCCATTCAACCATAGGAGCTACATGCATAATTGCTAGAATACGCATAACTAGAGATATGCACGAGTCACGGGTAACAGTTATAAAAGACTTTAGTCAAATGAAGACCTCGTTTGTACTTTCATACTACATAAACACTCTGCGGTTGATTCATTATTGCATGAAAAGGCTAGGCGAAAACTAGAACTGCACACAAACAGCAGCTCCCAGAGAGAGAGATAAACTTACCATTGCACACACACTGATGACACAGTAAAATCCAAATAAAGAGTTTTGCCAGTTCCATAGTAAACATGACGAAATCAAAACAGCAACACTCTTTATTACGATAAAAGTTTACGCTTCATTGCAGAACTTTTATAACCCTGATCTGCTGCACCTGTTACGCTCGTAAACGGATTATTAATTGGCAGCAGCTGTGAACTCGGACCTGAGTGGGAAACAGCTCGCTCCCTCGTTCATGCATTGAGAAGCCACTGTCTGCAGCCTGCAGATCGAGGCGGGGCTGAATCTGGGGCGGGGCTGCACGTGTCACCCCGCCCACATGCCTTCTCATTGGTTGCAGGTAAATTAATAATGTCGAGATAACGTAACTCCCACAACTCATCTCATTGGTGCCAAAGTAATGACGTTGAAAACATTATGGAGTTAAGGGAAATGAAATAGCAGATAAAATAGCAAAGGAAGTTACTACAAATAATCAAATTGATTTTACAGTTAGTATTAGTAGAACAGAAATTAAGAGTATTATTAAAAAATAAATTAAAGAAACAATGGCAACAACAATGGGAAGAAAATAGGAAAGGACGATGGTTTCATAAGATTCAAAGGAGAGTGGGAGAAATAAGGTGTACAGGGAGGAATAGGCGAGAAGAGACAATAATATCAAGGCTTCGGTTTGGACACACGGGATTAAATGGAACATTACTGAAAATAGATAAGGCACAGGGAAATGTGATTTTTTTTTTTTTTTTTTAAATGCATAGGACATGATGGAAATAGTCCCCTGATTTTAAGTCTCTCACACTGTCACCCCCAGCTGATGTTTAGGGCCACCAATACATTAGAGAGGAACCCATCTTCAGTTGTGTACCTTTGCCTCCTCAGGTGTTTCGGCCTTTTAAACACAATACACCTTCCGCTAAAGCAGGCCCACCACAGGCTGATCAGACCTTGGTGTGGGTTCCTATCCTTTTGGTGCCCAGCTGGGGTCTTTCCTTCTTAACCAGATCCACCGGCTGCAGTATTCTGCCGAGTCTGATAGTTGTTTGATGGTCTGCCGAAGGGTTTGGCCACGTATTCCCAGCTCCTTGAGCAACCTGACACTGGATTTTGCTACAAAGCCTCTGCAGCCAACCTCCACAGGGCGGACAGACACTTTCCACCCACGCTGTTGAGCATCCTCTGCCATTTCCGCATACCGTAGCTTTTTCCTCTCATATGCCTCCTCTGTAGCATCTTCCCAGGGTACTGTCAGTTCGATGAAATAGACAGACTTCAGGGTACCTGACCAGAGAACTAGATCTGGTCTTTGTGTGGTGGTCACAATCTCCGCTGGAACTGTGAGTCGCTGGCCTACATCTGCTAACATCTTCCAGTCCCTGGCTCCTTCCAACTGTCCAGTCTTCACCAGTAAAGAAGCCCTTCTTCGCCCCTGTTCCCCTTCACGGATGAACATCATATCTGTAGTTGATTTTATAAGATGTGTGGAGTTGGTAGATTTTATTTTGAGATCAACTGCTGCCGCAAGACATTTCAGCACTTGGTTGTGCCTCCATGTATACCTTCCTTGAGAAAGGCTCACTTTACAGCCAGTGAGGATATGTCTGAGGTTGGCTGAGGATGCGCACAAAGGACATAGAGGATCTTCTCCTAACCACTGTTGAAGGTTCTTTGGTGATGGAAGAACATTATATGTCGCTCTAAGGAGAAAACTTATCCTTCCTGCCTCCATCTCCCAGAGGTCTTTCCAGCTGATCTTCCTTTTTTCCATATCTTCCCAGCTGGTCCACTGTCCCTGTTGTGCCTGTCCAACAGCCTTGGCATGCCTTGCCACTTCCTCCTGATGACGGATTTCTTGAACCACCAGTTTCCGCCGTTCTGACGGTGTTGCCTTACTCCATAAGGGTCTATTTTGAGATAAACCCAGCCCCCCTCTCCCATGTTGGACATGTCCCACAATGTCAGCATGATAAAGTGCAGATTTGGCTAGTTGAACAGCTTCATCTGGTGTCCATTTTCGTCCCGCTGGCAGAGCTGGTCTAACTTCCCGTATTAACGGATCCCGGGATTCTGAGAGTGTCATCACTTGCCTTACTTTAGCACATTTGAACTCTTCCACCAAACTTGAAAGGGGCAGCTCAAGGATGCCATGTCCGTACAGGCTGATGCTATTAAGACATCGTGGTACCCCTAGCCATTTCCTCACATAGGAGCTGATCTTCCTTTCCATTTTCTCAACTTTTGTGAGGGGCATATCAACAACGGTAAGAGGCCACATCAATCGGGGCATCAAGCCAAACTGTAGGCACCAGAGTTTTAACTTGCCTGGAAGCATGGATTGATTGATGGTATCTAGGCCCCTCTTAACCTCCTGATTCAGTTGCCGGACCTGTTCACAATCCTTTAGACTTCTATCATAGTGTCTTCCCAGGCTTTTAATTGGCTTCTCTAGAATTGTTGGAATTGGTTCCTCATTAATACAGAACCTTTGGTCAACCAATTTTCCTGCGACAATGGAAATACTTCTGGATTTAGCTGGATTGATCTTCATCTTGGCCCATGTAATGTTTTCTTGCAGTTTGTTGAGTAGGCGTCTGGTACAAGGTGCCGTGGTGGTAAGTATTGTTAAGTCATCCATATAGGCCCTGATTGGTGTCAACCGGGTACCAGATCTCAGCCGCTCACCCCCAACTACCCATTTTGAGGCTCTAATAATCACCTCCATTGCCATGACAAATGCAAGTGGAGAGATTGTGCAACCAGCCATAATACCTATTTCCAGCCGCTGCCATGAGGTGGTGGCTTCTGATGTACTGAAGCAGAATTGTAGGTCAGTAAAATAGGCTTTCACCAAGTTTATAATGGACTCTGGTATTCTGAAGAACTCAAAGGCAGCCCAAAGGACACTGTGAGGCACTGAGCCAAATGCGTTAGCCAGGTCAAGGAAGACAACATGAAGATCTTTCTTATCTCTCTTGGCTGATTGAATTTGATGCCAAATCATGCTGGTATGCTCAAGACATCCTGAGATCCCTGAAATTCCCGCTTTCTGGGTTGTTGTGTCCACGAACCTGTTCTTATCGAGATAGATGTTCAATCTCTGTGCTATAACACTGAAGAAAATTTTTTCCTTCAACGTTAAGAAGGCTAATAGGTCGGAACTGGCTGATGGTCGAAGATTCCTCCTCCTTTGGTATCAGTACTCCCCCAGCTCTACACCAGGCCTTGGGTATAGCTTGTTTTTCCCAAACCACTCTCATTAATTTCCACAGAAAGCGAAGGACACTAGGGGCGTTTTTATATACCTTGTAAGAGATGGCATTAGGGCCTGGGGCTGATGAAGCTCTTGCTTTCTTGACTATGTTCTCTACTTCCTTCCATTTTGGAGGGTTTACATCCATCTGGTATTCTGGTTGTTCAATAGGAGGCATCTCAGCTGGGATCAGTAACTGCTCATGCCTGTTTGGGTCAGAGTATGTTTTTTCCAGATGTTCTTCTAGGGCTTGCTTTGATGCCTTCAATGTCCCATTTTTTTTTCTCCGCAAATAGGGATTTCATAAACTTAAATGGGTCTTTAAAGAAACGAGTTCTTGTTCGTTCTTTCCTTTTTCCCACCATCCTTAATTGTTCTGCACGCCTTAAGGAAGTCAGTCGAATTTTGATGTTCTCCTGGAGTATATTAATTCCCTCCTTCTCCATATCTGAGGATTTCCTCCATTGCTTTTTTAACTGCCTTCTCTGCTTTATCAGGCATTCTATCTCTAATTGCCCTCTGGACTTAACCTCTGGAGCTGGTAGTCTCGTTTTTTCCTCTCTAACTCCATATCTTTCAGCTCCATACTCATAAATGATGTCTTCCATCCTCCCAAGTTTCTGCTTAACAGTACCCTTCAGACTTTCCAAGATACAGCTCACATCTGCATTAAAATGCTCCCATTTTGCTTTTTCTGAAGCCCTGGGCCAGTTTACCTTTGGTTTGCTTTGCAGGGGCTTCTTCCTTCTCGATGACTTCCCTGTCTGGGTGGGCTCTTCATACACTCCTTCCACTGTCTCTGTGCTCGAACTACCTTCTCTTGCAACGGGGGGCTGATATCCTGCGAACTTTGGTTTGTCACCGGTCGCTGGACTTCACTTGACTGACTTGACTTATTCCTTAAAAGGTATTGGTCAATGCAAGGTCCCTGCTCTCGCTCTGTCAGGCGTAAGTAACACACAATTAGTTACCTTTTTAGGGAGTAATGCAATATTTCAATACATTGCTGTTCATAAGAAGTAGCTAAGTAATGCAATTTGTTAATTTTTGGAGTAACGCAATATTGCAATGCATTACTTTACATAAAAAGTAACTAATGCACAATTAGTTACTTTTTAGGGAGTAATGCAATACTGTAATGCATTACTTTACATAAAAAGTAACATTCAGCTTTTGGCTTCACAAGATGTTAATTATCATGATGTTTAATATTATTATTGATTATTGGGATGTTTTTATCAGCTGCTCTCATTCTGACGGCACCCATTCACTGCAGAAGATCCATTTGTGAGTAACGTAATTTCTCCAAATCTGTTCCCATTAAGAAATAAATGTACATTTTTGATGGCCTGAGGGTCAGTACATTTTCAGCAAATTTTCACTTTTGGGTGAAAATATTCCTTTTAGTTTGTTACATTAAATAAAATTAAACAAAATCTCTATGGCTCGTCTGTGAAGTCTATTTGTTCCAGTTTTATCGCAAAACAAATAGATACCAAATGTGTCCCAGTTACTGATTCACATCTACAGCAGTAATTGAATGCATATAAAAGTACACTGAACATTAAAACAAATTGTAT
Organism: Garra rufa; assembly: GCF_049309525.1. NCBI lineage: Eukaryota > Metazoa > Chordata > Actinopteri > Cypriniformes > Cyprinidae > Garra > Garra rufa. Next base: position 11,521,967 of record NC_133379.1, read on the forward strand.
TAAAAACAGAATTGTTTTGGCACATTGTCTGTACAGTAAGTTTATAAGCAAACTGAGAACAACTACAAAAACATGCAATCAAAACCACCAGCATTAAGTCTTCAAGCGTGTCCCACTCTGTTGTCATAGACACTTGGAGGTTGACATTTGACTTTGACTAGTAAGCAAACACTCAGACCATTAAAAACACTCCTAACACCCTAACAACCACATTAATAACACTTTGGTATCATGGCAAAAAACATGACAAAACACAAAAACACAACACCCAGGAAAAAATCATGTCACATCCTTTGATGATAATTTTATTTTTTTCTAACAATTATGACAATATTGCACTTATGTCTATGAAATTTATGTCAACTGAGCAACTAAAAAATGGTTTATTACAAGACCATGCAACCATGCACTGTTTTATCTACAATAACCCATTGTCAAGCCTATTTTAACTGGTCTTCAACTATTTTGGGTACAACTATTTTGGGACAAACATGTATTCAGATTTGATTAATAGAATCAGATAATCACAGTGTGTAGTGGTGTACAGTTTCTGTAACATGGGTGACATATTCACCAGGGAATTTGTAATATCAAGATGGTGTTTAATGATTAAGTTTTTTGTTGCATATTGTTTTTGTACTTTTGTTGATGTGAATTGTACCACTAATTAGAATGAACAAGCAGTATATTGTGCTTAAAAATTATGTCTACATAATGAGGACAAATTAACTGTAAGAAAAATTGCTTGGCTACATGAAAATGTCAAAATTTAGTTTTGAATGTAAATAGATGTTTCAATATATATATATTTTTTTTTAAATAGTCTGTTGCATTTTGTATTTCTTATCAAACACAAGTTTGGAATTAGCTCAATATCAACTGAAAATCATTTAGGGTTCACTCCTTTAGTGTGAGCTAAACAAACTAATTCTGAGTAATGACGCTGTTGTTCTTGGGTGTTGTCCTTATATTGTGTGGTTTCAGATCCTCCTCAGGTGCTTTCTTGACTTTGGCCATTAGTTCACCCCATCTTTATGCAATCTAGAAACCAAGCTTTGTGTTTCCTGTCACTGTCCGCTTGAGCAAATGTGCTTCCTCTATTTGAAGGGTGTGTCTCTTGTTTTGTTTGTGGCTTTAGTGACAGTTTTCAGAAAAATGATGTCAACTACGGGGCAGCACCCATGACTGAGGACATGCACTGAAACTGAAATGAATCACTAAACACTGAATATCAGTTCTGTGTTGCTGCGATGCTTAACACAGCTCTCCTGTCCCCATGTTGAGAGAAATCGAGAGATGCTTACTGTAGTTCTAGACTAAATGTGAACATGCATCTCACAAAAACAGATTCCTCAAAATGAATAAAAACTGTGAAATGCAAACTCAGAATATGACGCAAACCTGCAATAACTAAATATGTTAAATATAACAAATATCCTTCATGTATTTAATCCCATTTTATGCATAACCCTGCTGATCTGTAACGCAATTGGTTACTTTTTATAGAGTAACACAATATTTTAATACATTGCTTTTCATAAAAAATAGCTAAGTAACGGAATTAGTAACTTTTTATGGAGTAACGCAATATTTTGTAATGCATTACTTTCCATAAAAGTAACTAATGCAATTTGTTACTTTTTTATTGAGTAACACAATATTGTAATGCATTACTTTCCATTAAAAGTAACTAAGTAACATAATTAGTTACTTTTTTAGGGAGTAACAAAATATTGTAATGCATTACTTTCCATAAAAAGTAACTAAGTAATGCAATTTGTTACTTTTTTTATTGAGTAAGGTAATATTGTAATGCATTTCTTTCCATAAAAAGAAACTAAGTAACGCAACTAGTTACTATTTTTAGGGAGTAACACAATATTGTAATGCATTACTTTCCATAAAAAATAACTAAGTAGCGCAATTAGTTACTTTTTTATTGAGTAAAGCAATATCGTAATGCATTACTTTCCATAAAAAGTAACTAAGTAACGCAATTAGTTACTTTTCTAGGGAGTAACACAATATTGTAATGCATTACTTTCCATAAAAAGTAACTAAGTAACACAATTTGTTACTTTTTTATTGAGTAAAGCAATATTGCATTACTTTCCATAAAAAGTAACTAAGTAACGCAATTAGTTACTTTTCAGGGGTAACACAATATTGTAATGCATTACTTTCCAGAAAAAGTAGCTAAGTAACTGAATTAGTTACTATTTTTATGGAATAACGCAATATTGTAATGCTTTACATTCCATAAAAAGTAACTAAGTAACACAATTTGCTACTTTTTTATTGAGTAACACAAAATTGTAATGCATTACTTTCCATAAAAAGTAACTAACGCAATTTTTTACCTTTTTTTTATTGAGTGATGCAATATTGTAATGCATTACTTTCCATAAAAAATAACTAAATAATGCAATTAGTTTTTTAGGGGGTAACACAATATTGAAATGCATTACTTTCCATAAAAAGTAACTAAATAACACAATTAGTTTTTTTAGGGGGTAACACAATATTGTAATGCATTCTGCTTTCCAGAAGAAGTAGCTAAGTAACATAATTAGGTTCTTTTTATGGAATAAAGCATTACTTTCCATAAAAAGTAACTAAGTAATGCAATTAGTTACTTTTTAGGGAGTAACAGTTATTTTTTATTGCAATATTGTAATGGATTACTTTTCATACAAAGTAACTAATTAACACAACATTGTAATGCATTACATAAAAAGTAACTTAGTAACACAATTAGTTACTTTTTTGGGGAGTAATGCAATATTATAATGCATTTCTTTCCATAAAAAGTAATTAGTAATTAAGAAACACAATTGGTTTTATTTTTAGGGAGTAATGCAATAGTGTAATCCATTATTTTTGAATGTAAAGTAACTTTCTCAAACATTGCCAACTGCCATGCTTTGCTGGCCAATGATTCAAACCTCAGCGTTCAACAATCAATGTTTGCGCCTTCCCCGATGGACTTCACTAGGCTGATCTGCTGCCACTTTCCAGCCAGACAGCTAGAGAGTCGCCCACACCTCAGCCTTATTAGGATGGGCTGCACAGAGTATGAACAGTTATTGGCCACAGTATATGCAAGAATTGACACTTTTGCATTTACGTGCACTTCATCAGTCAGCACGTAAGAATTAACCTTGCAGTTCAATCGGATGTACGTGAATTCTTTTCTTGGATCTCCTTGCATGATTATATAAATGAAATTGGATGAGGCATCGGTGACTACAGCACTTGTTACCATCTATGATTACACATCACCCCATTTGACCCTCGGTGCTAATAGTAAAACATCCTCAAGAACTCCTGGTCCAAGCTCACTCATGCTGTTAAGTGCAAGGCTACGCTGAGTATTACCACATGAAGTTTTACGATCAAACAGGCTTGTTATGCAACTGAGTTGTGTAATACGGAATGATTATATATTTCACACCTCTTCAAACATGCTCTCACACCACCTCTGTTGTCGAAATGTGGAAAATGCAGAACAATGGTAAATGCCTGTTTCGCAGTGTTCCTGAAAATGGGTGGATCTGACTTCAAATCTCACTCGCTCAGTTTTGAGAATGGCACCTGCAGTGATATGCATGAGAAGCATCATTGACTGCAATCTTTTTTTGAGTTGTTTTCATACCATACTGCAATGCTGCACAAAGTGAGGACAGTGTGTTGTATCGAAACAGTTGGTGCATTGGTTCTATTCATTTGCTTTGACATAATGTTACATAACATTGTTCTTAATATCAACAGAGATCACTCAGTTTCTTTGTTAATGCACCCTATACATGCTATATTATACAAAATAGGTTACAGTGGATATTATTGAAATTTCATTTTTTGCTGCAATTGTGGATTCTGACTTATGGCTGGGTATGTAGCTGTTTTTGACAAGCAGCACAGCGAATTTTCCAGCGTCTCTGAGGATTTGGTGTTTATATAATATGTCTCTCTCTCTCTCTCTCTCTCTCTCTCTATCTCCTCACTCAGCATTCAACGAACTTGAACTCAGAGAGGAAGCAAGCAGCCCACTTCCTATCGTCATGGTAACAGCATGTGAATGCGTTGAGCCAGAGCAGCGAGCTAGAGAGAGACAGCGATAGAGTGGGAACAGCATCACACGGCACGGCTCGGTCTCCAGAGCTAATGAAAGGTAAGACGACAGATGCGACATGGGATGTTTTTGAGGACGATTAGGTTTGACCATCCTCTCAGAGATCTGGAAAATGCCCTTTGCTGCATTTAAAGGTTTGCTGATTTCATGCCTTTGTCTGTGACGTTTGTCCTCTGCAGCAATATTGTGTGTTTTGACAGAGTGACCTCTGACTTTGGTCGTGCAACTCTACGCAGGTTCATTTAACCTTGTATTTTGCTTATCTGTTCAAACCTGTCGAGGGCGTCAGGCACATCAGGATGGTTACAAAACATACATATTTCTGGCCGTAAGCAGCAACGTCATAATGCACACGCAAGAGCATGTGAGGAGCAAGATGTGTGCTTTTTTTAGTGTTTTGTTGATCTGAAAGATTCCTTTGGTAATTGCGCTCATAAAAACTTTCATCTTGACCACTGGTCAGTGATATCGCTTATTATAAACACAGAGCGACAGGTTGTTGACGTTTGAGCAATTGAAAAGCAGGTATAAACATTTGGTAAAATGAGAGCAGAGCGAGCATCAGGTTGATGGCGTTCTTCTCAGCAAGAAGCTTGGGAAACTCTACAGGTCTCATTTAATTGCAAAACCATCATAATATGCTTTGATTTTAGATTCAGTCTTTGTATTTCCTATTAGTATTTATATATCTGAGACATTTTAAAGATGTGTTTGCATTTTTAGATATAGTTAGTGTCGGCCTGACTCTGTTTTAAGTGAATACAATGAATACATTCACATAGATGCTGGTGCGTTTGGCTCTGAGGACACTTTGAGGATTTTATACATGGATAAACGGACTTCAGTTTGGAATAGTCGTGTCATTTTCTTTGTGAAAGAGTGCAGGTGAAGTGTTTATTTGCAAAAACAGATAACTCTTCAAAAATCATGTTTTTATTATGTTACCATGTTTTTATTGTGTTTTACTTTATATCACAATAACTCAACTGCAATTTGATTGAGATTCATTGGAATGCACAATGAAAAAACATGCTTTTTTTAAAAAAAAGTTCTGTTTTTGCAAATGAACCACAAATGAAAATGTTATTTTTCCAGCAAAGCGGTGTAGCATGACGTCATCACTTAATTAAAATTATATTAATAATGAGTATGTTATTTTTGTCCAAGACCCTTGGGATGCACAAACTAAGGGGGGGATATGTAACGGTATTCACTTAACTTTAAATGCTTAAATGCTTATTTTTATTTTCCCAAGACTGGGAAAGCACAGATTTTTTGTTTTATCACAACAAAAATGATAATCGTAAAGGCCGGCCTGTTTCTGATCACTCTAAAGAAGATTTGGCCTTGTAACCCTCATCCCTACTGTTCAATAAAATAACATTATTTGTCCCTATACAGAAAAGTTAGCTGTTGTACTAATAAATGCTTGTGCAAATACAGTTCTCTTGAGTCTGCTTTCTGTCTCTATATGGATTAACAGGTAACTGTTGCCATGGCAAACACCCACTCGTGTGCCAAACAAAGACCAAGATGGGCAGATTTTCTCTTCCACTTTTTTTAGTCCTCTCTGTTTAAAGCATTTGGACAGTGATGTCACCACGAGTGGAAAACAGATTCAGCATTTGCCTTTATGTTATAACATCACAGCCCTGCAATGAATTATTCTTTCTGTCGCCCCAGGTTGTGTATTTTCAAGAACAGCCTGAAGGAGCTAATGGAATATCTCTGCAACCGATTCATGGAAAAGTGCTGAACTAAAATCGAAGATGGAAAACACAACCCTGGTTTGTTCTGCCCAAGGCTGGTGCGGCCCGAACGTCTCCACCTTTTCATCCGAGTGGGATGATAACGTCAACTCCTTTCTGATGGCACCCGACGTGATCAAACCCCCTCCGCAGTTCCAGGATCCAGAGGAGCCGAGCCAGGCATCACCCGCTGACTCCGCTGCCGTGACAAGACGAGATAAAGATTGCGTGAAGAAAGAGCGTAGGAGTAGACCAAGCAGTAACATAGAGCTCCACAGACGCTCCTTGTCACTTTCCACCACTGTCAATTCCAACCCAGGAGTGGCCCGGCGCAGATGCGAAAGCTATGCACTTTCATATCCCAGCAGCAGCTCGGAGGACAGCGGAAGTGATAGCACCTCCGCAAGGAGGGGAGATCGACTTCCGGATGCAGTGCCACGATCTAGATCCCGGAGCATTGTCCTCAAGAAGGCCAAAAGGAAACCAGCTCCGCCTGTACGAACGGTGTCACTGCAAAGGCTCGCGGCGGAGAAGTTTTCCGAACGCAAATTACAAGGACTTAATCTGAAAAAGGACGGGCAAAACGTGATGCTGCCAGATCTCATTCCAACCTCGAAACAAGAAGTTGGTAAGAGCAAGAAACCATCTCCCACAGCTGAAGCACCTGGAAAGGTGACACTAAAGACATCCGTTTCTAGTCACCGAGCACTAAATGAGCTTCGATCCAGTGAGCCATGCAAGTCAGGCTTGGGCCCGTCAGTGGCAGCTCCGATAAGCGAAGGTACCCCTCGTAATTCTGAAATAAACACATCCCCGTCTTCTTCCCACTCCTCGCCCTCCCAGCCTTCCATCTCGTCTCCTTCCAAACGCTTCGGGTCGAACTCTCCATCGAGTGGCTATGCAAGCCAATGCGAAACACCCACTCAATCAGTCCTGTCCTCAGTTACCGTGGGACCTTCTCAACTGGGTTGCAGAATGCGTCATAAGCCTTCCAGTGTTATCCCTGGACAAAGGGCAAGAAACCGCAATGCAAGGCTATCTCTTCAGCTTCCTGAACGCCAGCAGCACGCTCCTGATCCAGAACCGGTGCAGCCGATTGTAAACCGCCGCTACTCGGACAGCACCGAAGCCACCAGACCCAAGCAAAGAATGAGTAATAGTTTGATGATCATGCCGGTGGTCACTCAGGAGGACCTGAACAATGTGCGTTTGCGCTCGGTCAGCAGCACTGATCTCGAGAATGCACAGGAAGCGACAACGGATGTTATCGAGGAGGAGACTGAACGGGATGGGAGCTCTTTAAGCCCTACAAATCACCAAAAAGCCAAACCTCCAGTGGCCCCCAAGCCCCAGAGAAATAAATGGCCACCCAGTCAGCCACGTTTCGTAACATCTTCTGATCCAGTCGTGCCCAGCGAGAGACTAGAAGACATTTACGCAATGATTAACAAAGGAAAGCCCATAGTGACTGCACCATCTCAAAGTAGTGAACAAGCACATCATCAGAGGCAGCAGAAGGACAATCTCTACTATTTGGAAGGACAGTCTCCACACCCAATGAGAGACTCCCGTCAACCCCCATGCACTTTTGAACCGCAGAATCCGAATGTGCTCCCTTTCAACACAACCACCTGTTTTAACCAAAATGAACCTCATAAGAAGAGAAGAGCCCCACCGCCGCCTCTGACAAAGACACCATGTGTGGATAATTCACTTTATTATAATCCAGACACTCCAAAAAGCTCAGACGATCCCTTGTCTCCAAGTAAACTCTGCAAGTCTCCGAAGTCTCCGATGTCTGCAAGTCAGTATCATGTTACCCTATATGGCGTCATTCCTTCTTACCCTATGGTCCTTGAGCAACAGCAGTCAAATCCACCAGGTAAGAAATATATAACGAGCAAGAATAGACTAAATGCTATTTACCAGAAAAAGTTGCTGTCTCCAAGGCTGATCATATCCAGTTCTTAGGATATTTTCACACTTGTCATGTTTGGTTCGATTTTAACTCTGGTGCAATTGCTCTGTTAGTGCGGTTCATTTAAGTAAGTGTGAATGCTGCCATCCTAACCCTGGTGCACACCAAACAAGTGGACTGAGACCGTAAAAAACATGGGTCTCAGTCCGCTTCCAAACGAACTCTGAAATATGAACGCAACACGGACCAAATACTTCGAAACAAACCAAAAACAGGAATGCGATGCTATGCGACATGATTTCACAATAGGGAACAAGCGGTGTATCCAAAACAAAATGAGCAGAGGGCAAACATAATGCAACAAGGAGGTAAAGTGCCTTTTATGAGCTCTTTGTGGTGAAAAAAAAATCATATACATGCAACAATGAGCGCTCTTAGTCCATTAGACGGCATTAGATGCTTTCCACTTAAGTTCACTTTAAATCAAATGCATCCCTTTTTTTTTTTTTTGAAGTGTTTGGTGATTTCCGTCACAATATATATGTCATTCATCCTGACCAATCAGATTGTGAGTGTATTACTATGCCTTTAGGTTCAATGTCTTCAGGTTTGCTTTAAAAAATGCCAGTGTGAACACTAAGCGGACCAGGACCAAATGTATCATTTTCCTTTTTGGTCCGGACCAAATTAACCAAATGAACTGAACTACAAGTGTGAACACAGCCTTAAAAGGATAGTTAAAAAGATAGTCTAAAAAAAGTTTAATTCTGTTATTAATTACTCAGCCTCATGTCGCTACAAACCTGAAAGACCTTTGTTTATCTTCACAACACAAATTAAGATATTCTTGATGAAATCCAAGAGCTTTCTGACCCTGCATAGACAGCAATGCAACCACCACATTTAAGAACCATTAAGGTAGTAAGGACATCATTAAAATAGTCTATGTGACATCAGTGGTTCAACCGTAATGTTATGAAGCTATGAGAAGACTTTTTTAAGCAAAGAATACAAAAATAACAATGCATGTATCGTGATACTCTCCTGAATGTGTGAGACTGAAACAGAAGAGACGAAATTGTTGATTCAAGTGTTATTTTTGTTTTCTTTGCATAAAAAAGTGTTCTCGCAGCTTCATAACATTACGGTTGAACCACTGATGTCACATGGACATTTTAACGATGACCTTTAGGGCTGGGCATCTTCAGGCACTTCATGATCTGATCTGATTCTTATTCTGGGAGTTCCAAAACAATTCTTGATCTACATTTTTCCCTAATTAATTCTTCTGCTGTGCAAATACATCTTTACAACTTTGCATTTGGACAAAATGTAAAATGCAGTTTCTATGCTTTGCAGCTATGCTGTTTATAGTTGGAATCTCTGTATGTCAGTACTGCCATCTTAAAAGTAATGAGTGGTTTCACGATTCAACTTAATTATACATTTTATTATCAACTAAATATGACGATGTGTCACATTCTCAGTTTTCAATATTACTGCACATGGCAACATTTTCATATACATTTTATATCAAATTTATTTTGTGCAAAATATACTTTATTTTCTTATTATATGAGCAAGCTACTTTTTAAAACAATTACTTATTTAAAATTAGTGTTCTTTAAGTATCCAAAAGTTTACAGACAATGGTTATTGTTTTTTCTTTTTTCCTCAGCTTTACTGCCGGTTGATTATTACTGATGAGATCTTAGACAGTGGCAGCTTTAACATGCTGCATTCAAACTAATGCACAGATCTATTTCGATGTGTCAGATGGTTTGTCCTGCTCTGAAAACATAACTGCGTGTAGCCTACATCAATTTCGTATAAAAGTATTCGCAAATGCAAGTGCATTTAACCGCAGCCGCAATGGAGGAACAAACACGAAGCACACGTGAAAGTCTGTCAGTGCTCAAGTTTCGTGCATCTAAAAGTGCTGCATTCCAAACAGCGTAAATGAAAGCATATCTGTAGTAAAACACGGCGGGTGGAAGCATTTGCGCAAAACTTTGGCGATATTTTATACATGTCGATTAAAAGGTATTTCGAAATGGCTGCGTTTCCATTAACCTATGTTATGCGACTAAAACTTTTTTTTTTTTTTTTTTTTTTTTGCTGTCATGATAAGTCATGGCAATGGATTTTTGTGGGATTTTGGCTATATTTAATCGAATGTGACCTGTAAATGGGTAAATGCGAAAAAACATTTCCATTGCTGTTTTTCCTTTTTTAAGTTGCCTGAAAACAACCACATGCAAGCATAAAAACTTTTTTGTGATATACGCAAATGACGCGTTTCCATTTTCAATTTAAAGGGTAATGGAAATACTGTGAAGCAATGCAATTGTGCAATGAAGCCCACCGAATCTGTAGCGCACACACGTGCCATATGCGGGGGAAAAAACAAGCTTAGATTCGATTCGAATATTTGGCCAAGATACATCTATTTGAAAATCTGGAATCTGAGGGTGCAAAAAAATCAAAATACTGAGAAAATTACCTTTAAAGTTGTCCAAATTAAGCTCTTAGCAATGCATATTACTAATCAAAAATTACATTTTGATATATTTATAGTAGGAATTTTACAAAAAATCTTAATGGAACATGATCTTTACTTAATTTCCTAATGATTTTTGGCATAAAAGAAAAAACAATAATTTTGACCCATACAACGTATTTTTGGCTATTGCTACAAATATACCCCAGCGACTTAAGACTGGTTTTTGTGCTCCAGGGTCACATATATCGTAAAAAGTGGTTTTTCAGGCAATTCGAAAAAGGAATATTTCTCAAAACAGCAATGGAAACGTTTTTTTTCTCAGATTTACAGGTCACATTTGATTAGATATAGCCAAAATCCCACAAAAATCCATTGCCATGACTTATCGCGAGAGGAAAAAATTACGTTTAGTTGCATAACATCCGTCGCTGTCATTTCGCAATACTTTTTAATCGACATTTATAAAATATTGCCAACGTTTTGCGCAAATTTGTAATGGAAACAAGCATGGAGAATCAAATTTCCCCCCCACCCCTACCACCTTTCTAGTACTAAAGCTCTCGGATTCCATCAAAAATATCTTCATTTGTGCTCTGAAGATGAACGAAGCTCTTAGGAGTCTGGAAGGACATGAGGGTGACTAATTAATGACTAACCCTGTAATGTCAACAGATCATCCAACTTATGATGTAGAGAAGAGGGAGGGAATGCCTGACCTTGGACCTCTACAACTGGTTGGAGAGGAAGACGATGTGTTCCTTTACAAGTCCAAATCTCAAACAACCGAGGACCTGTTCACCATAATTCACAGGTTAATTAGCACTGCTACAAAACACTGTAGTTCCCAGTACAGCTCCAATCTCGTTTCTCATATCATTTTCCCATTTTGCAGGTCTAAACGAAAGCTCCTGGGTCGTAAAGACTCCTTTGAAAGCAAGCAAGGTGACCCTGGCACTCAGACGCTTGGCAGCGGAGCTTCCAAAATCAGTTCTCAGAATGACAACTTCATGGCTTTTCTGAGAAGGACACGAAGTGCCAAGGCTACTTGCAGCGAACGGATCTCCGCCGCGGAGCTCCTCAGAAGCTCCAAGCCTACGGCTACCATCGCAGCAAACGTGAAACACTGCTATGTACAGTCACATGGTCCTTAAAGCATCTTCTTTTCGCAGTCATGTTTTATATCTAAACTAGTTTGTGACAAGGTTTCTGAAATATTGTCTTGTAAATATTTGCCTTTGTTTTGAAAAAGTTCTAAAGTAGATCATCAAGATGTTAAAATGTATATCTTCCTGAAACATGAATGTTGATGTGAATGATAACACATTTGTAAATTCAAATATAGCTTTATGTGTTCATGTACATATCAATGTTTTAAGAGTTGAGATGCTATTCTGAGATAAATATTACAGTTCTAGTCACTGTTGCTGAATATTAAAACATAAATTGTTGTGTTGACTTCCTGCCTTCCATAACGAAGCGGGCTATTGTATATCAATGACTGTTTTAAAGATGTTCTGCTGTAGATTTACACATGTTCAGTATATTAAATTACTTTTCAGAAGTAACTCTCGATTATTTTTGTGTTTCTTCGCATGAATTTCAAATGTTTCATGTTTACAGAAATGCATATTTAGTATTTATGCATTGTGTTTAAGCTGTAATCTCAAACAGAAAGCGTATCTATCATGTATCGAAGTAGCATTAGATATGTGGGATGTGTAAGGAAGAGCTGCTAGACATAACAAGGAATAATTTCTTATGAATTAATATAATCTTAAGGTTGAATAGACGTAAACCTGCCATGGCATCATACACTCTGCAGTTTACATGTTTTCTCCTGTGAGAAACAAGGACTTGTATCAGCACTTTTTCCTCATATGTGAAAAACATGAACTTTCTCTTGTGGCTTTTTTATTATTATTATAAATAGAATCCTGCAAGAAAATGCATTATGGGGAGGCAATGGAGTTTAAACATTTCTCCTATCACAATGTTCACATTTGTGCATGTAATGCATTATAAAGTAAAAAAATGTATACTCAACCAGTTCCATTTTAATTCATGATGTTGTCTTGATCTTGTATCGTAGTACTTCTGTTAGACAACCCAAGCAGAACCCGCAGAAAAGACGCTTTTTGCATAAAGATGTCACAAAATGTACTAAAATTTAATGTTTAGTGCATTTTATGGTGTTGACATCAAAAAATTGATTATATTTTCTTTCTCTGCATGTATGTATTTTGAAATGCACCTCTTTAACTTAAGCCTTTTTGTTTTTTCATAAAGAGTCTTTTCAGACTAGTGGAATGAAAACATCCAAAAGACACCTTTAAGTGTTTCTTTTATAGCACTTTATCTATTTGTGTCAACAGATTTCAATCACAATGCATATTTTTAAAGGCTGTTTTCTCAAAATGAGTTTTTTCTTCAACACTGAGCCATAAATCTCCACTTCAGTAGCACTTACACACACCAAACTTTACATTTGTATTCCTGTCTATATCCTGAAGGTTTTTACAGAGGCATTTGTTTATATATAATTTGTTTGATTTTATACAACATTTTATTCCCCCAAAAATTTTGAAAAATATAGTGTTTCCTGCCTGTTTTTTCTGAATTATGGCGTGACAAAATGAGAAACCCCAAATCCCCTCTGTAAAAACTTTAAAAACTTTAAAAATTAAACAAGAATTTTGAAGCTGACTTCATGCAGTGTTTAGATTTTTGTACTAGAAATGTATGCAAATTTTGCATATTTCATTAAATAATGCCTCATTTGCATATTTAAACCTAACATTTTTTTTAAAGTTGTAATACAAATTTTTTTGCAATTGTCAAAGAAATCAATCAACTGGGTAAGTAGGGTGATAATAATGTTAAAAGGTAGAAGTAATTCCTAGAAGTAATGAGACAATTGTTCCATAAAAGCATTTTGTGCGGAGAAAAGTTGCGATAGAAAAACTTTTTTAAGCCAATAATACTTGCTGGCGAAGCCACAGTCATTTCCGCTAGAACTTCATAACTAGTCCAAAGCAATATTTTGACCTTGTTTATGTGCATACTAGCACTTACACTGCTTTGATCAGTAATTTAGTCATAATAATATACCTTTTAACCTGACAAAAATGGCCATGATACACCAGTATTTTCTGAACTAATTCACAGATTCGAATTACAGTATCCAGCAAAAACATAACAAACTATTAAAATTGTTAAACTTTTAAAATGTCAATAGTCAAAAACTAAATCTAAAATCTTACTTAGATTTTTTTGTCTTTTTCCAGCCAAAATATCTACAAATTCTTAAATCAAGAAGGATTTTCTAGACAATATTACAATAACAATAAACAAGTTGAAATTAAGTGTGTTTTTGCTTGAAACAAGTTAAATAATCTGCCAATGGGGTAAAAAAAAATTTGTTTTCTGTTTGAAATAAGATTTTTTGTCTTACCCCATTAGCAGATTATTTTGCTTGTTCCAAGCAAAAAATCACATAATTTTTTCTTGTTTTTTTTGAAAACAAGATAATAATTTTTACACGTCTAAAATCCAGAATTTTCAGATATTTTGGCTGGAAACAAGACAAAAAAATCTAAGTAAGAAAAGCATTTTTTGCAGTGTACCTTCTCACACAGTTGTCTCTTTTTGACACCATCTACACATCCATCATATTTATGGGAAACTCTCTGTAGCCTGGCTCAAAACTACGATATTGCAAGGATTCACACTAATGATTCTAGAGCTAGCATGATAGATTTTATTGTTCTGGATACAGACAGTCTCTCCTGGGAGCTGTATCCTACTTATACTGTGGATTTACTGACTAAAATGGTCCAATACTTGGGCAGGCAGATCCATTTCCCTGGGGACCTCGATCAGCCTAAAGATGACTCTGACTGCTCGCTTACATCAGGTGGAGTGTGAACATCTACAGTATCTGTTTGTATCCTGGGTCTTGTCTTCTGTGCTCTTTTGTTTTTTCAGGTGTGGATCCTCTGTCATAAGTTTCCATGTCAGCTGTCCTAGTAACATTTCTCATGACCTGTTTTGGTTATTTCATATGGTATGTATAAATTTCTCAAATTATGTCATTGCATAGCATAAAAGATATAATTCCAATAAATATCAAAATGCATACAAAATACCAGCATTTATAAAAATAAAAATCAGCTTGATGATATTGATTGCACACCCAGCAGTGTTTGTTTATGTTGCATTTTCTGATATGGCAGTTATCTTGGACTTATACTGACACCTAATGGAAAGAATGCAGCATAACACAATCGTTTTTGGGACATCACAACTCTAGTAACTCATTATCTCATGCTTCAATACCTAGTTGCAGAATATGTGTCTGTGTCACAACATTTAAAATGTAATTTCATATCCTGATCAGTGTTGGGGGTAAAGCATTACAAGTAACGCAAGTTACGTAATAATATAACTTTTTTCCAAGTAACTAGTAAATAAACACATTACTTTTTAACTGACAAGAAAATATCGGAGTTACTTTTTCAAATAAGTAACACTGGTTACTTTTCCCCCATTTATTGATTAAAAGCTCTCCAGTTCCCATGTTGAGAGAAATTGTGAGTAAGATGTTACTTTAGTTCTAGAATAAATGTGAACATGCATTAATTCATCTCACTCACTAAAAAACAGACACAGTGTTCTTCAAAATGAATAAAAACAGTCAAATTCAACACAAAGCTGCAATAATTAAGGTTAAATAATGTTAAATAATACAAATATCCTTTATTCGTTTAATTCCATTTTATTAACCAATGTCTTTGCTGCCAACCTTCAATGATCCAATTCATCCATACTAATAAGCAAAAAAAAATTTATTGCTGAATAGTTGACATTTTTTCTTCTGCGGTCTACTGTACAGACGTCAATTTACTTTCTCTAAACCTGAGGCTTTTGGTGTGAAAAGGCTTTTACATTTGACAAAAATAGAACTTTTTATATTAAAAACAAACAAGCAAACCCTGCCCAGATTTAAAAAGTAATGCAAAAGTAATGTAACGCATTACTTTCCATAAAAAATAACTAAGTAACGTAATTAGTTACTTTTTGAGGGAGTAACTCAATATTGTAATCCATTACTTTTAAAAGTAACTTTCCCCAACACTGGTCCTGAACACTGATTTTTTTTTTTTTTCTTTTTTTTTTTTACAAATGTTTCACAACAGAAATAATCCAGAAAGCTTCTCCCCTGTGTAGACCTGATTACATGATTTAAAAAAAATAAAGTTAGTTATGTCACCCATTACTTTTTATTTTGGTAATATGATCTGACTAATTTTTGATTCATTTTAGATTACTTTTGATCTATCTCATTTATCACATTGATTTTGATAGAGCAATTTTTTACCATATTGATCTAATTGAATCTGATTGAAGTGCATTAAACATTACATCAAGTTTTCCCAAATTGGGGTTTGTAAAGATACTTTCTACAAGAAATAAATTCTTTTAAAATAAATCAAAAGAAAGCGCTAAAAATATAAAACATAAATATTTTTAAACAAAAAAAGCCTTTTTTTTTTTTCTTTTTTTTTTTAGAAAGGAACATTTAAAGTTAAAAAATAATTATGGAGAATAAATATTTTATGAATATTAAGTAATTATGCAATCAATAAAAAAGTAACTTTAGTCTGATTATGAGTATTCAAGTAACATAATCATATTAAGTATTTAAGTTTTGTAATCTGATTACAATTCAATTCAATCAAGATTACATGCAATTAGATACTACAAAGTACTGAATATAACTCCAGAATAAATCACTTGTATTATGTTTATATATCATCATATGTTATATATCATGTTCAAAAATGAGAAACCATTAAAAATGCAGCTCTTTGGACTGCAAACACCATTGTATGAAAATCAAAAATGTGTCACACCATTGGATTTTTCCATTGCATTAATGTTTAACTTATCCATTTAAAAGAGTTTGGACATCCATATTTATCAGTGACCCTGATGCAAAGGTTTTAGTGAAATAATCCAAATACTTGTTACAGCCTCAACTAAAACTGAGGCTTTATGGGACAATCAGATGTTTAGGGCTGATGTTGTTGATCTCTTTTGCTGTGTTGCAGTTCAGTGGTGCCTAAAGACTTCAAGACTTCTGAAGAAAGTTATGAGGAAGCTCTCAACCGTGTGAGAAAACACCTCAGATGATCAATAAAGATCACTCAGATCACTCTGTGTCTTTTTACCTAAAGATATGTCAACTACTTGCCAAATACAGCGACATGCTGGATGCAACATTACACTCTTAAAAATAAACCTTCATTATTGGCATACACTCTGAAAAATAAAGGTGCTTCACGATGCCATAGAAGAACCTTTTTTGTCTAAATGGTTCCATGAAGGACCTTTAACATCTGAAGAACCTTTCTGCTTCACAAAATGCTCTTTGTGCGAAAGAAGCTTCTTCAGATTATAAAAAGGTAAGAAAAAGATGGTTCTTTAAAGAACCTTTGACTGAATGGCTCTTTGTGGAACCAAAAATGGTTCTTCTATGGCATCGCTTGAAGAACCCTTTAAAGCACCTTTATTTTTCCATGAAGACACCAACTGAAGCTTTTCATTGGAAAAAAGTTTCTTAGTGTTCTTAATATTAAGAAAAACAGTCTTTTAAAGACTACCCACTGAAAGGTTTTAGTAGTGTGTTAGTGCTGGATGAGGACAAAATTATAATTCTGCAAGGCAAGATCTATGGAGGTCTAAATATTGAGACATGACAAAATGGAAAATACATTTGCAATTGCAAGATATAAGAGTTCAACATCAAAGTTGCAAAGTGTTCAAAAGGCACCAGTTGTGCTGAGAAATGGGCCAGGAATAAAAAGCATTTATTTATGTATTTATTTGCACTCTTAGAAACATACAATGAGCCCATGCTTCTTGTAAACAGTCTATACCCTAAAAAAATAATATTACAGTTACTTTTAGACATGTTAGATATATTACAGTCGGATGTATTTGGCTCTGATGAAATCATTAGGCAATGCCCTTCCTTTTTGTATATGTTCGATGTAGATGCTGCTTTTAGTTGCATTGCATTATGAAATTAATCTTCATCTTTGCTTATGCAGTGTGAAATCCAAGTGTGAATGTGTAAACAGCATGAAAAACCACTGATGTAAAAGCCTGATATTTGTATAAATATTCAAATATTATGCTTCATTTATACTTTCAGTCCACATGTTTTACCTGAATTGTTCATTTAGTGCAATCTTGACATTTGAAGGGTCTTTTTAGTCTTTATTTATATGTTCTGATGCATTCTATATATACTCATATAGGTTTTATTTTTCTATTTCTGTTTAATCTTATTTGTTGTAGGATAATGTCTCCATCTCAAGGTTAGTTTGTTGAAGCAGCAGTTTTCCATTGTTTTTGCTTTGATACTAAATGTTAAATGTGTGCAACGTTGATAATAATGCAAATAAGATTATTCAATAAACCCTGCTCATTTTTACCATTAATTCATCTCCTGCATCTTACTATTTCTGACGATAGAGGCAATATATTCAGATACAGCATGTATTATTATTTATTATTTTGACAAAAAAAGTGCAAACATCTGTGGACAAAGTGCATTGAAAGGTATTGATATGATCATATTGTCAGACATTATATAGCATTTATTAGCTAAACAAAGGACAGAAAGGACTTTCTTCAACCTCACAATGATAAAACAGGGGCTTCATTTTGTAAGAAATGTACATTAAACACAGTGTAAATCAAAATAATACTGAGATTACATATAAAGCTGGCCACTTTTTTGTTAAACTTGTAATTTAGAGATGCTGTTTTCATGTTTTTAGTACCTTTGTTAACTTATATATAAAGTTAGCAAAGTATAATACATTTTCCCTGAATTCAGTTCATATGGTATGTTATTTCAGAGGTATATAAATATTATTTGAGATCATGCACTCCAGACAAATGTATTTTCAGTGAGTAAATTGGGTCATCTCTGTCATGAAAATCAGTTTTATCATCTGTTTCATGAAAAAAAGTTCCTGTATCTTAATTAGAAATGATAAAAACACATTTATTCGTTATTTATTTGATTATCTATTTATGTTTATGCTTATTAACACAGATTATCAGACAATCATATTCAGCAACATGATTAACAAACCCAAAAACTGTTTTCTAAAAGGTTAATTATAAAATAATCAGTAAATGTTTATTTTAATGAGTGTGAGTAGAATTAGTGAAGGTTTAAGGTGGACCACTTTACCTGAACAACACTGGCTGAAAGTGTAAAACCATGTTTTTATGTTTAACATTTATGTTTTTGTTTAACATCAACATTTTCTGGGCACTACACGGTTCCTGTGCTTCTGTGATACTTTGTTGTGATGACTTTGCTATTATTCTAAAATGATTTGAAGTGTGTTATAATAATATTAATTATAAGGAAGGAGTAGGAGTGTCCAAACTTTTGATTCATAGATTATCGCGAGGCACTTAGTCTCTGTCTGTCTTTAAAATCCATGTCACGCTAACGACGTAACGCTATATTTAATGTAAAATGAACCATTTGTGCTGCTCATCCTTATTCCCGTTACAAAGATATTTATTCCAGCACTAGAGTCTGCACACAGAGGCAGACGGCAGATCTCCGCTCCAATCGACAAGACGCGCTTGTTGGATCGACGGCTCTGATTGGTTTAGAGCACTGTCCGTCACGGCTTTTTTTCGCGAGCGGACCAATCGGAGGCGCCTGCTGACCCCGTTCACCCCGCGCAGTGCGCTGACGTACATGTCACGTGATGTTTTCGCTGGGCTGTAGTGATGTGTAGCCACCATGAGTGAAGCGGGCAAATAAAGATTTATAATGGCAGCGAGCGATGATGGAGGCTCTGCGAGGATGCAACGTTTCGTCGTGCTCGTCGTGCTGAATAATCACCAGGGGGATACATCGGAAAGCAGCACGGATTACTCGAACGCGTAATTGTATCTGAGCTACGAGCCCGCAGCCAACAAAATGGGCCGTGCATCAGTGTAAAGCGGAGGTAAAGTGACCTTTCATCGCATTGTCCCATGGAAGATCGGCCGCATTTACCGAATCACGGCGTCATGTTGACACTGGAGGCACAACCGCGTCGCGCTGTCACGAAAACAGCCGCGACCAACGGCGACATCTCTTGTGCTGCCGGGGAGCCTCCATCCTTCTCCTCCGCCTCCTCCTCCTCCTCCTCCACAACCTCAATCAATAACAGCGGCTCCCGTTTGCCCATGCACTTAACGGCCTCCTCTCATTCTCAGCCACAGAGGAGGTACCATCCGCCTTACCACTTTAAAGTGCATCATCTGTTCCCGGATGACAACCCTCAGGATGCTGTATTGAGGAAGAACCTGCCACCCCTCCAGTATAAGGTGCACGACTCTGCCTTCTGCCGCGTACTCAGCGCCGACACCACTGCTGCTGCCCTGGCCGCCGCCGCCGCCTGCTCCGGCGGTGTGGACAGGGACATATGGAAATGTGGCTATCTCAGAAAACAGAAACACGGCCACAAGAGGTTCTTCGTGCTGAGGGGCCCCAGCAACCTCGGGCCCAGTCGCTTGGAGTATTACGACAGCGAGAAGAAATTTCGAAACGCCCTCAAAGCTGCTGCCTCCGGTGTCGCGTGCCCTGCCAAGAGGGTGATTTATCTCTCCCAGTGTTTCACGGTGAACAAGAGGGCTGATGCTAAGAACAAATACCTCATTGCCCTTTACACTAAAGATGAGTATTTCGCCGTGGTGGCGGAGAGCGAACAGGAGCAAGAAGAGTGGTACTTGGCCCTCACCGAACTTATGACGGAGGGGAAAAAGGGGCAGCTAGACAACGACGAACTCGACGACGGCTACGGGACGATTTCGCCGGGCACTATTTTCAAGGAAGTGTGGCAGGTGAACGTCAAACCTAAAGGCTTGGGTCAGACCAGGAATCTAATGGGCGTGTACCGTCTGTGCCTTTCCGCCAAGACTATTCACCTGGTGAAGCTGAACTCGGAGACGCCCGCCGTCAACCTGCCGCTAATGAACATTCGCCGCTGCGGCCACTCCGAGAGCTTCTTCTTTATCGAGGTGGGCCGCTCTTCTTCCATTGGCCCTGGCGAGATCTGGGTGCAAGTCGAGGACTCGGTGGTGGCGCAAAACATGCACGAAACCATTCTCGACACCATGAAGGCTCTGAAGGCCTTTCCTGACTTTAGGCCGCGGAGCAAAAGCCAGTCCTCCGGGTCGAATCCCTTGCCGTTTATCACTACTCGCCGACACCTCGGCAACCTTCCCCCGAGCCAAACCGGGCTGCAGCGCCCCTCCAGGACAGATTCGATGACGGGCACTCCACCTACAGGGAAAAACAGAGGGCGGGGCCAGCGCTACCGGACCTCCAGTGAGGGCGAAGGCACTCAGGACCGCCCCCTCAGCTCTGGCACAGGCAGCCTGGTGCACTTAAATACCCCCATCCTAAGTGTGGGCCGAGAAGAAAGCGGCAGCTGCTGTGCCCACGCCTCACCCGGTTCAAGCCACCACACCCGGTCCGCTTCCCTCCCCGTGTCTCATTTCCTGTCTGCCACCAGCCCCATCAGCGTGTCCAGCAGCAGTGGGCATGGTTCGGCCTCGGACACGCACACCCGTCCCTCTAGCTCCTCCATTTGTGGCTCTCCTAGTGATGGAGGCTTCAACTCGTCTGACGAATTCTGCCCCAGCCCGTGTGACTTCAGGTACTTTCACGCAAGTTGTACCACGCCCGAATCCCACGGGAGCACTCCGCCCATTCGGGAGGACTATCGGCTGACTGAATATATGACCATGGATTGGCATGGGGCGAGGACTTTTGAAGAGGAGAGTAGTTACATGGAGAGGACTTTCCTTAAGCTAGCACATTCGTCCAAGCCAAAGCTTGGCGGCGGTTTGAGCGTCACGCAGCAGAAAGCTACGCAAACCTCATCCTCTTTAGACGAATCGAACCCGGTGGAGTCAAAACGACACCAGGTTTGCTCGTGCCTGCTGAAGTCAGCCTATAAGTCTTACTCTGAATTACATCACCCAAACAAGCCTCCCTTGCTCAGCTCTGAGTGTCAAAAGAAACTGCCAAAAGACGACGGCTACATGCCCATGATCTACAGCATTGCTCCCTCTCCTAATGCAGATTACACCCCTATGCAACCCCGAGCGAACCACCCCGCCACCCTGGACATTCACCCCTGTTCCTCGCAGCAAGCGGACCGATACGGCTACATGATGATGCTCCCGGGCGACAGTCCGTCCAGTAGGGAGCAAGCGGAGTATGACGACTACATGGACATGTCCCAGCTTACCGTGGCCGAAGGCTTTTCGCAGGCTTCGCCTGAAGGTCCAAAGACCTCGTACTTCTCGCTCCCGCGCTCCTACAAAGCCCCGTCACGGGAAAAGCGTGAAAAGTTGGAATACATTCCCATGTCCCCCGCCGAGCCACTAACCCCGCCTAGTCCCGGAGAGTACATTCACATGAACTTCGGCTCCCGTCCCTCTCATGCCGCTGCTTCTCCACCCTCCGTAAATTCGCCCTCCACTCCGCCACCTTCTCAGCCCTGCTATCGCCACTGTTGCTCCTCACCCGACCACGACTACTTGGGCCTAAACATGGACAGCCTCCTAAAAGACCGCCCTCCTCGGCACTCGCTCGTAGCACCGTGGAACCCGCCCAACTACGCCCGCCCCTTAGGCTGCTCTTACGGCCAAGCGTCGACTAACTTAGATTCTGAAAAGGTGCACGACGAATGCGGAGACAGTCCGTTGAGAACAATGCAGCACCTTTGTATCTCCGAGCGTCTGCCGTTCGCTCATACGGAGCCCAAGGTCATCAGAGCGGACCCGCAGGGAAGGAGACGACATAGTTCAGAGACGTTCATCCCCTCGCCTGCTTCTTATG
This sequence comes from Garra rufa, assembly GCF_049309525.1. Taxonomy (NCBI): domain Eukaryota; kingdom Metazoa; phylum Chordata; class Actinopteri; order Cypriniformes; family Cyprinidae; genus Garra; species Garra rufa. Next base: position 11,544,203 of record NC_133379.1, read on the forward strand.
CTGGCGGTTGCGGAATCAGGCCCTCAGCCAATCAGAATCTCCCCGATGCTGGCAGATGGCAAAACTGCAGCTCCTTCGAAAGCATGTGGTCACACTCGGACGCCTCTCCCGGCTCGGCAGCCCTAGCGACGAGCTCCGCTAGCGGAGGGGCGCCTCAGAACACCTCATCCAGCTACCTCAACTACATCGCTCTGGACCTGAGAGAAGTGCCCAGGGTCACACGCGACACTCCCCCTCCACACCCGGCTCATAGTAACCTCCAAGAGAGCGATGCTTACGCTGGTATAGACTTCTCCGTTTCGGGAGGACGTGCCACTGCCTCAAAAGGTTGGTTGCATCTCTGTCTCCCCTTATGCTACAAAATAAGTGAGGGCTAGTAGCCCTCTAAAAGCTGCATGCTGCTTCAACATTCATTTCTGTTTGTCCTGTGCAAATGCAAACAGCTGAGACAGTTATTGAAAAGAGTGCTTTATGTGATGTATAGTAATCTAAACAGTCTATCTGTTAAGATGCAGTTGTGAATTACACCAGTCAGTCTTTTCTACAGTCCTGAGGAGAGACGATGGAGCAGAACTTGTCAACTTGACATGCTGTTGTTGTTATAGTGAGAAGAGAAACTGAAAAATGTTGCTGTTTCAAAAATGTTTTTGTTTTTTTTTTGTACAGATTTTCTGAAACTTTTGGTTTTGCACTTTAAATAGCACTGGGAAAATAGCACTTTATGTGCACAGAGCGACTGTGCAAACACAGAGTTGTGATGTGCAAATATGATATTAAAGGAATCCACTTGCATGCTGCCTAAAAAACTTGCTTTCACAGTTTTAACAGTCCAGTAAAACCTTTCACCAAGATGACTTAAAATGCTGTTTTTGAATTCCTGCTGCATCATTGCTTCGAATGTCCTACAAAAGTTTTTCAATAAGAACTTTGCAGATAAAGTTGCATTCACATTGTCATATAAATAAGCTTAAGTGATTTTTATTACATAATTCATTAAAGCTACGAAGAGACTTGCACTCACACTTACATTGCATGTTCTGTTAATAATAAACAACAAATAAGATTCCATACTAATACTGCAAAGAAATGATTTTCTTGCTTAGTGTTTTGACTTGTTTTCTAAAAAAAATATTTAAACTTCTTGAACATAAATGTACTTGAGAAGCAAAATGATTTAAGATATTAACTCTTGTTTTCTGAAAAATGTATCAAAATGTTGTTAGTTTTTGCCTAAAATAAGAAAAAAAATCTGGCAGTGGGGTAAGAAAAATAATCTTAATTGAAAGTGAAGACAAGGTTATTTTTCTTGCCCCATTCGCAAATATTTTTTTCTCTTTTTTTAAGCAAAAAAACTAACAACATTTAAATATATATATTTGTTATCTTCAGAAAAGTTGTTTTTTCTTGTTTTAAGCAAAAACTTAATGAATATATTTTTAAGAAAAAATATGATTTGTTTGTTTGTTTGTTTTATAGAAAAGTCATTCGCTTCTCAAGTACCCTTTCCCTTGATTTAAGCATGTTAAGATATGTGACCCTGGACCATAAAACCAGTCTTAAGTAGCAAAGGTATATTTGTAGCAATGGCCAAAAATATGTTGTATGGGCCAAAATTATCGATTTTTCTTTTATGCAAAAAATCATTAGAATATTAAGATCATGATCCGTGAATATATTTTGTAAATTTCATACTGTTAATATATCAAAACATAATTTTTGATTAGTAATATGCATGGCTAAGTACTTCATTTGGACAACTTTAAAGGCAATTTTAAATTTTTTTATTTTTTATTTTTTGCAACCTCAGATTCCAGATTTTCAAGTAGTTATATCTCAGCCAAATATTGTCTTATCCTAACAAACCATACATCAATAGAAAGCTTTTTTATTCATTATTTACTCATTTATTTATTTATCACTGGTTTTGTGGTCCAACATATCTGTTATGAAAAAAAATACTAAGTAATGAAATATTTTTTTGCAGTAAATATAAGTAAAGGTTATTTTATCTCTCTCAACCTCATCGTTAAGAGATAATATATATTAGAAGGGATGAGTATATATTTGAAAGAATCAAATAATCTATAAAAATAAATAACAGCCCAGGGTTTTGTGTTTAAAAATTTAGAATCACAAAAAATCAAATTGATGGGGGTTTTTTTTGTGAAGCAAAAAAAAATTGCAATTTTCATAATATGTTTTTGGTGACTACTAATGGTTATATTTTTTCTAGGAAAAAAAAAACAAACAAAACTAACAGGTTAAAATATATCTGGGATCACCGTAAAGTCTTATTGGTCTGTTCTTTCATAGTAGACTTTAATACTACTATAGTAAAGTGTGGTTTCAATATATATATATAATATGATCTCTACACTGCTTTTCTTAGATTTTTTGTTGTTTCCAGCCAAAATATCTAAATTCTTAAATCAAGAAGGATTTTCTAGACGAGTAAAAAATTATCTTGTATTCAGAAAAAACAAGTCAAAACTAGGTGCATTTTGCTTGAATCAAGCAAAACAAAATCTGCCAATGGGGTAAGCAAAAAAAAAAAAACTTATTTCAAACAGAAAACAAGATTATTTTTCTTACCCCATTGGCAAATTATTTAGCTTGTTTCAAGCAAAAAAGCACTTGATTTTGAGTATTTTTTTCTGAAAACAAGACCGTTTTTACTCGTTTAGAAAATCCTTCTTGGTTTAAGTATTTAGATATTTTGGCTGGAAACAAGACAATAATCTAAGTAAGAAAAGCATTTTTTTGCAGTGTAATAGCAGACAATGAAGTTGACTGATGTCCAAAGTGACTTCTCTTGCACACTTGAGCATGCATTGGCTAGAAACCAAACCCATGACCTCTCCTTTACAGAGTTACAGTAATGCATACACAATGTTAACACTGAACGCATGAAGCATTTCATAACGTCCGATCTGTCTCTTCAACCTTGCAGATTGAGTGAGTCAAACGGCGGAGCCCGAAGGGGAATCAGGACACGGAGAATCTACTGAACTCTGGAACGCCGAAGAGCATCCGCCTCCTCCTCCTCCTCTCCTCCTCAGACCTCCAACAACAAAGACTGAGAAACTGCACAACCTCTTATGCTCTGTATTTCCCACATAACTGCCTCAACAACCGGTTTCATTTGTCCGTTTTTTTGTCCGAAATTCTCGTCTTCGGTCTGGTTTACTAGAGCGGGTTCGCTAAATTAGAACTGTGAGCTTCAGATATCTAGCACTTCTATTTTTGTGTGTGTACGATACGAAACGCGCCATAGCTCTTAGGTTACAGGTTTATGTTTCTCCACGCAAAAAAAAAAAAAAAAAAAAGGCGGATGTAAATAGGAGAAGCTAGTATATCAGTGAGTATCATTTTGTATATCACCGCCCCGAAACACTCGCCGTACTTTGTTTTTATTTGTATAAAGCGACCGAGTATTTTTTCAGGGGGTCAGCGGTGAACGCACTGTAAAAGGGTCGGAGCTTCTGTGTCTTTTGCATAGTGTACAGTCGTAAAATCATCTCACTAGGTGTTTTCAATGCATGAAAACGTCTGAGAAACGAGGCGACGTCGAATTGGAAAGTACGAGAGCACCTTTTAGCCGAGACAGTGTTAGGAAAAAACAGGACGCTACCTCCTGTTCGCGCCGTTTGGGCCTGCATTAGTGCGATATCGACTCCGAGATGCATAATCCCGCCATTTCCTTCTCCGTCCTCGTTTCAAATAGCCTTGTTTACATAGATTGGGAGTGTTTTGGAGCCTCGATGTAGCCACTGGTCACAAAAGACGCCGATGTTTACTACTCCTCGTGGTTATGTGTTTGCATCTCACTACTAGTCTTACAAACTGCCAGAGTACCGAAGGATAACGTCGTGCTACTTTGCATTCCCCACGTGGTACATCCCGTTTGTCGTTTTTGTTAATTTATTGATTATTTATTGACCGTCTGTGTTTATTTATTGACCGTACGAATATAGTGCTGAGAGGGGGAGTTCAGTGTATATACGACTTCAGACCACCTGTTTTCCCCTCATCTCTTGAGCCTTTTTTTTTTTTTTTAACTAAGAGTTACTAGTCTCTTTTCGTTTGCTTGTACCTGGAAGCTTTATATGAAGAGATTTTGGGTTGAGGTTGTGGTTGTGGTTGAAAGCTGTGTAGTAAGATGTGTAAGCTTTACAGTAGTAGTCCAGATTGCGTTGGGACGAAACCATGCGTCGGTGAATTTTTCCCATCGGTTTTGGTAGCGGCCCGCGAGCGGCCGCTCTCTTTCTTTGACTAGCTTTTGTCATGCTATTGTGTCATGATATTGCGTTGCTTTAATGTAAAGTGTGAAATGAAAAAACAGTAGTATACCGTTTCTTGGGGATTTTTCTACACAATAACTACCGTGACAGCCTGGAAAAATAATCAAACTTGTGTTTTTTTTATACTGGGGGCTCTATTGAGGTTATATTTTGGGGATACTGATATTGTTTTGGAATCGTGTCGTTTGCCTTTTACAATGACTGAAAGGAAGAGCTGGACAAAAAAAGAAAAAAAAGACAGATGGGCAAAGTCTGTGTCAACAATTTGCTGTTCATTTGGTCTCACTTGGCGATCGGGTTGAAACACGTTGATAACAACGACCGGAGCAGACCATTATCAGCGCCGTCTTCCTTTTGTAAATATTGTAATTTTTGATATCCCTTCTCTCGTCAACACGCTACACGGCACCTCGCTTGGTTTCAAGAATGAGGGTGTTTGAGATTTTTTTTTTTTTTTGGTTCTTTTTATTTGGTCACTTCTACATTTTTATATTTTGGTTTTCGTGTATATTTATTAGATTGGGTTTTGCTTGTAATAGAGCTATTGCAATAAAAAAGTGCCAAGGTATCCCTGACTGAGTCATGTGCTTGTGATTTTCTCATGTCTGGTATGATGCAACTTTGCTGTGGACATGTTAAGACCCCTGGTTTTTCCATTTATTTGTCCTGTATCTTAGTTGATAGCACTGCTGCTCTCTGCTGGCCAAAAGGAGAATGTTTACAGTTAAGCAACGATTATCCATTGCTGGGATATATGTGACCCTGGACCACAAAACCAGTCATAAGGTTAAATTTGACAAAACTGAGATGTATACATCATATGAAAGCTCAATAAATAGGCTTTCTATTGATGTATGGTTTGTTAGGATAGGACAATATTTGGCCGAGATACAACTATTTGAAAATCTGGAATCTGAGGGTGCAAAAAAATCAAAATACTGAGAAAATCATCTTTAAAGTTGTCCAAATTAGGTTCTTAACAATGCATTTTACAAATCAAAAATTACATTTTGATATATTTACAGTAGAAATTTTACAAAAAATCTTCATGGAACATGATCTTTACTGAATTTCCTAATGATTTTTGGCTTAAAAGAAAAATCAATAATTTTGACCCATACAATGTATTTTTGGCTATTGCTACAAATATACCCCAGCGACTTAAGACTGGTTTTGTGGTCCAGGGTCACATATATATATTGTACATCCTGTCTATCTAAAAAGCAAGTTTATAAAATGAGGGGGAAAATTAGCACGTCAAATTTCATTTGCTAAATTATTATTGAGGGGAGACACTGACAAAGTTTGAGATTTTGGGCTTTTTGGTTTTTCAGACTAGTGGAAAGAAAACATTGTTAAGTGTTTCTTTTATAGCACTTTATCTATTTGTGTCAATAGATTTCAATTACAATACATATTTTTGAATGCTGTTTTTTCAAAAACTGTTTTTTTCTCCTACACTGAGCCATAAATCTCCACTTCAGTAGCACTTACTCACACCAAACTTTACATTTTTATTCCTGACTATATCCTGAAGGTTTTTACAGAGGGATTTGTTCATATATATTATTTGCTTGATTTTATACATTTTATTCCCTAAACTAAAAGATCTATTATTTTCTCTGAATTATGGAGTAACAAAATGAGATCCCTCTGTGAAAACATTTGACTCTAATATGTCAAAAAATTAACAAGAATTTTTAAACTAGCTTCATCCAGTAATAGGATTTTTGTACTACAAATGTATGCAAATTAGTGCATATTTCATTAAATAATGCCTTATTTGCATATTTAAACCTTACATTTTAGAAAACTTATAATACAAAAAGTGTTTGCAATTATCAATGTAATCAATCAACTGAGTAAGTAAGGTCATAACTATTGGTTTTTTTTTTCCCTATTCACCTGCAGTGCCTCACCTTAAATAATTAAAACACAAAGATGTACTACTTGTGCAAATGTTTGGGTTCGGTAAGTTTTTTTATTGTTTCCAATGCTCACCAAAGCCTTTTTAATCATTTTTAATTTTATCAAAAATACAGTAGTAATATTGTGAAATATTCTTATAATTTAATGTAACTTATTCTGTTTGAATATATTGTAAAATATAATTTATTTCTGTGATGCAAAGCTGAATTTCCAGCATCATAACTTAAGTCTTCAGTGTCATCCTTCAGAAATCATTATAATATGCTGATTTCTAACATTATTATCAATGTTACAGCTGTGCTGCTTCATATTTTCTAGGATTCTTTGAATAGAAAGTGAAAAAAAAAATTTATTTGAAATATAAATATTTTGAAACATTTTAACTGTTTCAAAGCAGACCTTACTGACCTAAAAGTTAATAAAGTCAAAAGTTTACATACACCTTGCAGAATCTGAAAAAAGTTAATTATTTAACCAAAATAAGAGGGATCATACAAAACGCATGTTATTTTTTTATTTAGTACTGACTGGAATATATTTCACATAAAAGATGTTCACATTTACATATAGTCCACAAGAGAAAATAATAGTTGAATTTATAAAAAATGAGGTTGTGCAAAAGTTTACTGTGTTGTTACCTGAATGATCCACAGCTGTTTTTTGTTTAACGAGTCCTTCAGGTCCCACAAAAAAGCGTTTTTGTGTATTTGAACCCTTTCCAGCAATAACTGTATGATTATAAGATCCATCTTTTCACACTGAGGACAACTGAGGGACTCAAATACAACTATTACAGAAGGTTCAAACGCTCACTGATGCTCCAGATTGAAAAAATATGCATTAAGAGCTAGGGGGTGAAAACTTTTGAACATAATGAAGATTTTCTTATTTTGCCTAAATATAATTTTTTTTTTTTTTTTTCATTTAGTTTTCATTTCATTCCCCAGAAGATAAAATAAGTCAAATTTACCAAACTTTAAATTCAAAAAGTTTTCACCCCCTGGCTCTTAATGCATGGTTTTTCCTTCTGGAGCATCAGTGCACTGCAAAAAATGCTTTTCTTACTTAGATTTTTTTGTCTTGTTTCCAACCAAAATATCTAAAAATTCTTAAATCAAGAAGGATTTTCTAGACGAGTAAAAATTAATGTCTTATTTTCAGAAAAAACAAGTCAAAATTAAGTGAGTTTTTGCTTGAAACCAGCCAAATAATCTGCCAATGGGGTAAAAAAAAAAATCTTGTTTTCTGTTTGAAATAAGATTTTTTTTCTTACCCCATTGGCAGATTATTTTGCTTGTTCTGAGAAAAAATCACTTAATTTTGGCTTGTTTTTTCTGAAAACAAGAAAATAATTTTTACTTGTCTAGAAAATCCTTCTTGATTTAAGAATTTTTAGATATTTTGGCTGGAAACAAGACAAAAAAATCTAAGGAAAGCATTTTTTGCAGTGTGAATGTTTGAACCTTCTGTAATAGTTGCATATGAGTCCCTCAGTTGTCCTCAGTGTGAAAAGATGGATCTCAAAATCATACAGTCATTGTTGGAAAGTGTTTAAATACATGAAAATTCTGGAAAACCAAAGAATTTGTGGGATTTTTCTGAAGAACAGCAGTCAGTTGAACTGTTCAGGACAAACAAGGGACTCATGAACAACTATCACTAAACCAAAAAACACAGCTGTGGATCATTCAGGTAACAACACAGTAGTAAGAATCAAGCGTATGTAAACATTTGAACAGGATCATTTTTATAATTTTTAACTATTATTATCTTTTGTGGACTATATGTAAACATCTTTTATGTGAAATATCTGATTCAGGTCAGTACTAAATTAAAAAAAACATGCATTTTCTATGATCCTGTTATTTTGGTAAAATAATTAATATTTTGCAGATTTTGCAAAGTGCATATTACACAATACATAATTGCACAGACAAAAGAAGAGTCCTGTTCAGATTTGTCATCTTTTATAAACATACAAAGACAGTGTGGACATGAAAAGTGACAATATTCACCAATAAATGATAGAAACTCGTATTTAGGTCGCTTTACAGTTTATTTATTTTAAAAAAGTGATAGGACCGATCGAAAATGCGCTAAACATAATTAAATATTTATATTTGAAGCCATATTTACAGATGTGCAGGGGTGGGTGAAATAATTAACCCATTGTAATAAGGAAAGGAAACATCACCTTTACCAGTCAGAAACATAAATATGTCAAAAAGAGAGGCACTTTTTTTAATTAACCAATAAGGTTGTCATTTTTCGATTAACACTGAATTAAAGATGTCTGCATATTCTCCATCTCCTGCAGTCAGGAGGTAGAGTGTGTTGAGGTTGTAAAGATATCATCCTCATTAAAAAAGCCGTCACCACGCCATGATACAGTACGAAGAAGTTCATGCAAACTCGACGAGTTCTGTTTTCATGGTTAAAAACACAAGTCTCTTAAATGACCTCTGAACGAGGCTGAACATCACACAAAGTTGCTACGGGATCCTTGGCTTGTTATTTTCCGGTTCGCCACAGGACGAGCTCACTGATTTTCAGCTCTGCTGTATTTTTTGCGTATGGGAAGCGTGTGCTTGGTGTTGATCGGAGGCACTTGTGCAGCGTGGAGCAGAGAAAGGCTACTAACATCTCTTCATCCGTGGATCGATCACACATTTAGGATCTCAAACTCCTCTTCAGACTCAAAAAGCTTGTCTGGAGACTCGATGAACTCTGAAATGAGCGCAGAAGGTAAGAATTATATTCAGGTTATTAAACCAATACAGTTTGTCATGGTTTGCATAGATTGTTTTCTATGAAGCCTGTATTTGTTATGCATCCTTAATGTATTATAATACACACATAATGCTTTATGCATAGTACTTTTTCCAGTCAAAATATCTTACAATTCTTAAATCAAGAAATGAATTCGACAAATGAAAAATTATTTTGTTTTCAGAAAAAAACATGTCAAAGTTAAGCATTTTTTTGCTCAAAACAAGCAAAATAATCTGCCAATGGGGTAAGCAAAAAAAATCTTGTTTTCTGTTTAAAATAAGATGGTTTTGCTTACACTATTGGCAGATTATTTAGCTTGTTCTAAGCAAAAACTCACTTAATTTCGACTTGTTCTTTCTAAAAACAAGTCAATAATTTTTACTTGTCTAAAATGTCCTTAACTTAAGAATTGCAAGATATTTTGACTGGAAACAAGTAGAAATTTCTAAGTAAGAAAAGCATTTTTTGCAGTGTGGTACTCTTGTGAACATTGAAATTGAGAAATTGTTGAATAAAGTCATTATTTTTGTTTTCTTTGTGCACAAAAAGTATTCCCGTAGCTTTATAACACTACCGTTGAACCACTGATGTCACATGGACTGTTTTAACAATGTCCTTACTACCTTTCTGGGCTTTGTGGTAGTTGCATTGCTGTCTATGGTCATGAAGCTCTCGGATTTCATCAAGAAATATCTTAATTTGTGTTCTGAAGATGAACGAAGGTCTTACAGGTTTGGAACGGAATTTTTTTTTTTTGCGGGAACTAACCCTTTAAAGCATTATTTAACTTCCAGAACCAAAATCTACAGATAATTTACTCACCCCCTCGCCATCCAAGATGTTTATGTTTTTCTTTCTTCAGTCGTAAAGAAATTATGTTTTTTAAGGAAAAAATTTCAGGATATCTCTCCATATAATGGACTTCTATGGTGCCCCTGAGTTTGAACTTCCGAAATGCAGTTTAAACGCAGCTTCAAAGGGCTCTAAACGATCCCAGCCGAGGAAGAAGGGTTTCATCTAGCGAAACGATCGGTTAGTTTCTTAAAAAAATGGCAATTTATATACTTTTTAATCTCAAATGCTCATCTTGTCTAGCTCTGCGTCAACTCTGTGTATTCTGGTTCAAGACAGTTAGGGTAGGTCGAAAAACTCCCATCTCATTTTCTCTTCCAACTTCAAAATCATCCTACATCGCTGTAGAAGTACCAACTCAGTGTTTACAAAGTGAACGTGCAAAGAAGATCAAACACAACTTTACAAAAAAAAAAAAGTAAAACAGCGATGTAGAACAATTTTAAAGTTAGAGGAGAAAATGAGATGGGAGTTTTGCGACATACCCTAACTGTCATTAACTGGAATATACAGAATTCACGCTGAGCTAGACAAGATCAGCATTTGAGGTTAAAATGTGTATAAATTGTATTTTATTTTTTAATAACTGTTTCGTTAGATAAGACATTTTCCTTGGCTGGGATCATTTAGAGCCCTTTGAAGCTGCATTTAAACTGCATTTTGGAAGTTCAAACTCGGGGCACCATAGAAGTCCACTATATGGAGAGAAATCCTAGATGTTTTCCTCAAGAAACAATTTCTTTACGACTGATAAAAGAAAGACATGAAGATCTTCATCTTTACATTATCTGTACATTTTTGTTCTGGAAGTGAACTATACCTTTTGCATGAAAATGAAAATGTGATGTTTATCTGCTTGCCCCAGGGCATCTAAAATGTAGGTGACTTTGTTTCTTCAGTAGAACACAAACCAAGATTTTTTAACTCAAACTGTTGCAGTCTGTTAGTGATTTAATGGCAGTCAATGGGAACCACGGCTTTGAGAGTCAAAAAAAACATACACAGACAAAACCAAATGAAACCCTGCGGCTCGTGACGATACATTGAGGTCTTAAAGGAGTAGTTCACTTTCAGACCAAAAAATTCTTTCTTCAGTCGTAAGGAAATTATGTTTTTTTTGAGGAAAAAATTTCAGGATTTCTCTCCATATAATGGACTTCTATGGTGCCCCCAAGTTTGAACTTCCAAAATGCAGCTTCAAATGGCTTTAAACGATTGGTTATTTTCTAAAATTAAATTACAATTTCTATACTTTTTAATCTCAAATGCTCGTCTTGTCTAGCTCTGTGTGTACTCTGTGTAGAGATTAAAAAGTATTTAAATTGTAAATGTTTTTAGAAAATAACCGATCGTTTCGCTAGATAAGACCCTTCTTCCTCGGCTGGGATCATTTAGAGCCCTTAGAAGCTGCATTTTGAAAGTTCAAACTCGGGGGCACCATAGAAGTCCATTATATGGAGAGAAATCCTGAAATGTTTTCCTCAAAAAACATAATTTCTTTATGACTGAAGAAAGAAAGACATGAACATCTTGGATGATAAGGGGATGAGTACATTATCTGTAAATTTTTGTTCTGAAAGTGAACTACTCCTTTAAGACACCAAACAATCAATCTGTGCAAGAAACTGTACAGTATTTATATCATTTTTTCCCTCTGATCCACCGATGATATAAATTCTGTTCAATTTCTTGCACAGACTGATTGTTTGGTGTGTTAGGACCTCAATGTATCGTCACGAGCCACAGGGTTTAATTTGGTTTTGTCTGTGTATGTTTTTTTGACTCTCAAAGCCGTGGTTCCCATTGACTGCCATTATATGACTGCAATGGTTTGAGTTAAAAATCTTCGTTTGAGTTCTACTGAAGAAACAAAGTCACCTACATTTTGGATGCCCTGGGGGTAAGCAGATACGCATAAAAAATTCATTTTTGGGTAAACTATCCCTTTAAGATTATTCTGATAATGCATTTAATACACAGGCTTCATAGAAAATTTGCCGCTTGTTCCTCAATACCTGCTCCTGTGGTCTGCACCTCTGGTTTGGTGGGAGGAACGAATGGAGGCCAATGAGAGGGGTGTTTCTCTACCAGCTCGAACATCCGCAAATGTCCTTTCATAAGGAGATCCTTAAAATCAGAGCGAAATAATGACAGCAAGTTAAAACTGCAAAGAAAGCGAGCAGGTTAATCGTGTTTTTGATGGGTTCTGCATGCATGTGACAGTCTAACCTGCTGAACCAGATCACACCAGCTGTCAAAGTCCTCCTCACTCTTGCAGAAAAAACCCTGGGGACAAACATTCACGTTTACTGATCCATGAAATCAAACCCTGAATGCATTCTAACACCTGTAACAGAAAACATTTGGCTCATTCTCTCATTTGTTCGTTGGGAAGTGAAACAGTCTCAAGTGATATGCCTTATTGAAGAAGAAAAACATGTTTATTTAATAATTTGTCATCCTGGAATATGTACATGGGCATGTCTTTTGACAAAGATTCAATTAGGGGTTGTTAACAAAGAACACAGAATGCTGCCTTCATGTTGTCCTCAAATAAAACAGTTGCCATGCCAACTTGCTACTGTAAACAAAAGCTTGCCATGTTTGCCCCGCCTCTGGTGTTTTCTGATTGGTCCACTGTTTCGGAACTGACATTGATGGGCGGTGCTGCATGTAAAGGTTAAAATTCTTTTAATTATTATAGCGTCTTAAAAACGAGACACTCGTGCAAGATGTTGCAAAAGATGCATGTCTGTCTAAAGCACGTTTGCATGGAAAAAGTAGCGCACTGGAATTAAAAAACAAGTTTTGTGTAAACAGCCCCTTAGATTAAAAAAAAAAAGTTTTTCAAACATACGTCACAAACATTTTAATAACTGAAATAATGATTCAATCCTAAAATTTTAATCAAAAATACATGCTTTTTTAATTCCATATCGGCAACTTTTTATTATTTTTCTATTGTTTTAATAATTTAAATTAATTTTATAAAATAACTTAAATCACATTTTTCACTAATTAATCATGATTAATTGCATATTAATACAGTATATAAAATTGATATTGTTAATTTATAATAATTTCACACTGAATCTCCAAATTAATGTAGAAACAATATAAAGACTATATATTTTAAATATGTGTTTAATGCCATATTTTTTTATAAATTTGCCTATTATTCATGATATCATTGACACCAATACTGCAACTGGTGTCTCTTTTAAGTGCGTTTTCCCTCAATTTTAGCCATTAATTATAGGCATTCAACATTACAGTATAGGGATGTAACGATATCAAAATCTCACAATATGATAATATCGCAATATGAAGCCCATGATACGATATTTATTGCGATATTTAAAAAACAAAGACAACTGAAGACTAGAATATTTTTTTGTAGATTCTACAGTTAAATTCTTTAAAATTCTAAAATCTAATGCACTTTCAAAATTAAGATCTCCAACCAATGTTCTTAAGAAAAAAGTAAGTGAATTGACTTTAAAGGGGACCAAACCCTCTTTTTATTTTGTGGTATACTATCTCAGTCTAAATTACATTCACACTGTTGTTTTAGAAGCCAAACAAATTAAAATATAATAATAATAATAACAATTTTATATTAAACGAAATGTTTTGCAAGGATATCGTCACGTTCTTGCGAGACTCATCGGATCTCGCCACATCCCTAGTACATGCATAATCTACTAATTGAATATAGATTGTGAATCAGTGAGCAGAGCAGTGACTGATTCTCTTTTTTTTTTTTTTTTTGACTTCCAGACTGCAGCAGGTTTCACTTTACAAGCAGCGCTGTCTCTTTAAAATCTGACACACGTGACTCGAATCTGACACACATCCCGTTTTCTTTCAACTCTTTATGGGCATTTAGGACTTTTTAACTCATTTAAGATGAGCATTTAGACATAATTCTGTGTTTTTGTCCACTGAAGTGCTACTGGCATGCTGCCTGAAGGGGCTTTCTGTGCACGTGTCGGATGCCTGTGATCACAGATAGCTGCGTCACAGACAGCATGCCAGAGCTGAAATAATTTGAGCTCTCACCAGTGCGACAGACGGGTCCAGACTAGTGATTTTCATGCGGTGTGGGGTCCTCTGACAGTGATAGCTCTGGTCGTCCACAGCACTGCCTGATTCAGTGTCCACGGCCTGCTGCGTAGTGTGAGGGTCCAGATAGATCAACTCATCATCTGAAAAAGAAAAGTGATAATGCCTCAAGAACACATTTTCAAGATGAAATGCGCTAATTGCTTCAATCAATTCATTTTCGATGGGGAATATGTTGGACTAGGAATATGTTGGGAATGCACCGAATGTTCGGCAACCGAAATTATATTAGCCAAAAGGACGAATAAATTATACCAAATAATGATGTGATGCGATCAAATAGAGGCGTGCACTAATGCAGCAAACGTGGGCAGTGTGGAAGCATTTAAAACTGTACGAAAAAGATGTAAAAATCATTACAAGCACCGACAGCGAGAGACTGTTTAGTATCGTATCGCATGTCTTCCACGAGAAGAGAAAGAGCTGGTTGTTGCTGGTTACTGTATGATGACTGAAATCGCCAAATGGCCTTAAACCATTGGTTAATAAACTGCAGAACGTTATGTTGTCTAATACATGCACAAATTGCATGTATTCTGACAGCGCTGCATGAGCTCATTAGCCAGGGTTCAAAGTCCAAAGCGCAAAGGAAAATCTGCGTGACGAGAATTATTCATAACTCTGCTGCTGTCAGCAAAAAGTAGTACTGAGGTCTTCTTGCGGGTTTCCGCCAAAATAAAAGGCAACATTCATAAATGTTAGTATTGTCATTTTACTGTTGTTCTGTAAAATAAAATAAAACAAAACAGTAAGACAAAAATAATGTTTTTATAATAATGTCATTACAACCGCTCTATTAATACATTTATTATAGCATTCTCCTTTGCTCAGCAAGGCTGCATTTATTTCTGCATTAAAAACACATTCCTGATTCAAGAAGGGGGTCTTAAAAATGGCCAAAGAATAATATTTTACTAACTTATTCATTTTAAGTTAAATAGTGCTTTGTTGGTAGGCTAGAACGTCTACTAGAATGTTAAAAATGTTCAGTGTTAAGTAAATATGTTTAAATTAATTTTTTTTATTTTTTAAACAAGATAAAAATGGTAAAAAGCACATTTTGGCTATTTAATTTATTTTTTTTGGCAAAATACATGGCAAAAAAACCATGTTCGGTGTTTAATTTTGTTCGGCTTCGTCCAAGAATTTTCCCTTCGGTGCATCCCTAGAATATGTCATTTTGTTACCCCAAACTCTATAAGTGTGTCAACAAATTAGACTGAAAAAACTCACCAATAAATCCAATAAAATAATAGGCCAGGTTGGGCTTTCCTCCCAAAACACCACATGACTGAGGCATCTTAAAACACTCCTAGAAAAAAGATGATGAAATGTGTGTGTGAGAAAGATAATATAAATATAATAGACTTTTCAGTCAAAGAAAAGTGTCATACTTTGAAGTCCTGAATGTAGACGGGGTTGATGCTGTTGATGCCCATTCGAAGAGGAATGACCAGCAGCAGGGGCCTCCAGTCGAGGGACCTTTGAGACTGAAGGTTAAGTGTCTTTCCCTGAGCCTCTGAACAGCTCTGGCCAGACCCTGGCACTTCTCCTCGGACACAGGGACAAGCCCTGGACCTGCTTTCCCGGCCTGGCTGCTTACACTGTTTCTCTGGTCCAGAGAAAAGAGGTGAGAACATTAAGAAGGTTGGAAGAGAGAATATGTTTACTTTTATACAAGCTGCAGAATCCCTGTTTACAGCTGAATCAAAGTTGTTTTATAACTGATGTATATTAACAGTTATTTTCATTTTTAATACTGTGATGATGCTTTGAATCAATCAGCATTATATTAAGTGCTATATAAATGAATGTGACTGGACTGTTCAGAAAAAGACACTTACTGATGTCCTCAATAACAACCGTGTTGTCCATTGCCACATACACAGCCAGAGTATTCCAGTCATCAAACAGGGCAAGTTTCCTGCAAGAAATTAACATTTGCTGTTAGTTCAATCAAAATGTTTAATTTAAAACTATAAGATTTAAATGGTTCTTTCTGGGCTTAACAACCCCTGGTCACCACATGCTTTCATTTTATGGAAGACAGCAGTGTGGTTTTCTTCAAAACATCTTGTAAAATGCACAAATTACATATAATTATACAGTTAAAGTCAAACATTTACATACACCTTGCAGGATGCAGTGTTTATGCAAGTGGTACACAGTGAAAATATAGACTTTAGGACAATATAACATTGCAAACAAATTAATAATAATGTAATAATTATAAATGCTCTCAGGCAGTTTGGGGTGACATGCATGGAACGCTACAAAGTCATGAGTCGTGATTTGAAGTCGTGATTTACCAGCTCAAAATCTTGAATGATCCACAGCTATGTTGTTTTTTGTTTAGTGATAGTTGTTCATGAGTCTCTTGTTTTTCCTGAACAGTTAAACTGCCTGCTGTTCTTCAGAAAAATCTTTCAGGTCCAACAAATTCTGTTTTTTTCCAGCATTTTTGTGCATTTTAACCTTTCTCTGAACCACCTTTTCACACTGAGGACAAATGTGGGCCTCATATTCAACTATTACAGAGACTTCAAACACTTGCTGATGCTTCAGAAGGAAATATGATGCATTAAGAGCCAAGGGTGTAAACTTTTGAACGGAATGAATGTGTGTACATTTTTCTTATGTTGCCTAAATATCATATTTTTGTCATTTAGTACTGCCCTTCAGAAGCTACAGAAGATACTTAAATGTTCCCCAGAAGACAAAATAAGTTAAATTCAACCTGACCTTCAAAATTCAAAAAAGTTTTCACTCTCCGGCTCTTAATGCATGTTTTTTTTTTTCCATCTGAAGCATCAGTGAGTGTTCGAACCTTCTAAAAGTTGCATATGATTCCCTCAGTTGTCCTCAGTGTGAAAAGATGGATCTCAAAATCACACAGTCTTTGTTAGAAAGGGTTCAAATACGCAAAAATGCTTAAAAACCAAATAATTTGTGGGACCTGAAGGATTTTTCTGAAGAACAGCAGGCAGTTTATCTGTTCAGGACAAATAAGGGACTCATGAACAACCATCACTAAACAAAAAAAAAAAACACAGCTGTGGATCATTCAGGTAACAACACAGTATTAAAAATCAAGTGTATGTAAACTTTTGAACCGGTTGATTTTTATAAATTGAACTATTATTTTCTCTTGTGGACTATATGTAAACCCCTTTTATGTAAAATATCTTATTCAGCTCAGTACAAAATAAAAAAACATAACATGCATTTTCTATAATCCTTCTTATTTTGGCAGATTGCAAAAACAACTGACTTCAACTGTACTACTAAATACTACTTCAGCTAAAAATGGAAATTTGCCTAAAATAATGTCCCTCAAGTCATCCTACACGTAGATGAGTTTTACTTCTTCATTGGAACAGATTTGGAGAAATGTAGCATTACATCACTTGCTCATTGGTGAATGGGTGCCGTCAGATTGAGTGTTTGGTCCAAACAGATAAAAACATCATAATAATCCACACCACTCCAGTCCATCAATAAACATCTTGTGAAGTCAAAAGCTGTGTCATTAAAATGCTATTAACTTCAAACTGTAACATAAAAGTCTATAATATTGCTGTTTGGATTCTGACAGCACCCAGAGGATCCACTGGTGAGCGAATGATGTCTCCAAATCTGTTCCCGTGAAGAAACAAAGTCATCTATATCTTAGATGGCCACTGCATTAAAACAAAGACAAATGTGTCCAACAACAAAGTATTATTTTGAAGATATCAGTCTTTAGAAAAAAGAAAAATGAGACTTGCTTGAGTACTTGCGCCACTGTGTTCGGTCCATACCATTCTCCAACAGACTTGCCCTCACCAACGCCCATCTGAGCTGCACAAACAGAACACACAATGCTCTTAATTTCGGTACCACTGTGGTATACAGTACTCACACAGTTTCAGATAGACAATGCAATTATGTGCACTTGCTGTGAACGAACGGTTTTAAACAAACAACGTGCAATGGACATTAAGAGGATTGGGCCAATGATAATGGTCTTGAATTACAAACCACAACATAATCACACACACACACATTATATGCCTTACCCATTTGATGGATAGAGTAGCAGCTATCCTTCTTGTCTAAAAAGCAGTGCAAGATGCGGTGATACTCTTTGGGCTGACGTTTCTCTGGATCCCATCTCCAATCTAAAACACACAGTGTGATACTTGTAATACTGACAAATACAAATAAAAATTGGAGAGAACTTCCTCAGACTCGACACTCACGCAAGTTGCCAGATTGAGGACACGCAAAAATTAACAATGGGAAGCAATAAACACTGTTACTCTGTAAGTTAATGAGTTGATTTATCCATGTTGCCTCTGGTCATAGAGCTTTTTAGACGGATGATGAGGCTTTTTAGGTCAGGTAGAATCTGCGATCTCTGACCCTCACTTTCATGGCTGCAAAATGCGGACTTTTCCACCAACTGGCAACCCAGGGTGTCAAAATACTATTGGTTAAACTTACATTGGGTGGAGTCACACTGACCGAAACATAACCAGACACTGCGACACAGAACGCACAGTTCAATGCACAATAACTGGCTGTAGAATTTATTTTCAAAGAAACAAGTGTGAAAACTTAGCATGTTTCCTAAATATCTGCAAACATACACTAGCAGTCAAAAGCTTTTGAGAAGTAAGTTTTTTAAAGAAGTCTCTTCTGCTCACCAAGCCTGCATTTATTTGATCCAATATACAGTAAAAGCAGTAGTATTGTGAAATATTTTTACTCTTTAAAATAACTGCTTTCTATTTGAATATATTTTAAAAATGTAATTTATTCCTGTGATCAAAGCTGAATTTTCAGCATCATTACTCCAGTCTCCAGTGTCAGATGATCCTTCAGAAATCATTATAATATGCTGATTTGCTGTTCAAGATATTATTATTAGCATTATTATCAATATGTTAAACAGTTGAGTAAATTTTTTTCAGGATTCTTTGATCAATAGAAAGATCCAAAGATCAGCATTTATCTGAAATAAAAAGCTTACATTATACACTAAAGCATTAAAAAAGCTTGGAGTCAGTTTTTTTTTTTTTTTTTTTTTTTTGGTAAAGAAATTCTAGAAATTAATACTGTTCTTCTGAAATTTCTATTGATCAAAGAACCCTGATAAAATTCTACTTTCAACATAATAATAATAATAATAAATGTTTATTAATAAATGAGCAGCAAATCAGAATATTAGAATGATTTCTGAAGGATCATGTGCCTGGAGTAATGATGCTAAAAATTCAGCTTTGAAATCACAGGAATAAATTACATTTTAAAATACATTCAAATAGAAAACATTTATTTTAAATAGTAAAAATATTTCAAAATTTTACTGTTTTTGCTGTACTTTGGATCAAATAGATGCAGGCTTGGTGAGCAGAAGAGACTTCTTTTAAAACATTTTAAAAAATCTTTAAATACTTTTGACTGCTAGTATATAATGGATTTTATTTTTGCTTTAGTACATAAAACATATTTATAGCACCTTTGAAACAGCAATTCTATGAACAACACTATTTCAAAATGAGAACTGCATTCATAGACCTTCATGGCACACGACACAATTTGGCTTTACTATTTAAAGAATTCCTGTCACATACTACCAGATTATTATAGAAAAATCAAATAACAGAGACTTCTGAGTCAATAAAACTGCTTTTGAAAAATGTTTTGTTGTTAATAAAGATGTAACTCTACTTCTGTCTCGTACAGGTATACTGATGATGTTTTTATATTTTTGTAAAACAAACTCTTATATAATAGTTTGGAATATAGAAAAGCATGTTTATTTTTTTCCAATTATTTAAAAAAAGTGATAATATTATTTCACTGGCCTCTAGTTTTTACCCTATTGCTTGGTTTAGATTTCATTTCAACAATCGCACAGGTACATTTTACTAGAGTTTGACCGATGTATCGGTTCTGCGATTAATCGGCACCGATAGTTGATTGGCGGAACTATCGGTTATCGGTAAAAATCCATGCCAATATTTTTTTAGTTTTAAGATCGATAAAACTGTAGAATAGACGTATTTTTCCTGGTTAATGTGTTACTTTTCAACATTTACGGATATTTTTAAATGTTTAAGTTGCTTTTGTTAACATTAATGAGCTATGAACTAACTTTAATGCTCAATATATAATTAATAATAATACATTTTCTCACAAAATATGGTTCAGTTCCTTATTTTAAATAGTAGACCACTATTTTAGTTTCCATTCAGTATCCATTTTTAAAAATATCGGTATCGGTAAAATCCGATATCGGTCGACCTCTACATTTTACCAAATGTAGAAGGTCACCTAGGAATTCTATGCAAACAGAAATACAGTGAATACAGTGTAATATAGTATGATAGCAGCTATTCCACACACACGTTATCATTAAGAACCTTCCACATTTGCTTACCTCGACCAAGATGCCTGCAGACCAAAGCCTGTGCGAGGATCATCTGTCCACAACGGAGCATACATCCCCAGCCTGTGTCTGATGAAGGACCTGTTCCTCCTGCAAACCACAAACAAACACCCTTCTCAGCAAACTAACACACTGGGGATCCTCTAATCAGGACTGAAATCAGCTCCTCTCCATTTATTTAGACTATAGTTTACTTGCCACTTACCTATGGGAGAAAACTTTTTCCTATATGTGAACCACAGTCGTGACCGTACATCTGAGAGCAGATGTGATTTCTCTGGAAAATGATCACTTGTTAATAATCAGAAATGTTTATTAAACAGCAAATCAGCATATTATTATGATTTCTGAAGCATCATGTTAGACTGAAGACTGAAGTAATGAGGCTGGAAATTCAGCTTTAATCACAAACTTTGAAAACATATTATTCACAAACAAAATTATTGTTTTAAGCTGTAAAAGCTGTTCATAATACTATGGTATTTTGATTAAATAAATGCAGTCTTTCTAAGCAGAAAAATCTTAATTATGCCAAACATTTTACTGCCAGAGTAATTACAGTAAATAATGCATAGTTAGAAGCAACTAATCCAAACCCTATGGTAACTATATTTAGTTAATTGTGTCACTCAGTACTTTTGTATAATTGTATAATTACACTGTAACAAAGATAGGTGATACCCAGATTTAATATCTTAATTAGTGACTAATTATTAAGGAGTTAAATGGCTTATGCTGATACACATATCTTGACAGAAGGGTGGCCAATAAGTAAAATAAAATGCAATAAGAGTGAATGTGTTAAGTAGTTAATTAATTCTTAAAGCTTACCTGTTTTAAGATTATAACATGATCCCAAGAGCCATACTGGCTCGTCTACATCCGGGAAATCTTCTAGGAACTCTGAGAATACGTTGATTTGATTCTCATACTTGGCTAGAACTGAAATAATTGGTGACATGTTAGTGTTGTGACACCGTCACTGTGAAATCCTGATGAAACAACATAGCAGCTTTTCACAATAATTGTCCCTAATGCTAATATTATGGTACTTGCATATAATAAAATGACATTTACAGACATCTACGGTACATGAATACCATGGTACATAACATGGTATGAGTCCACAAACATGGTTTTACCATGGTATTTTCTTTGTTAGTGCGAGTGCCAACAAACAGAGTAAAACTTTGGTCATCTGAACCACAAACAACAACGATACGTGAATCAGACGAACTCTGTTCATCTGTATTTGCAAGTAAGAGATGCACAGGCCACTGAAGAACAATGAGAAAACTTGAAACTCAGTTACGAAATTTCCTCTGAAGCAATACCAAGCAGATCTCACTAGGCTTTTGTCGACGTTTTTCTCATTTAAGACGTCACCTGAACGTTGTCAGTCGAACGAATCGATAAATTGCTGATCAATTTCGTATTTTTAACCATAAATTCCCTACCTGCCTCCATCCTCGGCCGACATCGGATACAAATACATCGCGGTGCATTGTGGGCAACGCAGTCCACGCCTGAGTCGTTCTAATAATCAGCAGCGGCATAAAAACTACACTGACCAGATTTTGAACTAAAGACGCGGAAGTCTAATGTTTTTTTTATCATAACATTACCATGGGGCTTGTAGTCTATCAACCCTCCATCTTTTTACGTCATTTTATTTCTGTTTTCCCACAAGAGAGACTGGGAAAGCGACGGATTTTATAAGACAGCTTTAAGATATCAGTCCGAGGTATTGATTTACCTTTTATAGTATTCTAAGGGAAGTTATTAGATGGTGTTGTTGGTTACAGTCGTGTGTTTTGTTGGATTGCTTTGTTGACATAATAGCTTCATCAAGCTAGTCCGCTAGCTAACGTTAGTAATCAATCGTGAAGTTTAGTTGTCATGCAATTCAAATAATCCAGCATAATTTAATAACGTTTAATTATAAACGTTTGCAGTTTATGAAGCTTTAACCCATGGTTATTAGTACATAAAGCATTGTTATAAATACATGCTAACATGGGTGCACTTTATGTGCTGTATCTGTGTTTTTAGCCTTTTTTAAGCAACATCAGTTCATTAATGGGTGTTTGGTGTGAGAAGTAAATTTGTAAAAATATATATTTTCTATTTATATGAGGTCATAATGACTGCTTAATGGTTATAAAGAAATTAGAAATGTACACTATCAGCTAAAAGGTTTTGAACAGTAAGATTTGTCAATTTTTTAAGAAGTCTTTTCTGCTCACCAAGCCTGCATTTATTTGATCCAAAGTACAGCAAAAACAGTAAAATTCTTAAATATTTTCAACTATTTAAAATAGCTGTTTTCTATCAAAATATATTTTAAAAGATTATTTATTTTGCGATTTTCAAAGTAGAATTTTAGCATCATTACTCCAGTCACATGATCTTTCAGAAATCACTCTCATATTCTGATCTGCTGTTAAAAAACATTTATTATTATTACTTTAAACAGCTGAGTAAATTTTTTTCAGGTTTCTTTGATAAATAGAAAGCTAAGATGAACAGCATTTGTCTGAAATAGAAATCTTCTATAACATTATAAATAATCACTTTTAATTGATTTAAAGCATTCTCGATAAATAAAAAAGTATTATTTTCTAGAATTTCTTTGAAAAAAATATACTGACTTCAAGCTTTTGAATGGTATAGTGTATAATGTTACAAAAGCTTTGTATTTCAGATAAAATGGATCTTTCTATTTATCAAAGAATCCTGAAAAATTTGCTCAACATTTTTAAATTTTTATAATAATAATAATAATAAAAATGTTTCTTGAGCAAAAAAGCAGCATATTAAAATGGTTTCTGAAGAATCATGTGACACTGAAGACTGGAGTAATGATGCTGAAAATTCAGCTTTGATCACAGGAATAAATTACATTTTAAAATATATTCAAATAGAAAGCAGTCATTTTAAATAGTAAAAATATTTCACAATATTACTGCTTTTGCTGTATTTTGGATCAAATAAATGCAGGCTTGGCGAGCAAATGAGACGATTTCTAAATAAAAATTTAAAATTGACTGATAATCTAGCTTTAAAGCCGTTTTTCAATTTAGCATTGTGATGTGGCATGTCTGCTTTTCCTAATGTGTTCCTAATGTTCTTTTTATCTCTAGATATCAGGTGCAAAATGTCCTACGTCTTCATCAACGACTCCCTGCAGACCACCGTGCCACTGCTGCAGGCCTGTATCGACGGTGATCTCACTCACACTAAACGGCTCCTGGAGTCTGGATTCGACCCAAACACCCGGGACTGCCGTGGACGAACCGGACTGCATCTAGCTGCCGCTCGAGGAAATGTGGAGATCTGCTCTTTACTGCATAAGTTTGGTGCTGATCTGTTGGCCACTGACTCTCAGGGCAACACGGCACTGCACATGTGTGGCCATGTAGACACCATCCAGTTCCTGGTGTCCAACGGCCTCAAGATTGACATCTGGTCAGTGTCTTTATCAACTTGTGGTACTAGGGCTGCACAATTAATCGAATGCGATTTCCATGCGCATTTTGTCAGTAAAGCTGGTTCTGTAATCAGCAGTAAATCTCCATCATGTGCTTTCAGATGGAGCAGCATTTACAACACAGAGCCATAGTTCACTGACAGGTTGCACCAAAAAATCACAGACGATATTATTGTGTGATAATGAAATCGAAAGAAACCGTTCGCGATAATGACAGCTGTTTGCGCAGCTTCTCAGTGAACTACGGCTCTGTGTAGTAAATGCTGCTCTATCTGAAAGCATGTGAAAATACCACATTTAATAACATGTTTTTACTCCAAAATCACTTCATAACGTCAGTCGAGTGTTTGAAATAAATCGTTCTGTGAGATGATGTGGCTTCTTACACAGAATAAGGCACATAACATATTATGGTATTCTAAGCAGTGATAAAGGTATTGCATTACAAATATACTTTATTATAATGAAAATTATAATAATAAGAGCTCGGGTAAACCATATGTTGTCATAGTCATGTGTTTATTAGTCACGTTGAATCAATGAAAGCAGTTAAATGTGTTTATTTAACTGAAGCGATTTCCTGGGTTTCTTCTTCGGGTATATTTGAAGTTTCTGCGCGAGAGCGCCCTCTGGCCTTCGACTTGAAGATTTACGGCTAATTCACTAGCTGCGTTTCCATTACAGATTTGCGCAAAACTTTGGCGCTATTTTATAAATGTTGATTAAAAAGTATTGCAACATTGCAACAGATATTTGTGGGATTTTGGCTATATTTAATCGAATGTGACCTGTAAATGCGAAAAAAAAACGTTTCCATTGCTGTTTTGCAAAATATCCATGTTTCAAATTGTGTGGAAAACCACCTCGTGCGAGCATAAAAACCTTTTTGCGATATATGGAAGTTTTTGTGAAATTGACGCATTTCCGTTTCAATTCGCAATGACAATGGGAATGTTTTTGTTCGCATTTACAGGTCACATTCGATTAAATATAGCCAAAATCAGTTGCCATGACTTATCACGAGAGGAAAAAATTACGTTTAAGTCGAATGTGACCTGTAAATGTGCAAAAAAAAAACGTGTTTTGCAAATTCCATTACCTTTTAAATTGCGCAGATTGAAATTGCGAATTGAAAATACACTTAACGGAAACACGTCAATTGCGCAAAAACTCCTGTATTTTGCAAAAATGCTCGCATGAGGTGGTTTTTCAGGTAATTTGAAAAATTTATATTTCGCAAAACAGCCATGGAAACTTTTTTTTTTCGCATTTACAGGTCACATTCGATTAAATACAGCCAAAATCCCACAAAAATCCGTTGCCATGAGTTATCGCGAGAAGGAAAAATTACATTTTAGACGTATAACATCAGTTATTGGAAACGCCGTCATTTCGCAATACTTTTTAATTGACGTTTATAAAATATCTCCAAAGTTTTGCGCAAATCTGTAATGGAAACGCGCCTACTATAAAATACGCATGACAATCGAGATTGCAATTTCATTGTGAATCATGCAGCCCTATTTGGTACCATGGTTTCACAATATTTCCTATATATAATATTTACTCTTAGGCTCAAAAAGTCTGACTTCATGTCCATGTTTTTTGATCTGAACAGTAATCACAACGGAGCCACTCCGCTGGTGCTGGCCAAGAGACGTGGTGTGAATAAGGACGCGCTCCATCTGCTGGAGG
Source organism: Garra rufa (assembly GCF_049309525.1). Lineage (NCBI taxonomy): Eukaryota > Metazoa > Chordata > Actinopteri > Cypriniformes > Cyprinidae > Garra > Garra rufa. The sequence goes on from NC_133379.1 coordinate 11,569,803, forward strand.
GGCTGGAGGAACAGGAAGTGAAGGGCTTCAACCGTAGCTCCCATTCCAGTCTGGAGAAGATGCACATGGCTGAGAATGAAAGGTGAGATGATTACCATTACCTATTTTTTTTATAATTTGAATTAGGGCTGCACAATTAATCGAATTTCTAATCGCGATCACAATTATGGATGCCACGATTGTGTAATCATTCAAAGCCGCGATTACAAAAAAAACGTTCATTATTCTGCATGATTATAAGAGGCGATTCGATATTGTTATCGTGGGTACATCAAAATACTGAGAATAATTATTTATATATTCAGAATTATAAATGCATTTTAAGATAACTTTTCCCATCAACTGGTCACAATGCACAACACCACTGTATGCTGTGTCAAAGACACCTGTTCACTCTGATGTAAACAAGCACGGATGAGAAGCACATGGCGGAGCACGTGAGAGACGCTCTGGATGAAAGTGCACTTTCATTCTCTGACAGCAGATGGCGCTAAACATAATGCAGCCGTTACCCCGGAAACCCTGTAAACAAAACAGCTTTCAGTTTCTTGAAAGTGTTGTGTATTTGCTATGGTGTTCATAACATTTTTTAACAGGCTATACACTAACATAAACTGCCAATGAAAAAGTCTTGGCATTCATTAATCTTAGGTAATTCCAATATACTTAACAAATTGTTAAAATCAAAAGTAACTGTGTTATTTATTGAGCTAACATGAACTAAGAGTTGTATTTTTTAACAAAGATAGCAAATGTAGCTATTGCTTATTGTGAATATTAATGCATTACCTATTGTTCTTTATAATTCTTTTGCACTTTGTGTAAATTTTTTAACTTTATAATTTTTTTTTGTGTAGTGCTTTATTGTATTTAAATGTTCAGTTATTTTTGTTATAAGAAAATAATTATTAAACCTGTTATATTGTATTATGACACCACTTTTTTCCATGATAAAAGCATTATCAATTAATTGCAAAAGGAAAATTGATACCGGCATATCCCTATGCATATTGCATATTTTTACTGTTTTTATTTAAAGAAACCAAACCAATGTATCATTGATATTTGTGGCAACAAGAAAAGCAATCAATGTATTTCGGAAAGGGTGTTTTCAGCTTGTTTTTTTATTTTTATTTCCGCTTCGCGTCGTGCCTAACAACGCCCTTCAGCCGTGATTTATTCACGATATAGCACGGCCTCTCGTACCTTATTGCTTTTATAAAACGGTTACCACACAATAAAAATATTAAAATCAAAAATATATATTAATTTATATATATTAAGTTGCATGTTTTCATAAAGTAAAATCATTAACTGCCTTCCGCTGTAAAAAGTAGACCCTAACTGCTGCAGCTGTGTTTACGTTGCTAAGGGTGGTTGCTAAGGGGGTTCAATGATACACAAAACCGTTGAGTGAAGCGGTCATAGCCGTGCCGTATCATGAATACGACACAGCTGCTGACCAATCAGAATTGAGGAATGGAACTAACCGTTTTATAAATAAAATTATGGCATGCAGTTGCTTTAAATAACGGTATAAAGCTATTTAAAACATCAATCAATGTAAATTGTGATAATCGTAATTACAATTTCAAGGGAATAATCGACAATTATGATTTTTGTCATAATCGTGCAGCCCTAATCTGAATTGAGTGTTTTTTACTCATTACCGTCTGCTGTATTTCCTGCAGTGCCATGGAGAGCCACTCTCTTCTCAACCCACACCTGCATCACAGCGATGGCGTGTTGTCCAGCTTCCGTACCACATGGCAAGAGTTTGTGGAAGATCTTGGTTTCTGGCGAGTGCTGTTGCTGCTCCTCGTCATCGCTCTGCTCTCGCTCGGCATTGCGTATTATGTCAGCGGAGTCTTACCTTTCGCATCTAATCAGCTGGAACTTGTGCACTAATATGCTCATTAAAAACAATGATTTTTAAAAAACATTAAAAAATCTTGCATTAGCTGATGATTGTTCCTGCAGTCACTGATTGTGTGTAACCACACTTTAAATTGTAACCTCGCATTCTGTGACTGAATTTTAAAGTATTTTTGTGTATAGTAATGTAAATAGACCTTTCATGTGCTAAAAATGTTTTTCATCTTGCTTGTGTGTTTGTAAGAATCTTTATATTGACTATTCCGCACTCATTCATGTTATCATTTCTGTACCAGCCCACATCACTACCTTTTGTATTTTGTTTAAATTATTGGATTCACACATTAAAGTTTTGTGATTGCAAAAAGTGTTTTATATGGAGTTTAACCTTTGCACTTTAACATGGTTCAGAGTAATTTCTGCAATTTGGCCTCATGAAACAATACTGCAGATTTTAAACAAATTAACATTGTTAATTAACTTTAATGCGCAATGGATTTCCATACATGGATGTACTCCAGTAACAAAAAATCTGTAATAATAAAGCACTTAACAGACAGTTTCTTATGTCACCAGTCATGTTTTCTCAACTACATTTGGAAATAAAACTTATGTAGGCCTATACATTTTTAAATTAGCAATTGTAAATATTAGTATCTACATCTACTTATTTTCTTTGACGTAAAATACAGTTTATTATTGTGATCTATATTTTAGGAAAAGATGTTTTGTATACATACACTACCAGTTAAAATATTTTGGACAGTAAGATTTGTAATGTTTTAAAAGAAGTCTCTTCTGCTCATCAAGCCTGCGTTTATTTGATCCAAAATACAACAAACGCAGTAATATTGCAAAATATTTTAAGTATTTAAAATAACTGCTTTCTATTTGAATATATTTTAAAATGTAATTTATTTCTCTGATCAAAGCTACATTTTCAGAATCATAACTTCAGTGTCACATGGTCCTTAATATTAATATTTAATTCTAATATGCTGATATGCTGGTCAAGAAACATTTTATATTACTATTATTATCAAAACAGTTGATAATAATAGTAATAATAGTTGATGAATAGAAAGATCCAGCATGTATCTGAAATAAAAGCTATTGTAACATATACCATTCAAAAGCTTGGAGTCAGTATATTTTTTATAGAAATTAATATTTACCAAGGATGCTTTATATTGATCAAAAGTGATGATAAAGATATAATGTTACAAAAGATTTCAGATAAATGCTGTTCTTCTGAACTTTCTATCCATCAAAGCAACCTGGAAAAATTCTACTCAGCTGTTTTTAACATAATAATAATAATAATAATTAATGTTTTTTGAGCAGCAAATCAGAATATTAGAATAATTTCTGAAGGATCATGTGACTGGAGTAATGATGCTAAAATTTTTACATTTTAAAATATATTCAAATAGAAAACAGTTATTTTAAAATAGTCAAAGTATTCCAAAATGTTACTGTTTTTGCTATACTTTGAATCAAACAAATCCAAGCTTGATGAGCTTTTTTTTTTCTTAAAAAAAACATTAAAAACTGCCCAAAAAAATTTTGACTGGTTTTGTATATCCATTAAAATTCATCTAAATGTTGATCTGTTATTTTCTAGCTATAATGGGCTTAATTAGCTTAAAATGTCCATCCTGTTACATTGCATTGTTTTTTTTGTTACATTGTATTGTAAAGACAGCATAACAGCATGAACAGATGTCATAGTGTTTGAATGTGAAATGTGAAAGTATTTGGTCAAGATAGACAGATATTTTCTCCCTCTAGTCGAATAAGATTAAAAAATATTTAATTTTTAACATTTTATTCAACAAACCTATATGAATGACTTTTCATTACACAACCATATAATGCACTGATTGCACAAAAATACAGTTTATATTAGACTATATACATTAATTCAGTTTATGAATGTAACATTTTAAATAACTAAAATTATTATTTTCATTTAAATCTTTCCTGCAGGTTTGCTGCAGTTTTAAATGTATGTTCTTTTTATTATTATTATTAATTAAATGCAACAAGAACAAGGGGTATTACATATTCATATCAAATTAACATTAGCTGCCAGAGAAAAAGAAGAAACAAAAATAGAAAAAAGAAAGAAAATTACATACATTTCAATGTTTTTAGAGCATTACATGTTTTCAGTGCTTTTTTTGTTTGTTCCAAGAGATTTACATGCAATTTGAAGTCATTAATAAAATGGGAAAATTTTGGTTTGTACAGGTATAGGTATGTGGAAAAAAATTAGAATATCGAGGGAAAGGCCATTTATTTCAATAATTTGTTTCAAAAAGTGAAACTTGTATGTTATATTAGTTCACTACACACAAAGTGAAATATTTCAAACCTTTATATGTTTCAATTTTGAGGATTATGGATTAAAGACAAAAAAAAAACAAATCCAGTATTTCACAAAATTAGAATATTTAATGTGACCAATAAAAAAAGGATCTTAAACACATGTTGTCCTTCTGAAAAGTGTGTTAATGTACTGTATTATGTCCTCGGTACTTTGTTGAGTCTCCTTTTGCACTAATTCCAGCATCAAGACGGCGATCAGCCTTTGACACAGTTGAGGTGTTATGGAGCCCAAGTTGCTTTGATATTGGCCTTCAGCTCGTCTGTATTTTGGGGTCTCTGTTCCCTCATCTTCCTTTTGACAATACCCCATAGATTTTCAATGGAGTTTAAGTCAGGCCAGTTTGCCGTCCAATCAAGTACAGTTATTCCATGGATATTAAAGCAGGTAGTTTTGGGTTTGTGGGTAGGCGCCAAATCCTGCTGGAAAATAAAATCATCATCTCCAAAAAGCTTGATTATGCGTCAAGCCACTCCTGAACCAAAAACAACATCAGAAGCATCTGTTCTGGTCTAAGGAGAAAAAGTACTGGTCTGTTGCCCAGTGGTCCAAGTCCTGTTTTCAGATGAAAGCAAATTTTGCATTTCATTTGGAAATCAAGGTCCCAGAGTCTGGAGGAAGACCGGAGAGGCACAAAAGTCAAGCTGCTTAAAGTCCAGTGTGAAGTTTCCACAGTCAGTGATGGTTTGGGGAGCATGTCATCTGCTGCTGTGGCTCCATTGTCTTTGATCAAGTCCACAGTCAACGCAGCTGTCTACCAGAAAATCCTAGAGCACTTCATGCTTCCTGCTGCCGACAAGCTTTTTGGAGATGATGATTTTATTTTCCAGCAGGATTTGGCACCTGCCCACAAAGCCAAAACTACCAGTACCTGGTTTAATAGCCATGGAATAACTGTACTTGATTGGCCGGCAAACTCGCCTGACTTAAACCCCATTGAAAATCTATGGGGTATTGTCAAAGGGAAAATGAGGGAACAGAGACCACGAAATACAGATGAGCTGAAGGCCAATATCAAAGCAACATGGGCTCCATAACACCTCAACTGTGTCAAAGGCTGATCGCCGTCTTGATGCTGGAATTAGTGCCAAAGGAGGCCCAACAAAGTACTGAGGACATAATACAGTAAATTAACACACTTATCAGAAGGAAAACATGTGTTTAAGATCCTTTTTTTATTGGTCACATGAAATATTCTAATTTTGTGAAATACTGGATTTGGGGTTTTCTTTTGTCTTTAATCCATAATCATTAAAATTGAAACAAATAAAGGCTTGAAATATTTCACTTTGTGTGTAGTGAACTAACATACAAGTTTCACTTTTTGAAACAAATTATTGAAATAAATGGACTTTCCCTCGATATTCTAATTTTTTGGCACATACCTGTGTATGGATTTTTCCCAATAAAATAAATAAATGTATAATATATTGTGAAATCCCACGAAACGTGTTTGTTTTGAAAATCAGCTGTGACGCAAACAGCGCCATCCAGCGGGCAGAGACGTGCGCGTGCGTGTGACGTCACCGTGTTTGGTTGCGTTTGCCAACTGTCTGCTCTGAAGTGAGTGCCAGTCAGTTAGCCAGCCTTCTCTTTTCACTTCATCTAACTATGGTCTGAAGAGGAAACCATGAATCTCCGAGGCGTTTTTCAAGATTTCAACCCTAGGTAAGACCCGAGTGCGTTACGTGAACGATAAAACCCAGCGCTTTGTTTTTACTACGCTACCATTCACTTTGTTAGCTTAGCTGCTAATGTGCAGGCCTTTTGGATTTGTCTTAGCATAGTTGAGCACCTCCACGGGACATTTAGCAGTGAAGCAAACAGCTTTAATACTGAAACCGACTTATAAAGCCGTGCAGGAAACACGACACGCCACTTTTCCTAAAGATTCTCGTTCGCGGACATTCAAAGCTTCTCGGATACTTTTGTTTTTCTGTTGTCTCACTCTCAGGCCCCCTTATCGTGATCTTGACAGGAGACAAGTATCGTTAAGTTTGACAGATGTGTCTAGCTTGTGCTTTAACCTCATGTGTGTTTGTTGTTGTCGTCGTCCCGCAGTAAGTTCCTGATCTACGCCTGTCTGCTGCTGTTCTCTGTGCTGCTGTCACTGAGGCTGGATGGCATCATCCAGTGGAGCTACTGGGCGGTGTTTGCGCCCATCTGGCTCTGGAAACTCATGGTCATCATTGGGGCTTCCGTGGGCACCGGGGTTTGGGCACACAACCCACAGTACAGGTCAGACACAACTTTTGCCTGCTTATGATCACTAATGCGTAGGATTGAGTCTGCAATGAAGTCCCTTTATTATTGTTACTGTATCATATCTGATGCATGAATTGCAGAGGCCTTTAAATGATCAACATGACACGATCAAAACTTTGATAACACAAGTAAACACAACATGCAGTTTTTAATGGAAGTTTTTTTTTTGTGAAGGGAAAACTAAATCCTAACCCACATGACCCTGTGTAAAAAAGAGATTTTCACACAGGGCCGTGTGGGTTTTGAATTTTGAGTGATTAATATTTAAATTAGTTTGATGATCTGAATCATTAAAGCGTGACAAACATGCAAAAAAAATAATGCGTAGGATTGAGTCTGCAATGAAGTCACTTTATTGTTATTGTATCATATCTGATGCATGAATTGCAAAGGCCTTTAAATGATCAACATGATCAAAACTTTGCTGAAAAACCTGTCATGCACAATTTACTACATACAGTGGTGTGAAAAAGTGTTGGCCCCCTTCCTGATTTTTTTATTTTTTTGCATGTTTGTCACATTTTTTTATTTCAGATCATCAAACAAATGTGAATAATAATCAAAGATAACACAACATGCAGTTTTTAAATGAAGTTTTTTTTGTGAAGGGACAACTAAATCCAAACCCACATGACCCTGTGTAAAAAAGAGATTTTCACACAGGGCTGTGTGGGTTTTGAATTTTGAGTGATTAATATTTAAATTAGTTTGATGATCTGAATCATTAAAGCGTGACAAACATGCAAAAAAAATAATGCGTAGGATTGAGTCTGCAATGAAGTCACTTTATTGTTATTGTATCATATCTGATGCATGAATTGCAAAGGCCTTTAAATGATCAACATGATCAAAACTTTGCTGAAAAACCTGTCATGCACAATTTACTACATACAGTGGTGTGAAAAAGTGTTGGCCCCCTTCCTGATTTTTTTTATTTTTTTGCATGTTTGTCACACTTTAATATTTCAGATCATCAAACAAATGTGGATAATAATCAAAGATAACACAAGTAAACACAACATGCAGTTTTTAAATGAAGTTTTTTTTTTGTGAAGGGAAAGCTAAATCCAAACCCACATGACCCTGTGTGAAAAAGAGATTTTCACACAGTGCCATGTGGGTTTTGAATTTTGTTTGATTAATATTTAAATTTGTTTGATGATCTGAATCATTAAAGTGTGACAAACATGCAAAAAAATGAAATAAAAAAACAGGAAGGGGGGCAACACTTTTTCACACCACTGTACTTACTGCCGTGTGCTTGATAGTGGCTTTTTAGCAGACTTTAGATTAGGGAACACTGTTCACTATTAACTATTGCTTCTTACAGGGTTCCCACACTTTTTGAAAGTACTTGAATTTCAGACATATGGATTCAAGGCCTTGAAAGTACTTAAAAACAAACATAGGTCCTTGGAAGTGCTTGAATTAAATTTAAAATAAATAGTTTATAGTGTCATTTAAAAATTGTCCTATATGTGCTGCTTTCAAAAACAGAAAAAAAACAGTACTAATTAAAGCTGCAAGCAGCGATGAACGGGCCCTCGCACACGGGCTCACCGCCGACCGGTGGCTTTAGGAACACAGAAAATGGTGGGTAGTATGCTTTTTATACAGTAAAAATAGGAGAAATATGTCAAAGTCACTTAAATGTGCCAAATTTCCTGCTGCCAGCTGGTGGCGCTATGCCTATAACTGATTATTGGCATGTAGATGTGTTCAGGCCACCACTTTCATCAAACATATGAAGTTTGGTGCAGATTGACCTTGGTATGTTTGAGTTAGTGAAAGATATGATATATCCTGCTGCCAACAGGTGGCGCTATGATAATATCTGAATATTGGCCTTTAGGTGTCTTCAGGCCAGGACTCTTACCAAACCTGTGAAGTTTGAGGCAGATCAGACATTTTATGGCTGAGTTATAACAACTTCTATGTCCATGGCGAAACATCAAACTTTGTCACGCCGCCACAGACACGCCCTTTAACGAAAACTCAAGATCTTCGCAATTTAACATCTCTAAGGCCTCTAGATCAGACTGACCAAATATAATGTTGATATCATTAAATCTCTAGGAGGAGTTTGATACAAGTAATTTCCTGTTGCCAACAGGTGGCGCTGTGATTATAATAGAATATTGGCCTTCAGATGCGTTCAGGCCGGGACTCTTATCGAATATGTGAAGTTTGAGGCAAATCTGACATTTTTTGGCTGAGTTATAACAAGTTTTATATCCATAGCGGGACCTCGAAATTTGTCAGACCGCCACGGACACGCCCTTTACCGAAAACTCAAGATCTTCACAACTTAACATCACTAAGGCCTTTATATTAGACTGACCGATTTTGGTGTTGATCTGTATAAATCTTTAGGAGGAGTTTGTTGTAGAGTACAGCATGACACTTCCTTTTGCCTGCAGGTGGCGCTATGACTATAACTGAATATGGGCATGTAGATGTCTTCAGGTCAGGAGTGTTATCACACATGTGAAGTTTGGGGCAGATCGGACATTTTATGCCTAAGTTATAGCAACTTCCTTTTTCATGGCGATACATCGAAATTTGCGAGGCCGTCACGGACACGCCCTCCGATGAAAACTCTAGATCTTCACAATTTAACGTCGCAAAGGGCTTTAGATTAGACTCACCAAATTTGGTGTTGATCGGAATAATTCTCTAGGAGGAGTTCGTTCAAGTATGACACCTGAAAATGACAAAAATGACACAAATTTTGCTGAGAAAATTAATAATAACCGACTTCCTGTTGGGTTTCGGATTTTATCTCAAGAGGCTTTTTTGTAGGTATTGGTGTGTTACATGTGTGTACCGATTTTTGTGCATGTACGATAATCACAGCTGAATGCGCACACCGCGGAACGTGTAAAGGTGGCGCTATTGAGCCATTTTGCCACACCCACTTCTGCAACCCATATCAGACGTCCATTTTCGCCAGGTCTGATGTGTGTGCAAAGTTTTGTGAGTTTTCGGGTATGTTTAGGCCTTCAAAAATGCGATTCATTCCGGATAAGAATAATAATAATAATTAAAGCTGCAAGCAGCGATGAACGGGCCCTCGCACCCGGGCTCACCGCCGACCGGTGGCTTTAGGAAAACAGCAAACGGTGGGCATTATGCTTTTAAAACAGTAAATGTAGGAAAAATAGATCAAAGTCACTTAAATGTGCCAAACCTCCTGCTGCCAGCTGGTGGCGCTATGCCTGTAACTGATTATTGACATGTAGATGTGTTCAGGCCAGCACTTTCATCAAACATATGAAGTCTGGTGCAGATTGACCTTGGTATGTTTAAGTTAGTGCAAGATATGATATATCCTGCTGTCAATAGGTGGCGCTATGATAATATCTGAATATTGGCCTTAAGATGTCTTCAGGCCAGGACTCTTATCAAACATGTGAAGTTTGAGGCAGATTGGACATTTTATGGCTGAGTTATAACAACTTCTATGTCCATGACCAAACATCAAACTTTGTCAGGCCACCACGGACATGCCCTTCAACGAAAACTCAAGATCTTCGCAATTTAACATCACTAAAGCCTTTTTATTAGACTGACCGATTTTAGTGTTGATCTGTATAAATCTCTTGGAGGAGTTTGTTGTAGAGTACAGCATGACACTTCCTGTTGCCAGCAGGTGGCGCTATGACTATAACTGAATATGGGAATGTAGATGTCTTCAGGTCAGGAGTGTTATCACACATGTGAAGTTTGGGACAGATCGGACATTGTATGGCGAAACATCGAAATTTGCGAGACCGCTACGGACACGCCCTCCAATGAAAACTCTAGATCTTTGCAATTTAACGTCACAAAGTGCTTTAGATTACACTCAGCAAATTTGGCGTTAATCCGGATAAATCTCTAGGAGGAGTTCGTTCAAGTACGAGGCCTGAAAATGGCAAAAATGACAAAATTTGCTGAGAAAATTAAAAATAACCGACTTCCTGTTGGGTGTCAAATTTTGCTCCAAGAGGCTTTTTTGTAGGTATTGGACCCTATTTTAAATAGTTAACATGTTTTATGGTCTACAAGCATTTTTAAATATTATTTTAATAGTCTATAAGCATCTGTGAAATAATTAAAAACAAATATATTGAAAATAAATACATATTAACTTAGTTGACTTTTTGGCCTTTTTGTATTTGTTTCTCATTCTAATTAAGTGAACTGAGCAGTATAGTGTCATACTTATAAGATACTTTGTTCTATCAGTGAGAGTGTATATATGTATTTAAATCACATAATTTTTCCTTAAAAGATAAAAAAAATATTTTAATGCTCTTTAAGCACCTATACAAAATAATTATGTAAAATTACACTGACAGTACAGTACATATCAACTGATTCTATGGATTATTTTCATTCTTATACACTGACAATGAGCTAAATAGCATTAGAGGTCAAACGATTCCTTATCTTATGAGGACCTCTAGTGTTCATCCCTGGTATTAGAGCTTTAATCTGACGAATTTATTTGACACTTTTAATGTTTTTGGGGCCTCTGAGCATGATAACATTTTGAAACTACACGTATTTCCTAAGAATTTCTTGTTCTTTATATGTAAAAATTTTGATGAGTAAGAATAATGCAATTTAAAGATATATGAAAATAACTCTTCATCTTTTTATGTTGGCTTGGAGAGCCAACATACTGTTATGCTATTTAAACTTATTATGTTGGCTTGGAGAAGCCAACATATTGTTATGCTATTTAAACTTATTATTATTATTATTATTATTATTAAAATTCTTCTGAGACTAAAATTCTATACGCTACTCCTCCTAGAGCTTTAAGGCTACAAGCCCCAAACTTGGCAGAGACCTGGGCCCTTGTCTCGAAAGTGTTGCTATATCTATTTGGACTGATCAGATTTACAGTTGATTTATTATTAATTTTTTTACATTAAAAATTCCTAAAATTTCGCCCTCTAATGGAGCAATACCTCTCCACTGAATGGAACTCTCCACTGAATGGAAATATGTCCCATAGATTTGAATGGGCTGAGAAAAAAAGCGCCCTCTAAAGGAGTAATTCCTCTCTACTCAACAGGAGATCGCTGAGCTCTGACCAACTTCCACTTTGACTTCGATGGAAAATGCAAATAAATAACGCCTTTAAAATTAAAATATTCCAGCGATTTAATTGTAAATACCCATTAGAACACATCAAGACCTGAATTCAGCTATTTGAGCTAATTTATTCAAAACTCTAAGCATTCCTTCACCGTGTACAGCTTCAGCACGTACTCTCTCTGTATATCTGCTCACAAACGACCTAATTTGCACGAATTAGAACGCCTTTAAAATTAAAATATTACAGCGATTTAACTCTAAATACCCATTACAACACATCAACAGCTAAATCAGTTTGTGATCTGTTTTATTTCAAAGTTGAAGTACTGTCTTCAGCAAATGTGTTACACAGACGAGCTTCACGGCTCGGAGCTAACCCGACTGAGAATTATACATGACTGAACGTCTTTTAAAAGCATTTAAATAAAAACACTCCAGCGATTGTACACTATAAATATAGAAGAATATTTTAAAGAGCTACATTGGGTGTAAATGAGCTATTTCAAACGTTTTACTAACGAACATGAGATGTATGGCTGCATTATCAGTCTGTCAACAAATACATCATTTGCACGTCTTTTAAAGGCATTTAAATAAAAACACTCCAGCGATTGCACACAATAAATATAGAAGAAAATTTTAAAGAGCCGCATTGAATGCAAATTACCTGTTTCAAAGGTTTTTAAGGAACATAAGGCTGCATTATCAGTCTGTCAACAAAGAATTCATTTGCACGTCTTTTAAAGGTAATCAAATAAAAACATTCCAGCGATTGCACACAATAAATATAGAAGAATATTCTAAAGAGCTGCATTGAGTGCAAATGAGCTGTTTGCACTGCTCAGTTCTTCGTCTGCATCATCAAAGACATCATTTGCACGTCTTTTAAAGGTATTTAAATACAAAAACTGCAGCGATTTAACACAATAATAGTATAGTAATATATTACAAAGGTTAAATGCTTGCTTATTTCTGCTTTTCGGCTCAACCGCACGGCAACGCGACGCGGCTTTGAAGCAGGCGCTCATCACATATTCTAGTATGGCAAGCCGTTTTAACCTAAAATCCACACACGATCCTCTATGGCAAGCTGTTTTAGCCTAAAATATACTAAGCATTTCTAGTCGTACTGCCATTTTTACTAGCAACAATTCAATTACAGAGCTCTAAGTGTTCTGGGCTGGCTCTTTTGCCCGAAGGCTGCCCAATTTGGCTCTCCAAGCCAACATTTAAAGTTTGTCATCGAACTTTAGCTTCTAGTTATGTTGGCTTGGAGAAGCCAACATATTGTTATGCTATTTAAACTTATTATTATTATTATTAAAATTCTTCTGAGACTAAAATTCTATACGCTACTCCTCCTAGAGCTTTAAGGCTACAAGCCCCAAACTCGGCGGAGCCCTGGGCCCTGGTCACCAAAGTGTTGCTATATCTTTTTGGAATGATCAGACTTACAGTTGATTTAATATTAATTTTTTTACATGAAAAATTTCTATAGGATTTCAATGGGCTGAGAAAAAATGCGCCATCTAGAGGCGCAATACCTCTCGACTGAAGAGGCGGGACTCAAACCTCTTGCTTACAGTCACTCTGAAATCGGTGTAAATACAAATAAATACCGCCTTTTAAAATTAAATATTCCAGCGATTTAATTGTAAATACCCATTAGAACACATCAACAGCTAAATTCAGTGGTTTGTGAGCAGTTCTTGTAAAAGAAATGCTTGCACCCTTCAGCGAGTATACAAGCCGTCAGCACGAACTCTCTCTGTATGTGCTCATAAACAACATAAATTGCACGAATTAGAGTGCCTTTAAAATTTATATATTTCAGCGATTTATTTGTAAATACCCATTAGAACACATCAACAAATCAACCTTTTGTGATCTGTTTTATTTCAAAGTTAAAGCACTGTCTTCAGCAAATGTGTTATACAGATGAGCTTTACGGCTCGGAGCTAATTTACCCGACTGAGAATTATACATGACTGCGCGTCTTTTAAAAGCATTTAAATAAAAACACTCCAGCGATCCAACACAATAAATATACAAGAATATTTTAAAGAACTATATTAGCTGCAAATGAGCTGTTCAATAGGTTTCACTAACGAACATGTTACCGAGCTGTAACCTATACTTTCACTTTGACTTCGGTGTAAAATGCATATAAATAACGTCTTTAAAATTACAATATTCCAGCCATTTAATTATAAATACCCATTAGAACACATCAAGACCTGAATTCAGCTGTTTGAACGAATTTATTGAAAACCCTAAGCATTTCCTTCACCGCGTACAGATTGCCTTCAACTATGATACATGGAGACGAACGACATAATTTGCACGAATTTGACCGCCTTTAAAATTACAATATTGCAGCGATTTAATTAAGTCCACCCATTAGAGAATATCAACAGCTAAATGCAGTTGTTCGTGAGTATTTTTTTTTCATACAGAGAGCGCTGTGTTCAGCAGTGTGTTATGAGCTCCGAGATGTCCAACTGACAATTATACATGACTGCACGTCTTTTAAAGGCATTTAAATACAAACACTCCAGCGATTGCACACAATAAATATAGAAGAATATTTTAAAGACCTACATTGAGTGCAAATGACTTTTTTCACTGGCTTAACTAACTAACATTGAATGCACTGCTCAGTCTTCATCTGCATCAAAGACATCATTTGCACGTCTTTTAAAGGTATACAAACACTCCAGCGATTAAACACAATAATAGTAGAGTAATATATTACACAGCTTAAATGCTTGCTTATTTCTGCTTTTAGGCTCAACCGCACAGCAACGCTTTCAAGCACGCGCTGCACACTTGTTGTATGGCAAGCCGTTTTAACCTAAAATACACATAAATCCTCTATGGCAAGCTGTTTAGCCTAAAATATACTAAGCATTACTTATCGTAATAGCATTTTTACTAGCAACAATTCAATCAGAGAGCTCTAAGTGTTCTGGGCTGGCCCTTTTGCCCGAAGGCTGCCCGGTTTGCTTCTCCAAGCCAACATTTAAAGTTTGTCATCGAACTTTAGCTTCTAGTTATTATTAAACTTCTTCTGAGACTAAAATTCTATACGCTACTCCTCCTAGAGCTTTTAGGCTACAAGCCCCAAACTCGGCAGAGCCCTGGGCCCTGGTCACGAAAGTGTTGCTATATCTTTTTGGAATGATCAGACTTACAGTTGATTTAATATTAATTTTTTTACATGAAAAATTTCTATAGGATTTCAATGGGCTGAGAAAAAATGCGCCATCTAGAGGCGCAATACCTCTCGACTGAAGAGGCGGGACTCAAACCTCTTACTTACACTCACTCTGAAATCGGTGGAAATACAAATAAATACCGCTTTAAAAATTTAAATATTACAGCGATTTAACTCTAAATTCCCATTAGAACACACATCAACAGCTGAATTCAGTGGTTTGTGAGTAGTTCTTGTGAAAGAAAAGCTCGCACCCTTCAGCGAGTATACGAGCCGTCAGCATGAACTCTCTCTGTATGTGCTCATAAACAACATAATTTGCACGAATTAGAACGCCTTTAAAATTAATATATTTCAACGATTTATTTGTAAATACCCATTAGAACACATCAACAAATCAGCCTTTTGTGATCTGTTTTATTTCAAAGTTAAAGCACTGTCTTCAGCAAATGTGTTATACAGACGAGCTTTCAAGGCTCGGAGCTAACTTACCCGACTGAGAATTATACATGACTGCACGTCTTTTAAAAGCATTTAAATAAAAACACTCCAGCGATCCAACACAATAAATATACAAGAGTATTTTAAAGAACTACATTAGCTGCAAATGAGCTATTTAATAGGTTTCACTAACGAACATGTTACCGAGCTGTGACTTACTTTCACTTTGAACTCGGTGGAAAATGCATATAAATAACGTCTTTAAAATTACAATATTCCAGCCATTTAATTGTAAATACCCATTAGAACACATCAAGACCTGAATTCAGCTGTTTGAGCGAATTTATTGAAAACCCTAAGCATTTCCTTCACCGCGTACAGATTGCTTTCAACGAGTATACATGGAGACGAACGACATAATTTGCACGAATTAGAACGCCTTTAAAATTACAATATTGCAGCGATTTAATTCAGTCCACCCATTAGAAAATATCAACAGCTAAATGCAGTTGTTTGTGGGCATTTTGTTTTCATACAGAGAGCGCTGCGTTCAGCAGTGTGTTAGACAGCTCCGAGATGTCCGTCTGAGAATTATACATGACTGCACGTCTTTTAAAGGCATTTAAATAAAAAACACTCCAGCGATTCAACACAATAAATATAGAAGAATATTTTAAAGACCTACATTGGGTGCAAATGACTTTTTTCATAGGCTTAAGTAACTAACATGAGATGCACTGCTGCATTTATGTGTCTGTTAACAAAGACATCATTTGCACGTCTTTTAAAGGTATTTTAAAACAAACACTCCAGCGATTCAACACAATAATAGTACAGTCATATAATAAAAAGGTTAAATGCTTGAATATTTCTGCTTTTCGGCTCAACCGCACAGCAACGCGACGCGGCTTTGAAGCAGGCGCTCATCGCATATTCCAGTATGGCAAGCTGTTTTAACCTAAAATACACACACGATCCTCTATGGCAAGCTGTTTTAGCCTAAAATAAACTAAGCATTTCTTGTCGTACTGCCATTTTTACTATCAACAATTCAATTAGAGAGCTCTAAGTGTTCTGGGCTGGCCCTTTTGCCTCAATGCTGCCCGGTTTGGCTCTCCAAGCCAACATTTAAAGTTTGTCATCGAACTTTAGCTTCTAGTTTATTATTACTTTCATAAATCACCACATCAACACCGTTCAAGATATCCCAAAGCCGTTCACAATATAGGGAACATTTTCCCTATATTCTGAGGATGATGATAAGAACATGTAATTCATGATGATAACAAAATGTTATTATTGCTTGCTTTACGTCCACCACTTCTGTTTAAATGTCATCGTTACCTATCTGTTCCATTTGTGTGTGGACATTGCTTTGCAGGTGACTCCTGTTATAAGACATCACTCTTAAGCGCTACATAACTAAGAATCAATTAGGAAAACGGTGCCCAGTTGGCACATGCATTCACAGTAACCCTCTGCCAGTTTGGATTTAAAGTTTACAGAAATGAAAGGGTTACATTTTTAAATCAACACACAGACAAATACACACTAAATATACAACTTTACCATCCAGTTTCATTTGTTAACATTGTTAACATGAACAATAATAAATAGCATTTATTAATGTTAATTAATATTAACCTAAAAAAGTACTCATATATTGTTTAAAGGTAAATTAGTATCTTTTAACATAGTGTATGTACTGTGAATTAACATGAACATGAACACAGTTCATGTGGGTATACAACAATAAACAATAAAGTGCTCAATAAACGCTTCATTCTTTCAAAATATCTTTAAAAATCAAGTTGGGTATTGTAATGGGGCGATATATAAATATAACTCATCTTAAAATGGTACAATTTTCAGATGTTTTGAACAGATAACAGCAAAGTTTGTTTTGTTGTCAAAGTTTGTCTTGAAATTGTTAGTGTTTTTTTTTTTATTGAATCAAAAATTTTAATTATAAAAATAAATGTCTATCAATGAAGATAAATCGCTCATGCTAAAAAGCTGTATTTTTCTTAATCTTTTGCTATGTGACTGAATAGGACAAGTTCATGGTACAGTTCAGTAAAAAATAAATAAAAAACAACAACTGCAATATACAAAGAATGAAAGAGTTCGTGACCCTTTATATTTTCTCAAAGATCAGACTCTCAAAGTTCAGACTTATTTATGCAGATTAAACTACAGCAATGTGCAATGTGCAAATTGCATCTTCCTCAAAGATGGTCTTAAGCAAAACAGCATGTTCCACTGGTCTCTCTCCCTTTCACCCCTCCCCCTTCAGTCACTCTTAGTGTCAACACAGACTGTCAGCCCAGTGACAACAGTTTACTGATTTCTTTTTTTAATTTTCTTTAATTCATAGAAGCTTGAATAACTATGATATTACCAGCACTTGCTCATAATGATTAGATCTCTGTGTGAAAAAAGTTTTAAAGAGTTTGGATGCTGCACTTTAAAGATATAAAAAATTAGGGTTATGTTTTTAAAAAAATCACCACGTCAACACCGTTCAAGATATCCCAAATCCGCTCGCAATTTAACATCTTCAGAATCTTCTCTTCATGTTAAAAAAGTTTGGTGTGAATACCTTGTTATTCTTAGAAGGAGTGTGAATTTGTTTACAGCCTGATTTTTCCAAAAATCCACATTCAAATCAAAATAGCCGGCTTCCTGTTGGTCTTAGCTAATGAGTTTGATTTAGAAAGTTGTCCAGATTGATGAGAACAATATATGTACAGAGTTTGGTGACTGTAGGAAAAACTAACCCCCCAACTTTTGTCAAAAGATGGCGCTATAGAGTGCCTGCTCCACGCCCATTTATGACCTTTTGCCAGTGTCTAACTATCATTAATATTGATGTGTGTGTTGAGTTTCATGAAATTCTAAACATGTTATCTGCTTCGAAAAGACAGGAATCTAATTTTAAAGTTTAACACGTTGCCATGGCAACAGCATTTGATTTATCATCGTACCCTTTACATATTCTTATCGGCCGTGTTTTGACATTATTTTGATGAAGTTTGAAGAAAATCAAGTAAAATTAAGAGGCTGATTTCAACGCATTTTGAAAATGACACGCTTCCTGCTACCAGTTGGTGGCGCTATAACTTTGACTCATAATAGTCACATTTATGGAATCGGCATCATACAACGAACAATCTGGTGAAGTTTCATCAGAATCAGGCAATGTGTGCAACAGTTATTAGACACTTCCTGTTTCTCATTTCTCGCCATAACTTTGTCGCCTTGCCACGGCCAAACCGTTCGAGATATCAAAAATCCCCTCGCAATTTAGCGTCCCCAATGTCTTGAGATCATGCTGACCGAGTTTGGTGACAATCGTATGGAAATCCTGGGAGGAGTACGTTAAATTCCAGAGCATGCGCTTTTTAAACAGCCCTAAATATCTCACTTCCTGTTGCGTTAAGAAAATGACATAGAGTACAAAAGTTGTTCAGCTCAATGAGTTCTATATGTGTACCGAGTTTCATATGTGTACGTTCAAGTATGTGTGCTATATGGCCCTAAAAATTCCAGGGGGCGCTGTAGAGTCCCCTTGCCACGCCCCGGTACCAGCCTCTGTGACGTCCTGATGGCCGCAGATTCCGACATGTGTGCAAATTTTCAAGAGTTTTTGAGCATGTTAAGACCCCCTTAAGTGCCCGGAAGGTTAACAAAAAATAAAAAAATAAAAAATAAGAATCCTTAGGAAAACAAGAGGGCCTTCGCCCATTCTGGGCTCGGGCCCTAATTAAAGCTGCAAGCAGCGATGAACGGGCCCTCGCACCCGGGCTCACCGCCGACCGGTGGCTTCAGGAAAACGGCAAACGGTGGGCAGTATGCTTTTAATACAGTAAATATAGAAAAAATATGTCATAAGTCATTTAAATGTGCCAAACTTGCCGCTGCCAGCTGGTGGCGCTATGCCTATAACTGATTATTGGCATGTAGATGTGTTCAGGCCAGCACTATTATCAAACATATGAAGTTTGGTGCAGATTGACCTTGGTATGTTTGAGTTAGTGAAATATATGAGATATCCTGCTGCCAACAGGTGGCGCTATGATAATATCTGAATATTGGTCTTTAGGTGTCTTCAGGCCAGGACTCTTACCAAATCTGTGAATTTTGTGGCAGATCAGACATTTTCAGGCTAAGTTATAACCACTTCTATGTCTATGCAGAAACATCAAACTTTGTCAGGCCACCACGGACATGCCCTTTAATGAAAACTCAAGATCTTCACAATTTAACATCTCTAAGGCCTCAAGATCAGACTGACCAAATATAATGTTGATTTAATTAAATGCAATCAATGCAAGGACTTCAGATAGATGCCAACTGTGAACCAGTATGCTACAAATAAGAACATGTAATTCATGATGATAGCACAATGTTATTATTGCTTCCTTTATATCCACCACTTCTGCTTAAATGTCATTGTTACCTATCTGTAAAATTTTTGTATAATATATTTTTGTATAAAATCAATTGTTGTCATAACTAAGAATCAATAAGGAAGACGGTGCCCAGTTGGCACATGCATTCACAGTAACCCTCTGCTAGTTTGGATTTTAAGTTTACAGAATTGAAAGGGTTACACTTTAAAATCAACACACAGACACATACACACAAAATATAAAATGTTGCCATCCAGTTTCATTTGTTAAAATTAACTATATCAGTTAACATGACCAATAAATAAATAGCATTTATTAATGTTAATTAATATTAAGCTAAAAAAAGTATTCATATAAAGTTTATGTACAGTGAATTAACATGAACATGAACACAGTTCATGTGGGTGTACAACAATACACAATAAAGTGCTCTATAAACGCTTCATTCTTTCAAAATATCTTTAAAAATCAAGTTGAGTATTTTAACGGGGTGATATATATATTTATAACTGTTCTTAAAATTATGGTTTTCAGATGTTTTGAAGAGATAACAGTAACGTTTGTTTTGTTGTCAAAGTTTGTCTTAATTTTTTATTATTATTATTTTATATTCAATAAATAACACTATGTAAATATTGTCTATCAATGAAGATAAATTGATCATGCTAAAAAGTTGTATTTTTTTTAATCTTTTGCTATGTGACTGAATAGGACAAGTTCATGGTACAGTTAAGTAAAAAATAAATAAAAAACAACAACTGCAAAATACGAACAATGAAAGACGTAGTGACCCTTTATATTTTCTCAAAATATCAGACTCTCAAAGATCAGACATATTTATGTAATTACAATACATATGTGCATTTTTTGTTCAAAGATGGTCTGTAGGATGGCTCTCTACTCTGTCACCCTCTCTGCCTCTCACCCCTCCCCCCTGCAATAATGAGCTTCTCTGTGCCTGACTGAACGCACACACATACTGTAGAGACATTCACCAGAGTGACAGCAGGTTTCTGAGTTATTTTTTTAATTTTCTTTAATTCATTGAAGCTTGTATAAAATTAATATTTCCAGCACTTGCTCAGAATGATTAGATCTCTGTGTGAAAAAAGTTTTAAAGAGTTTGGATGCTGCACTTTAAAGATATAAAAAATTAGGGTTATGTTTTTTACTACATCTTTAAAAAATCACCACGTCAACACCGTTCGAGATATCCCAAATCCGCTCGCAATTTAACATCTTCAGAATCGTCTCTTCATGTTAAAAAAGTTTGGTGTGAACAGCTGGTTGTTCTTAGGAGTAGTGTGAATTTGTTTACTACCTGATTTTTCAAAAAATCCACCTTCAAATCAAAATAGCCGGCTTCCTGTTGGTCTTAGCTAATGAGTTTGATTTAGAAAGTTGTCCAGATTGATGAGAACAATATATGTACAGAGTTTGGTGACTGTAGGAAAAACTAACCCCCCAACTTTTGTCAAAAGATGGCGCTATAGAGTGCCTGCTCCACGCCCATTTATGACCTTTTGCCAGTGTCTAACTATCATTAATATTGATGTGTGTGTTGAGTTTTATGAAATTCTAAGCATGTTATCTGCCTCGAAAAGACAGGAATGTAATTTTAAAGTTTGACACGTTGCCATGGCAACAGCATTTGATTTATCATCGACCCCTTTACATATTCTTATCGGCCGTGTTTTGACATGATTTTGATGAAGTTTAAAGAAAATCGAGTAAAATTAAGAGGCTGATTTCAAAGCATTTTGAAAATGACACGTTTCCTGCTGCCAGTTGGTGGCGCTATAACTTTGACTCATAATAGTCACATTTATGGAATCGGCATCATACAACGAACAAACTGGTGAAGTTTCATCAGAATCAGGCAATGTGTGCAACAGTTATTAGACACTTCCTGTTTCTCATTTCTCGCCATAACTTTGTCGCCTTGCCACGGCCAAACCGTTCGAGATATCAAAAATCTCCTCGCAATTTAGCGTCCCCAATGTCTTGAGATCATGCTGACCGAGTTTGGTGATAATCCCATGGAATTCCTGGGAGGAGTACGTTAAATTCCAGAGCATGCGCTTTTTAAACAGCCCTAAATATCTCACTTCCTGTTGCGTGGAGCCCATGACATAGAGTACAAAAGTTGTTCAGCTCGATGAGTTCTATATGTGTACCGAGTTTCATATGAGTACGTGCAAGTATGTGTGCGCAGTACATCAAGTTTTCAAACTGTGTTCCAGGGGGCGCTGTAGAGGCCCTGAACCACGCCCGGGTCCCAGCCTCTGTGGCGTCCGGACGACGGCAGATTCCGACGTGTGTGCAAATTTTCAAGAGTTTTTGAGTATGTTAAGGCCCCCAAAAGTGCCCCAACGGTTGAAAAAAAATAAAAATAAAAAAAAAAACAAATAAGAATCCTTAGAAGAACAATAGGGCCTTCGCCCTTTTGGGCTCGGGCCCTAATAATAATAAACGGAGCAGATTCAATAGGGTCCTCACACCATCGGTGCTCGGGCCCTAATGATTGTGGGGGTGGAGATGGGGTAGTGAGAAAAAACACTTGCGCAGCCTTGAGCCCTGTGTGGGACAGTTTTCTTAAGCCCGCTCCCGCTGAATTTCTGACCATTACCTCCTGGTGTTCCCGCAATGTGTGTGCTCCACTCCCACAGTCATTGTAATATTGGGGGGGCCATATTTTTATAGCCATTATTTTAGGCGAGTACCAGATAATGAGAGTCATGACATGAAACATCAGAGTTTAATAACAAAAGTTTTTAAGTAAGTTAGGCCTATTAATTGTAATAAGTTCATTTCAAATAAAAAATAATTTATATAGAGAAAGCGAGAAACTCAGAATCAGTAAACCACTGCGTTGCAAAGTGATTCACTGCTTTGAAGCAACTCCAATCGGAATCATTGATTCAGAATGGGACTTCAAAATGCATGTGTATCAATTTAAATCTTGTACAAGATCTACGGCAAAAAACAGTTCAATGCATATTTTTTCAGTGTTTTAAAAATTGCATTTGAATATTACCAGTATTGGATTCAATGTAAATTCCTTTGAGCACGACTGTTTAAAACGGTCTAAATTTACGAAACCTACACATTCAAAACAATTTTTATGGAAATGTTCTGTACAGTAAGCACTTTTATGACACTGCATATGCTGGGGGTGTGAATTTGATAGGTGCTTGATATAAAATAAATGGCGCTTAAAAAAAAGTTCTTAAAAGTCATTGAATCTGGTGTTCATGAAAGAGTGGGAACACTGTTCTTAGCTGCATTTTACTAGAATATTGTCTGTTTATTAGTGCTTATAAAGCACATAATAATGCTTTATTGTGTATGACAATATTGTAGACCTCTTATTAAGTACTCATAACTGCTACAACAACTGCTTTACTTACTATCAATCGTTGATAATAAAGTGTTACCAGGCCTTTAGTGTCATTCTAAAACTGTGGCATAAATGCATTTTGCTGTAAAATCTTTTCTGAATTTCTTTAATAGCTTAGATACTGTTATTGATATTTCAAGATGAGCACTTGCTAGACTGAAGCAGCTTAGGTTTACTTGACTATCCAGACATCATTTGTGACCCTGGACCACAAAACCAGTCATAAGGGTCAATTTTGAATGCTGAATACATAAGCTTTCCATTGATGTATGGTTTGTTGTATAAGACAATATTTGGCTGAGATAAAACTGTTTAAAAACCTTGAATCTGAGGGTGCAAAAAAATCGAAATATTAAGAAAATTGCCTTTAAATCTGTCCAAATGAAGTTCTTAGCAATGCATATTACTAATCAAAAATTAAGTTTTATATATTTATGGTAGGAAATTTACTAAATATCTTGATAGAACAGGATCTTTACTTAAAGGAGTAGTTCACTTTCAGAACAAAAATGTACAGATAATGTACTCACCCTCTCGTCATCCAAGATGTCCGTGTCTTTCTTTCTTCAGTCGTGAAGAAATTATGTTTTTTGAGGGAAACATTTCAGGATTTCTCTCCATATAATGGACTTCTTGGTGCCTATTGAAGCTGCATTTTGGAAGTTGAAACTCTGGCGCACCATAAAAGTCCATTATATGGAGAGAAATCCTAAAATGGTTTCCTCAAAAAACATAATTTCCTTACGACTGAAAAAAGAAAGACATGAACATCTTGGATGACAAGGGGGTGAGTACATTAGCTTTAAATGTTTGTTCTGAAAGTCAACTTCTCCTTTAATATCCTTATGATTTTGGCATTAAAGAAAAATCAATAATTTTGACCCATGCAATGTATTGTTGGCTATTGCTGCAAATATAAAATATATATGTGACCCTGGACCACAAAACCAGTCATAAGGTAAAATTTTACAAAACTGAGATTTATACATCATATGAAAGCTAAATAAATAAGCTTTCTATTGATGCATAGTTTGTTAGGATAGAACAATATTTGACCGAGATACATCTATTTGAAATCAGGAATCTGAGGGTGCAAAAAAATCAAAATACTGAGAAAATCACCTTTAAAGTTGTCCAAATTAGGTTCTTAACAATGCATTTTACAAATCAAAAATTACATTTTGATATATTTACAGTAGGAATTTTACAAAAAATCTTCATGGAACATGATCTTTACTTAATTTCCTAATGATTTTTGGCATAAAACAAAAATAAAAAATTTTGACCCATGCAATGTATTTTTGGCTATTGCTACAAATATACCCCAGCGACTTAAGACTGGTTTTGTGGTCCAGGGTCACATATAATGTCCAGGGTCACATTTTCTATAAACATCATGTTCATGTTCGAGTCCCAAATCTGATCATCAGGCTTTTGAGGAACATTTATTATCATTGTATTGCACTGCATTACATGTTTTCATGTAAACATTTAAATATCATCTTACTAAGACATTATTAGAGACACACAGTGATGGCTGATATTTACATCACTTTATGTAAGTAAATATCTCATTGGTTAACATTACAAGCTATTGTATATTTTGCTCAGATTGGGCCTTCTGCAGAAGTCAGAAACTCATACAGGTTTGAAACAACATGAGAGTCCTGTAAATTAGTTTTGGGTAAACTGTCCCTTTAAGCAAGTGTTATTTTTTTTTTATTTTTTTTTTTTCCAGGGCTGAGGGAGAGACCTGCGTGGAGTTTAAGGCCATGCTGATCGCTGTGGGAATCCACCTCCTCCTGCTCACCTTCGAGGTCCTAGTGTGTGACCGTGTGCAACGGGGAACACACTTCTGGCTTTTGGTGTTCATGCCGCTCTTCTTCGTCTCGCCCGTCTCAGTGGCGGCGTGTGTGTGGGGATTCAGACACGACCGTTCACTTGAGGTATCACACTCAGTGAGGAAGATTTGTCTCTATCAACCTACCACAACCATATTTGGTCCTAAAACAGGCTTCATTTGCTTTATAAACAATGTTTGCTTATTTCTTTGTTTTTATATTGAAATATGACCCACAGATTATCTGACTCACAGTGTTGACAGAAATGAATCATACCTGATTGTATTCTCTTACTTTGTGTTGTTTCATCAGCTGGAGATCCTGTGCTCTGTAAATATTCTTCAGTTCATCTTCATCGCTTTGAGACTGGATAAGATCATCAGCTGGCCGTGGTTGGTAAGGACACTCATTTGCTTCTGTTAGGCCATCCGCTTGGTAATCTGGGCTCTGTGTCTTGTTATGAGAGTATAAGCAGTGTGTCTTTTCCAGGTGGTGTGCGTGCCGCTGTGGATTCTCATGTCCTTCTTGTGTCTGGTGGTGCTCTATTACATTGTCTGGTCTGTGCTCTTCCTGCGCTCCATGGATGTCATTGCAGAGCAGCGGCGCACACACATAACAATGGCGATCAGCTGGATGACCATAGTGGTGCCCTTGCTTACCTTTGAGGTTTGATATCAGCACTGTTCAGTTTTTACTTGAGTGTGTTCATGCAGTGTTTTAAGTAGAGATCATCAGATATTGATTTTTCAAAACAGGTCTAGAAACTGATCTAATAAAATGACAACAATAAATCCTATTAGGTATACTATATATATTTATATATATTTCAAAAGTTTGGTGTCATTTTTTTTTTTAAAGGTTTTCTGCTCACCAAGGCTGCATTTATTTAATTAAAAATACAGTAAAAACAGTAATATTGTGAAAAAATATTAGTATTTAAAATAACTGTTTTCTATTTGAATAATTTTTAAGATTTTATTTTATTTCTGTGTTCAAAGCTGAATTTTCAGCACCATTACTCCAGTCTTCAGTGTCACATGATGCATTGATAAGGATTTTTTGAGAGAAAATTTAGTAGAGCATGTATTCAAACTACAAATCCTTATTATTTTTTTTAGAAAGGACAGCATCCTTTCTAAATACAAATAAAATTATTTCTATAATTTCTTTCCCCTAAAAAATTATACAGACTCCAATCTTTTTTTTGCTCACAGGGGCTGCATTTATTTAATTAAAAATACAGTAAAAACTGAAATATTGTGAAAAAATATTAGAATTTAAAATAACTGTTTTCTATTTGTATACATTTTAAGATTTTTTTTATTTCTGTGATCAAAACTGATTTTTTAGCATCAGTACTCCTGTCTTCAGTGTCACATGATCTTTCAGGAATCATTCTAAGATGCTGATTTACTGCTCAAAAATAAAAATATTATTATTAATGTTGAAAACAGTTGTGCTACTTAATATTTTTGTGATGCATTGATAAGGGTTTTTTGATTTTTAGAACAGCATTTATTTAAACTACAAATCCTTTGTAACATTATAAATGGCTTTACTGTCACTTTTGATCCATTTAATGCATCCTTAATGAACGTATTCTTTCAAAAAAAAAAAAAAATCCTACGAAGCCAATTCTAGATCACAAAACTTCGGTCAATGTTAAACTGAAAGATTTAGGTTTATACAGCCATATGGAGCTTACTAGTTCACTGAATAATCATCCTAAATGAAACTGATCAAACATCTGTTCAAAACTATTACAAAAAATCTTTATTACATGACAGCTGCTAGTAACTTTTGATCAACTCATATATCGCAAAACAGAAAAAATTACAAATAGTCTCTATGCAAAATTAGATTTCAAATTTGTTTTCAAATGTAGTTTAAAATTCGTTTTAGATTTTAAATTCAAAATTTGCACCGTTTTCTGTCCATGTGCAAATTAAATGACCTGTCAGTCTTTAAAATTACATTTTTATCTCCGTCTCGTGTGCAGCAGCAGCAGTAGCTCCACTTCACTGAATGTATTTCCATTATTTGAATATGGCTACAGACAGTGACAACACGCCCAAAACAGAGATTGAGAATGCTCCGTCTGAGCTAAAGTCACCAGTTTAGCTTTCCTGTGAAGTACAAAAATAACTTGTGGGCCGTTGACAAGACTCAGACTATCTAGATTGTCATTTCTCATGATATTCATCTGGTAGCGTCTCATTAGAATGTGTGCCTTGACACCAATGCTCTCTACGATCTCTGAAGGTTTAGAGCAGGTACTGAGATCAAAAATGATTATGTCTGGTTTGAACTATGATGTATACTTCAGGTTATAAGTCTAGCACTCAAACTGTAGCATGTCTGAACATCCATCTTTATTATGCGATCCTGTAATTTATCAGCTAAAAACTCATTTGGATCCTGTTTCATTTTTGCTGGCAGTAATTTCAGTTGTCATCTGGAGTTTTGACAGCAAACTCAGCATTTGTGTTGTGTTTTAGAAATCTTTATTCTGAGAAATAAAAAGTAAAAAATTAATAATAAAATGAATGGGAAAAATACTTCTGGAACCAAGGCAGCCAATTTAACCACCTGTTTGATGCTTAATTATTTTATGAGTGAACTCACAGCAAAATATTTTAGTTGAATATAATCATATGCACTGATATCAGTTTACCAGATATTAAAGGACTAGTTCAGCCAATAATTTACTCAGTAGTAGTGTTTTTATATAACTGATTAATATATAGTTAATTATAATATGATTTCCTCAGTCTGAATCTGAAGTCCTGAAGATGAATCTAAATTTTTGAATGTTTTGGGTGAACTATTCTTGATTTATGCAGCTGTTTAGTGATCTCAGTGTTTATAGATACAGGGTTGACTTTCATCAGTGTTTGTGTTGTTTTCAGATTCTTCTCGTTCACAAACTGGATGGTCATTATAACTCCAACTATGTTCCGGTGTTTGTTCCTCTTTGGGTTTCTCTGGTGACTCTGATGGTGACGACATTTGGCCAAAAAGGAGGCAATCACTGTACGTGACATGTTACTTAAGAGTTTGGGACCAGTAAGATTTTTAAAAAGTTTCTTATGCTCATCAAGGCTGCATTTATTTGATCAAAAATACAGAAAAAACTGTAATATTGTAAAATAATATTACAATTTAAAATAATGGTGTTCTCTTTTAATATACTCTAGAACAGAATTTATTTTGGTGATGCAAAGCTGAATTTTCAGCATCTTTTACTCCAGTCTTCAGTGTCACATGGTTCTTTCAGAAATCATTCTAATATGCAGATTATTTTTTTGGAGCCTGTGATACTTTTTAGGATTCTTTTATGAATGAGAAGTTTATTTAAAATAGAAATCTTTTCTAACAACAGTTTGGGCTTTTTTTTGAAAGAAATTAATCCTTTCATTCAGCAAGGATTTATTAAATCAATAGAAAGTGATCAAACACTGCAAAAATGCTTTTCTTTATTTAGATTTTTTTTTTGTCTTGTTTCCAGCCAAAATATCTTAAAATTCTTAAATCAAGAAGGAATATTGTCTTGTTTTCAGAAAAAAACAAAGTCAAAATAAGCTAAACAAGCTAAATAATCTGCCAGTGGGGTAAGAAATATAATCTTGTTTTCTGTTTGAAATAAGATTTTTTTGCTTACCCCATTGGCAGACTATTTTGCTTGTTCTAAAAAAAAAAAAAAAAAAATGTTTTTTGATATTTTGGCTGGAAACAAGACAAAAAAAAAGTAAGAAAAGCATATTTTGCAATGAAGACTTTTAGAAAAGATGTATATTTAAAATACATGCTGTGCTTTTAAACGTTTTACTCATTAAAGAATCCTAAAAAAGCATCACAGTTTCCAAAAAATATTAAGCAGCTCAGTTATTTCCAACATTGATAATAAATCAGCATATTATTATGATTTCTAAAGGATCATGTGACACTGAAGACTGGAGTAATGATGCTGAAAATTCAGCTTTGCATCACAGAAATAAATTATATTTTAAAGTATATTAAAATAGAACCCTGTTATTTTACGTTGTAATAATATTTCACAATATTACTGTCTTTTTCTGTGTTTTTGATCACATAAATACAGCCTTGAGGAGCATAAGAGACTTCAGGTCATTAAAAATCCTACTGCTCCCAAACTTTAAACTCCTGTGTATACTCATTTTTTATAAACCTTCCAGTATAGTCTAGAATGGAACATAACATTTAACTTTCTATTTTTGTTTGCTTAAGCAGGCATTGCTAAAACTATTTTTTTTTCTTGTAGTGAGTGATTTAAACAAACCCCAAACCTTAAATGTTAAATTTTGCCATGTAACTCATCCCACACAATTTGTATTATCCTCTCACTTGCATTTTCTCACAAACAAGACAATGATTCTGTACTGTGTTTGTTTTCTTAAGTTTGTTTCAGTGTTAACTTGAGCTGCTCTTCTCTGATTTCCCTCTGTTATCAGGGTGGTTTGGCATTCGCAAAGACTTCTGCCAGTTTCTTCTTGAACTCTTCCCCTTTCTGAGGGAATATGGCAACATATCGTATGACCTGCACCACGAGGACTCCGAGGTGTCCGAGGAACTGCCCATCCACGAGGTGCCTAAAATCCCTCCCATGTTTCGTAAGAAGACAGGTGTGGTAATCACCCAGAGTCCTGGCAAATACTTTGTGCCACCGCCCAAACTGTGCATCGACATGCCAGACTAACATTCAAAACTCTGTCCTCGTTTGGCTATTCATGAACTATAGCACTATGCACTGTGCTCCACTTCAGGAGGTACCATTATAAAAGAAAAATACAATGCTAATACACGGATGCTTCTTCTGAGACTCTTCAGGAAAGACCTTTGTGTTTGAGCTAAGCTCAAATACCGGCTCCCAACCATTTTGTATGCCATAGCCTCGTGTCTGTAAAATCCAATAGATGGGACCTGTTGCCTTCTGGAGTGGATTGTTTGAACTTTCCGGACAACTCAGTCAAAGGACTCGCAGAGAGACTGTCTAATCTGTAAATAAGCAGTGTTTTGTATTTTACCGTGTATGTGTGTTTTTTTTTCCCCTATATTTTAAATCCATTAATGGTGTAGGCATTCAGTTACTCATCTGTCGCTTTTAGCTATCCAGCTTTGTTAAAGGATAAGTTCACTTTCAGAACCAAAATTTACAGATGATGTACTCACCCCCTTGTCATTAATGTCTTTCTTTCTTCAGTCGTAAAGAAGTTGTTTTTTAATGAAGACATTTCAGGATTTCTCTCCATACAGTGGATTACTATGGTGCCCTGAGTTTGAACTTCCAAAATGCAGTTTAAATGCAGCTTTAAAGGGCTCTAAACAATAACAGGTGAGGAATAAGGGTATTATTTATTGAAATGATCGGTAGTTTAAAAAAAAAAAAACAATTTATATATTTTTTAACATTAAATGCTCTTCTTGCTCTGCTTGAACTGTTTTTTGGACTTCTATGGTGCCCCCGAGTTTGATCTTCCAAAATGCAGCTTCAAAGGGCTCTAAACCATCACAGCCAAGGAAAGAAGATTCTTATCTAGCAAAATGATCGGTTATTTTCTAAAAAAAAAAATACAATTTATATACTCTTTAACCTCAAACGCTCGTCTTGTCTAGCTCTGCCTGAACTCTGTGTATTCAGGTTCTAGACAGTTAGGGTTTGTCGAAAAACTCCCATCTCATTTTCTCCCTCAACAAATTGTCGTACATCACAGTTTGACCTTTTTTGTTAAGGGTGTTTTATCTTCTTCGCATGGTTATTTTGCAAACACTGGGTCAGTACTTCTGCAGCGATTTAGGGTAATTTTGAAATGATTTCTGAAGTTGAGGGAGAAAATGAGATGTGTCTTTCAACCTACCCTAACTGTTTTGAACCAAAGATGTACAGACTACTAATGAGAGAGACAAGACGAGCATTTGAGGTTAAAATGTATATAAATTGTATTTTTTTTTTTAATAACTGATCGTGTTACTAGATAAGACTCTTCTTCCTCGGCTAGGATTGTTTTAAAGCCCATTAAAGCTGCTTTTAAGCTGCATTTTGGAAGTTCAAACTCGGGGGCACCATAGAAGTCCACTATATGAAAAGAAATGTTTTCCTCAAAAAACATATTTTCTTCAGGATTTCTCTCAGTATAGTGGACTTCTGAGTTTGAACTTCCAAAATGCAGTTTAAATGCAGCTTTAAAGGGCTCCCAGTCAATGAAGAAGACTCTTATCTAGAGAAATGATCGGTTATTTTCTAAAAGAAAAAATACAATTGATTTACTTTTTAACCTTAAATGCTCTGTGAAATCCGGTAATGACAGTTAGGGTATATTAAAAAACTCCCATCTCATTTTCTCTTCCAACTTCAAAATCATTCTACATCGTTGTAGAAGTACCAACCAAGTGTTTACAAAGTGAACGTGCAAAGAAGATCAAACACCTTTTACAAAAAAGGTACAATGGCAATGTAGGATGATTTTGAAGTTGGAGGAGAAAATGAGATGGGAGTTTGTTGACATACCATAACTGTCTTGAACCGGAATACAAAGAGTTCATGCAGAGCTAGACAAGACTAGAATTTAAGGTGTTATTTTTTTGTATATTCTTTCTCAGCTGGGCTGCATTTAAAATGCATTAAAATGCATTTTGGAAGTTCAAACTCAGGGGCACCATAGAAGTCCACTATATGGAGAGAAATCCTGAAATGTTTTCCTCAAAAATATATAATTTCTTTACAACTGAAGAAAGAAAGACATGAACCTTTTGGATGACAATGGGGTGAGTACATTATCTTTACATTTTTGTTCTGGGAGTCAACTACTACTTTATCATTCAATCTGAATCTGTGAGGTTTTTTCTCTAATGATTCCTCATTTCCACTGTGCAGCCTTTTTAGTTGAAGAAAAGCATTGGTATCAAGCTTTATAAATATGCATCTGAAGTGGATTTATTAATTTCTTCATCTGATGGGCTGCTATCATATGTGGCTAGTCAATGAAAATCAGGAGATTGCTGTTGTCAATGCAGAAGCGTGATCGCAGAAGTGCAACCTATTCATTTTACACTCCGTACAGTTAGAAGGTAACCTATATTGAAACTATAACCACTACCTGTATATTCCCTGTAATTTCAGTTTTTGAGTTACAGTAACAGTTTTCAGCGTTTTTTTTTTTTTTAATCCCTGTTTTAGTTGCTATTTAAGTGTTGACCAGTTGCAGTATGTTGCCTTTCCTACACCCAGATCTGAAAACATGTGTTTTTATGTTGCATACTGTCATGCAAGACGATATGAAATATTGTTCTCTTGTTCAGTGGCTAGCAGACAGATACTTCATTGACTTCCTCAGCTGGTCTGAGTAAATAGCCATAGAAATATTTTTCTTTTTTCTTTTGGATGTGGACCAATATTACGGTTTTATTCCCCACTGTACACAGTTACCACTCTCGACGTCCAGTGTGTCCATTCCTTTGTAAAGGCAAGACATACCGTATAGCTCTCGACAGTGCCTCACATTAAAATGTTATCATGCAAAAACGGTTTCAAATTCTTTGCTTTTTGGAACTTTCCAATATCTTATATTTATCACATATATTACGGTTTTCTTTTTGAATGATGGGTGCTTGCTACACTGAAAAAAATGATTCATTGAATATACTAATTTTTTTTTAAGGTAAGTGTAATCAATTTGTTTTAGCTACATTTAAATAAACAAATTTAGTTTATTTACAAATTCAACTTTTTTAATTTAAATGCAGCTAAAATAAATTGATTGCAACCACTTACCTTAAAAAATGTAGTAAATTCAAAAATTTTTATTTAAATGCAGCTAAAATAAATTGATTGCAACCACTTACCTTAAAAAATGTAGTAAATTCAACTTTATTTAAATGCAGCTAAAATAAATTGATTGCAACCACTTACCTTAAAAAATGTAGTAAATTCAAAAATTTTTATTTAAATGCAGCTAAAATAAATTGATTGCAACCACTTACCTTAAAAATGTAGTAAGTTCAACTTTATTTAAATGCAGCTAAAATAAATTGATTGCAACCACTTACCTTAAAAATGGAGTAAATTCAACTTTTTATTTAAATGCAGCTAAAATAAATTGATTGCAACCACTTACCTTAAAAATGTAGTAAATTCAACTTTTTTTAATTTAAATGCAGCTAAAATAAATTGATTGCAACCACTTACCTTAAAAATGTAGTAAATTCAACTTTTTTTATTTAAATGCAGCTAAAATAAATTGATTGCAACCACTTACCTTAAAACATGTAGTAAATTCAACTTTTTTTAATTTAAATGCAGCTAAAATAAATTGATTGCAACCACTTACCTTAAATGTAGTAAATTCAACTTTTTTATTTAAATGCAGCTAAAATAAATTGATTGCAACCACTTACCTTAAAAATGTAGTAAATTCAACTTTTTTAATTTAAATGCAGCTAAAATTAATTGATTGCAACCACTTACCTTAAAAATGTAGTAAATTCAACTTTAATTTAAATGCAGCTAAAATAAATTGATTGCAACCACTTACCTTAAAAAATGTAGTAAATTCAATTTTTTTTATTTAAATGCAGCTAAAATAAATTGATTGCAACCACTTACCTTAAAAATGTAGTAAATTCAACTTTTATTTAAATGCAGCTTAAATAAATTGATTGCAACCACTTACCTTAAAAAATTTAGTAAATTCAACTTTTTTTCATTTAAATGCAGCTAAGATAAATTGATTGCAACCACTTACCTTAAAAAAGGTAGTAAATTCAACTTTAATTTAAATGCAGCTAAAATAAATTTATTGCAACCTTAAATGTAGCAAATTCAACTTTTTTAATTTAAATGCAGCTAAAATAAATTGATTGCAACCACTTACCTTAAAAAAGTAGTAAATTCAACATTTTTTTATTTAAATGCAGCTAAAATAAATTGATTGCAACCACTTACCTTAAATGTAGTAAATTCACCTTTTTTTAATTTAAATGCAGCTTAAATAAATTAATTGCAACCACTTACCTTAAAAAATGTAGTAAATTCAACTTTTTTAATTTAAATGCAGCTTAAATAAATTGATTGCAACCAATTACCTTAAATGTAGTAAATTCAACATTTTTTATTTAAATGCAGCTCAAATAAATTGATTGCAACCACTTACCTTAAATGTAGTAAATTCAACTTTTTTTAATTTAAATGCAGCTTAAATAAATTAATTGCAACCACTTACCTTAAAAAATGTAGTAAATTCAACTTTTTTAATTTAAATGCAGCTTAAATAAATTGATTGCAACCAATTACCTTAAAAAATGTAGTAAATTCAACTTCTTTTATTTAAATGCAGCTCAAATAAATTGATTGCAACCACTTACCTTAAATGTAGTAAATTCAACTTTTTTAATTTAAATGCAGCTTAAATAAATTGATTGCAACCACTTACCTTAAAAAATGTAGTAAATTCAACTTTTTTAATTTAAATGCAGTTAAATTAATTGATTGCAACCACTTACCTTAAAAAATGTAGTAAATTCAACTTTTTTAATTTAAATGCAGTTAAATTAATTGATTGCAACCACTTACCTTAAAAAATGTAGTAAATTCAACTTTTTTTATTTAAATGCAGCTCAAATAAATTGATTGCAACCACTTACCTTAAATGTAGTAAATTCAACTTTTTTTAATTTAAATGCAGCTTAAATAAATTGATTGCAACCACTTACCTTAAAAAATGTAGTAAATTCAACTTTTTTAATTTAAATGCAGTTAAATTAATTGATTGCAACCACTTACCTTAAAAAATGTAGTAAATTCAACTTTTTTAATTTAAATGCAGTTAAATTAATTGATTGCAACCACTTACCTTAAAAAATGTAGTAAATTCAACTTTTTTTATTTAAATGCAGCTCAAATAAATTGATTGCAACCAATTACCTTAAAAAATGTAGTAAATTCAACTTTTTTAATTTAAATGCAATTAAATTAATTGATTGCAACCACTTACCTTAAAAAATGTAGTAAATTCAACTTTTTTAATTTAAATGCAGTTAAATTAATTGATTGCAACCACTTACCTTAAAAAATGTAGTAAATTCAACTTTTTTTATTTAAATGCAGCTCAAATAAATTGATTGCAACCACTTACCTTAAATGTAGTAAATTCAACTTTTTTAATTTAAATGCAGCTTAAATAAA
This sequence comes from Garra rufa, assembly GCF_049309525.1. Lineage (NCBI taxonomy): Eukaryota > Metazoa > Chordata > Actinopteri > Cypriniformes > Cyprinidae > Garra > Garra rufa. The sequence continues at coordinate 11,604,935 of NC_133379.1, forward strand.
TTGATTGCAACCAATTACCTTAAAAATGTAGTAAATTCAACTTTTTTAATTTAAATGCAGTTAAATTAATTGATTGCAACCACTTACCTTAAAAAAATGTAGTAAATTTAACTTTTTTTTATTTAAATGCAGCTCAAATAAATTGGTAAATGCAGCTAAAATAAATTGATTGCAACCACTTACCTTCAAAAAAATTTAGTAAATCAACTAAATTTCCAAAATAAAATTGTATATAGAATAGTAGATTTAATAGTTTTTATTAATTACACTTTAAAATATAAATATTAACAGTTTTAGTCTGTCACTCTTTCCAAATTACATGCCAAAATTTGTAGTTGGTAACATAATCCATTACATTACACATTTTACATAATGTAATCAGACTACTTTTTCATTACTTTTAGATTACTTTTGATCTAACTTGTTGATTTAAATAGGATAATCTTGTACCATATTTATATAAAAATACAGAGAAAAATATATTTAATTTGTTGTTATTAAGAACATGGAGTGCATTAAACATTACATTACGTCATGGTTTTGTACAGGAACTGCAGGGTGTTTGTGAGTTTAATGACCAGCTAGTAATTAAATTATAAAAATGTAAAATTAAAATTAAAAGTAATCAGTTACTACCCAGCTCAGAATATTAATAAGAATTATATCAAGTTATTTATACATTGTGTAAAGGTGTATGTAGTGTAAAAAAAGTAACTTGCGTTACTTGTAATGCGTTACCCCAAACACTGCGTTCATACGCAAAAAAATGTCTTAAATCGTCTTTTTTTCTCTCTTTTTCTTGCTGAACTTGATTCTCTTGTTCTGTATCTTAGACTCTTAGTGCCAATATTTTGTTGCATTATGACAGCTTTTCTAAAAGGATGTATTTTTTTATATACTTTTCTTTTCTGTATGGATAACGCCATAATTTGATGTACGCAAATTCAGAATATTATTTTTCTGTTTTTATCTTTATGATTGGTCCTTGTAGGAATTTATCGATGTCTAATTTCTAAAAAGTTTTGCAAAAAAAAAAAAAAATTATGTTACTATATCTAGCTCTGTATACGTTAGATAAATCTATAAGGAAAGCATTAACATGGATAAGTGTGTGTGGTGAAGTTCCCTGATGGTGGCAGCAGCTTTAGTGACGCAGTGTCTGTGTGCTCGCGGTCGGAGCGCGCGACTCCACCCAACGGCCAGAGCTGAGGCACAAAACAACTTTGCGAGCGCAGCGAGAGTCATGGCGTCAAAGAGGATCTCCTGAAGAACAAACTCTGGACAAACTCTCACCAAAAGCGTCTAACAAGCCATCGTGACCGTCTGGATCTTATATCACTGACAAAAAGTCTACTTTACGACGGAATTATGCTTACAGAGTGTCGACTTTAAAGCTAGCAGAGCGCAGCTAGCTCAAGAGTTTGGCGTCGCTGGGAGTTTGACGAACAGTGTGAACATAGTATATATAATTTAAAACGAAGCAGTGTGGGGAAAATAACTCTTTAAGTATCTCTCTGAGACTTTATTCGGCGTGTAGGTTGTCTGTGGACGGGTGGATATGGCTCAGTCGCCGGTAGCTGTTCAAGTTCCTGGAATGCAGGTGAGTTGGTGTGGAAAGGTAACGCCAGGCCATCATCACCACCATCATCATCATCATAATCATAATCATAATCATAGGCTAACCTGCATTAAGTATAAGACACTCATTAATCATCCATAATGCGTCTTTACATTCACTTAAGTCAGTTCTTTAAGACTTAACGTTAACCTTAATCACTGTTTTTTAATAACTTCTAACATAAACACTAACAAAAAGTATTATTCTATTAGTATTTTTTATTTTTTATAATAGAAAAGCATGTTTTTGTGCATTTGCCATGGTATTCTTTTCTATAAGTGCTATGGTACATGAATATGGTGGTTATCTAGTACCATGGTAAATGTCATAGTAGCCTACCATGGCATTATTGTTATTATTTAACACCTGTGCAGTTGTATACTAATTTAGGTACTCTTTTTGTTACTTTGCTCATACTTGTCTATTCAAACAATTCTGTTCTGTTGAATGACAAAAGCGTTGTCAAATCAAACTGAGATGGGGAACTTTTTTTAACAATGCTTAAGTTCCCCATGGTAAATAATGTGACATAAAGATTCGTTTTGTTTTTTAATGTTAGTAGGCAGCTCACAGTATACTGTCAGACATTTGAATTTGAGAAAGTGAAATATAATTAGTGCTTTCAAACGATTAATCGTGATTAATTGCATCCAGAATATTTTTTTTGCATGATATATATATGTATGTGTGTGTGTGTGTGTGTGTGTGTGTGTGTGTGTGTACTGTGTATATTTATCTATATAAAAATACACACGCATACAGTATATATTTAGAAAATATTTATATATACAGTGCATTAGTACTGTCAAACAATTAATTGTGATTAATCGTATCCAAAATAAGTTTTTTACATAATGTGTGTGTGTGTGTGTACTGAGTATATTTATTATGTATATAAAAATACACATGCATACAGAATATATTAAGAAAATATTTATATACATAGTACACTAATTAATTGTGATTAATCGCATCCAAAAAGTATTTTTTTTGCATAATATATGTGTGTACTGTGAATACTTGCGTATATATAAATACACATACATGTAGTATATATTTTGAAAATATTTCTAGTGCAGTCCAATGATTAATCGCATCTAAAAAAAATTGTTACATATTTGTTGTGTACTGTTTATTATATATATATATATTTTTTTTTTGCGTAATATATGTGTGTACTACTGTGTATACTCGCGTATATATATATACACATACATACAGTATATATTTAGAAAAAATTTCTAGTGCCTCAAACGATTAATCACATCTAAAATACGTTTTTTACATAATATTTGTTGTGTAATGTGTATATTTATTATATATAAATACACACACGTACAGTATATATATTTTTTATTTTTACAAATATTTCTAGTGCTCTCAAGTGATTAATAGCGATTAGTCACATCCAAAATAAGTTTTTTTTATAATATTTTTGGTGTACTGTGTATATTATATATATATATATATATATATATATAAATACACACACGTACGATATATATTTAAAAAAATATATTTATATACATAGTACAGTAGCGCTGTCAAATGATTAAAAATTATATTTTTCTTAAATATCCATGCATGTGTATGTATTTATATGTGACCCTGGACCACAAAACCAGTCATAAGGGTCTTCTTTTTTTTTATTGAGATGTATACATCATCTGAAAGCTGAATAAATAAGCTTAATAATAATAAGATATATACAAAATATCTTCATTAAACATGATCTTAATATCCTAATAATATTTGCCATAAAAGAAAATCTATAATTTAGACCCATACAATTTATTGTTGGCTATTACTACAAATATACCCATGCTACTTATGACTGTTTTTGTGGTCCACGGTCACATATATACATTATGTACATTCTGTTATGTAAACAAAAAATGTATTTTGGATGCGCTTATTCACAATCATTTGGCACCACTAAATAATGTAATTCTGATAAACAAAAATGTGTAAGTTGCTAAATAAAACAACACAGCTCCTCGTTAGTGACATGTTTAATAGCATAATGTTTTCTATTAATTAAAGGATCATTATTTGTTTTAGAAATGAGTAATGGCAATGAGCAACGTGCATCTAATATGTAATTATTTAATTGAGCAGTTTTTCCAGTATGTTTGGAATGAGGACGTTAAGGAGCATATTAATTGATTCTAAGTGTTTATTTGTGTATATACTTTGTATACATGATTGAGTGGATGGCTTAGTCACTATGAACTGATTTGTGGTTGCGATCAGTCTATATTTGGATATCTCTATGCTCCTGCTCTAATGATGGAGCAGATATTTGTGTATAAGGTGGCATCTGCTCCCTAAAGGTGTGCTAGTGCTCTCTCTTGCTCCCATCTCTCTTTATAAAGCATAATGAGTGTGCATTTGCTGGCCGTGATCTAGGACAGTGATGTAATCCTTGTGTTTTAAGCTATTTTGTGTGACAGCCTTCCTTGCAGCACAGGAAGTGTGAATGTGGTTCCGCGTTGTGGCCGCCGTCTCAACTTCACACGTAATGCACGCTTGGATTCAGAACTTGTGTTTGAAATTCACCTTAGTGTTTTGATAGCAGTTGGAGGTCAGAAAGGCCACTGATCCAGAACACCACATCTAAGCGTGTGCTCCTTCCTGGAATAACACACACGTACACTGACTTGTCTGCTATGACAACTGGGAGGTATTGTTAATCATTATGCACAGCAGATGGGTAACAGCGATGCCTAACTTTGCTCATTAATGTAGCACTTGTGACGCCTTTTTAGTGTTTATTTTGTGAGTCTGCCTGCAGTTTAAAGTGCAATCTTGTCCTTGTGAGTAAGCTATACAATTGTCCATTCACAGAAGTGATGTGTTGTAGCTAAAGAGGCATGAAGGAGTGTCTGTCTTAGGCGTATTGTCTGGGTGTGGCCTGCAAGGAAGTGTTTCGAGCGCTGGTTTCCCGTGGTTAACACCTGAGTCAGGTAGAGCGTAAGAGGAGAAGTCTGAAGGAACACGATGAAAGCTTGTTGTGTCATGTCGCTCGTACCCACGTGTACTCGCTACGTTTTCCCAGATGTGTTTCTGCAGCCCCTGAGGGATACCTCTTTGTTGCCAGTTCATGTGTTTGTATAGTGGAGGAAATGCAGCCAGCTGATAAATCTTGTGGGGTGCGTACAACACCCTCTTCGTGAGCTTGTTAACATACAGATAGCTTAGTCATTAACGTACCGGTCTGTGCAGAGAGGTTTATCAGAAGGACACAGACCCGTGTACAGACAGTGGAGCAGGATATAGCTCATCGCTGCCGCTCCTGATCTCAAGCGCTAAAGACTTAGCTGCTTTTTCTTTTTTTTTTTTCTTTTTTCAGACTAATTGGATGTGAAATATAACTATACGAGCCAAGTTCAGTGTCTAAGTAAAACACTGCAGATAATCTAAATTTGCAATGCAAGAAAAATGTAATGTGGTATTTTTAGAATTTTAGTAGACCGCTATTAGGGATGCAAATTTTGGTGCATTTTTTTTAACCGGTTAACCCAGTTAAAATGGTTAACCATCAGTGATCAAACATGTGGTAAATGCAGTATTTGGGATGGAATGTATAAGAAAAAGCCATGTTTTTATATTACTCATATTTGGGTGATGTTGAAATCACAATGTGCACATTTTTGTAAAAAAAGCTGTTTTTTGAAAAAAAGGCGTTCACTTTTTCCAGTCGTCAATTTTTCTAAAGTATTGAGAGACCTACTATATCACAAATATGATCATTTTTAAATATTCTTGAGCATGTCAAGTCAAGTCAGTTATTTGTGTTGCGCTTTATACTAGGGCTGTGCAGTTAATCGAAATTCAGGTTCGATTTCGACTTTAAACAATTATGAAAATGCAATAATCGAGATAAATGATCCCGATTCCGCCCCTTTCCGGTGTTGAGCTTTCGCTTCTCCGTAAAAACCCAATTTCACATGCAAATCAGTAAAATCATGTAACATGATTTATTAATGTTTTTGTGACTTTGCACTGTGTTCAGAGACAGAATCGAACACGGACAAGTAAAGTAAATGTTTAGCTTAAGATGCTAACCTGAACGGTCAAATACATGCAAATATATGTCAAAATGCGGCGTTTTGTGATTATTCATGTAAGCCTCAGTTATGTCTCAAATTAATGTAAACAGTTGAGAAGGAAAATTTGTGTGTAACACTATATTGGATCCGTGCAGCTCTCAAAGTGAACACAAGTAATATTCCTTCTGCCTTCTCTGTGCTTAATGTTAATATTATAACAAAAGACAAAGACTAAATAATTTGCTGCTCTTGACGGAGGGACTTTTCTAGTTTTTATAAGAAACTAAGCATATTTAATAATTACGATGAAGACTAATCTGTTTTTTACATAAAAAAAGGTTCATTTGTATTTATTTATTTTTTATTTTTTTCCCATTGTATTGCTATCTTTAAATGAATCAATTATATAATGTTCCAGACCCACTCATAATTGTGTTAAATAAGCGTGATTACAATATTGACCAAAATAATCGTTATTATGATTTTTGCCATAATCGAGCAGCCCTACTTTATACAATACTATGTCTGTAACGATATCAAAATCTCACGGTGCGATAATACATCGATATGAAGTACACAGTAAAAAATTGGGGGAAAAATGATTTTTTTTAATATTTTAAAGTTAAATTCTTCTATCTAATGCACTTTGAGAGTTCAAAATTAAGAGCTCCAATCTATTTTCTTAACTAAGAAAACTCATATATATTGTCTCAGTCTAAATTACATTCACACTGGTGTTTTAAGAAGCCAAACATTATGATAAAACAATAATAACGATTTTATATTATTGTTATTCCAGTGACAGCAAGAGGCCTATATTGTAAAGCAATTGCACAGTACAATAAATGAAAATTAATATTTCATAGGTATATTGTTTTTGCTTTACACTACAGTAGGGAAATTACAATACTTCTTTTCGAATTTCTACACTTGAAATAGTGTTGTCACGGTACCAAAATTTCAGTATTCGGTACCAATACCAGTGAAAATCCACGGTTCTCGGTACCAATTTCGGGACCAAAGTAAAACACTATAACATTAATTGAACAACACACTATTTTTTATTAATAAAGTTCAAGAAAAATAAAATGTGCAAAAACCAATGTCATTCATTATACTTATCTAAATTTAGTTTCAGGTTTTTCCAAGTAATAAAAGTATTTCAAGGATTGTAAACATTTTAATAATTAAATAACAACTAAATAAATTACAGGCATTCAAAAAATGTACACAAGCTTCATCCAAAAGTTTGTTTCTGCTGCTTCTAAAAACATCTGTACTGTTGTCTGTTTTAGAGTTTGCTGGGGTGTTTCATGATCTTCCTCAATCTGCAGCTGTAAAAAGAAAATATAATACATTTAAGTAAAGCAGTGGGCTAAGTCTGACCAGATGCAACATTAGATCATTGACACCAGCAAAAATATTAATTTTCAGTAAATAACAAACCTCAGCTTTTATAATAAATTTAGATAAGATTACATATATTAAGTTAACTTTCTATCACAGATAGAAACTGCAGTATTGAAAACTCTTTACAATACGATTTCATTTGTTAGACAACATGACCTTACAAAAAAACAGTAGTTATATGGCAATTCTTCTTCTTAAGGTTAGGCTCATTTCAACATTTACTAATCCATAAAATCATGTTAAACTGTTAAACATGAACAAACATGAATGATCATGTGTTTGTATTGAATAACATTTTGAATTAATGTTGTAAAAATATATTGTTCACTTAAGTTTGTTAGATAATGCATGAATTTGATCTTATTGTAAAGTATGACAAAACTAAACTGGAGATCAAACGTGTTTTATTTGACTGTACTTTTATTTAATCCAAACTGCGTTCATATTTGATAATAAAAAGCTTTATGAACCTGCTAGAGTTATCCAGCCAAGAATAAGAACGTTTTCTGACAGACTGATATTAAGGACATAAACATTGTTAACGATACATTTGTACATTCTTTAACACACATATTTTGGATAAACAGGTCATTTGTGTGTATAAATAGTACATATATCACGTCTTTCTTTTTTCTTTTACCCTAATGAAAATTATGGGAGCGTTAAATAGCTCAATCGTTCTAAGACCCAGCATATTAGCGTTAACCGCTTATGCTAATAATTAACTACATTACAATCCGACATTCAAATTAAAATATGCAATGTTCTTAACAGAAGCTCTAAATATGAAATTAAATTGAAACATACCGTACTTGAACTCTTTAATTTGATCCTGCAGTCAGCCTTCACTGTGTTTTGTTCAGTTTGATGCGTTTCCTTCTTTTGAGAGAACCTAGACGATCTATGATGTTCGCCGCCTTCAGCCGAAAATCGAAAATGTTTGGAGCATGCCTGGCTCTTCCTTGTCAACAAGTGGATTCAGAGCGACCGCATCAGCAGCAGCGCCGAAGAGAGCGCAATTGCGCAGTGCGCACCTTTTAAGTAGCGCGTCAAGAACCGGGTCGACCGGATAGTCGGTACCACCGGTACTAAAGAAAACCTGGAACCGTAACATTTTAATTTTTTTAGTACCGACTTGGTACCGAAGTACCGGGACTTTTGACAACACTAACTTGAAAGAGATATTTTAAATTTATACTGCAATAACGTTATTAAGCTGCTTGCTGTCAGCAATTCACACTGCACTTTTAAGGTTTTATTTTGATGGAAAACTCCAACTTCAGTGAAAACAGGCCTACAAAAAGGTGTCTAACTACAAATCTAGTGAAATGCTCTAATCATCTGCCCATTAAAATGTTGGGAGTTACTTAAATGTGAAAATAAAGCATAACTGGTGGCCATTGCGTTCCCAAACGTGCGCTAAACTCACAGCACATGCAATAAATGAGTTCACTGCATCCACTGTGAACTGAGCCGTTCTGAGGTGCGGAAAACACCGGATCACAAGCTGATCGCCTGAACGATGTGCACGCTTCGCTTTGAAACGTACAGCGAAAAACAGACTTGATGAAGAGGTTAAGCCATATTGTGCTCTGGGTTTTAATTTGTTTGACAGATACTGTGCCAAAGCGTAATGGCAACAACAACTTCAATTAATGACAGTAGTGTCATTATTTATCTCAAATTCATTGAGTTTTGATTGAGTTCAAGAATGAGTGTCAGGGTTCCCGAGTTTTGCAAAGAATTGCAAATTGCAAAGAAATCAGATTGATAAACAAGTAAATATTAAAAAAGATGCATGAAGTGGCAATACCTCAGTGGTGTTCGATGCTGCACTGCCATCTATGTGGATCAGATTGATTGTCTTTGAGTTTTATGTAAATGTAAGATACTAGTAAGAATTAGAGAATAGTTAATTATCTTACCTGTCCAAAAACTAAAGCAGCAATTTGGACTTTCGTTCTCATGATTTTCTCCATCATCAAATATTTACACCTTGTTTTGACCAAACTAATGTTTGCACCGTTTTCTTTTCTTATCACTACAGAGTGTTTCTTCTCGTCTCCACTACTTAAGTGTATCCAGTAACTGATTTTTACTCCTTGCATTTACAAACAACACTATGCTACTAGAATATCTACAAAGACAGCAACCAGTGATGCTTAATAAGACACCACGGGTAATGTCATTTCAACACAGTGAAATACATTGCACCATTATTAGTCCTTGTGTGTCGATTTAAATAAGTTAGAGGACAAAAAGTCAAATCAGTGATTAGCAACAACATTCATTCTGATGGATTATTATTTTTCTGCCGCATCAGATTTACTACCTTTCACACACACACACACACACACACACACACACACAAACACATTTCTCAGAACCCACATATAGGATACACTCTGATATCCATACCAATGCAACCATACTATTATAAGAAATTTCAGTAAGCATTTTCATCACAAGTTCCATGACAAGTTTGACATTTCAAGCCCAGTTTTTTGATTCGAATGGTCTTTCCTGGCATACTGAAATATTGGCAACAATATATCCATAATTAACACAAATGACTGCTTAATCCAGAAATTACACTGATTCAAGTTTAATGAACCATACAAGCAACCATATCTTTAATTTTGTGGGTATTTGTATTAATTTTGGTGACATTTTTGACAATCCTTCATTAATTTCTGATGCTGCATAATAGTATAAATCAGTGGTTCTCAGCCAGGGGGCCTCAACAGACTTCTAAAGGGGCCACAAGATTAGGGCTGGGCGATTAATCGAAAAGTAATCGAAATCGACATTCAGAACCTATAATCGATCAAATTTTTCCAGGTCAATTATTTCAATTACTTTCCCTTTAAAAACACTACTGCGTGTGGAGTCACGTGACCCCGCTCCGTTACGTTACATTATTCCGCCGACATGTCGATGGAGAGCTTAAGCAGTATTTATACAGTAAAAAGTATTTACAGGATATACAAGAGTAATTTTATTTAGAAGAGATACTGCTTATTTTCTGCTTTTAACATTTATTATTATTTTATAAATAATCTATTTTGTTTCCAAAAGTGCAAGTTATTTATTTTCACTAATTTAAGAAAATGTGACTTTTCGTTTTAAGCAATGTGTGCTTTAATTTCAGTTGTTCAACACTGATGTTCAATAAATTATCTTAGATAGTAGATAGTGTGTGCACCCTTCATTCAAAAATCTCTCACTTGTAATATGTGCGCATATTTACTGTACAAAACTTGTCAGTGAACTATGAGGACAAAAAAATAAATATTATTTAAATATAGTTTTATTAATCGTAAACGGGTTAAAATGTTCAATTAATCGAGATTTTGATTTTAGGCCAAATCGCCCAGCCCTACACAAGATGACTTAAAATGATTTAAAATAAGACAAAACAAGCGTTAAAATAAACTAAAACAACTAAAAATGTATGATTTCCTTTGTATTGGGTTATTTTTTTTATAATAAATATGCATTGTTCTAGTTATGCTAAGCATTAAAATATTTTGGGTGAGTGGAGGGCGCCTTTAAATATTTTTGTGGACAATAGGGGGACTTGAAGTCTAAAATTTAGAGATCTACTGTCAAAGTATTTATTATTGGTATTTAGTTATTTAGTCCGTTATTGATTGCATTTCAAGCAGAAAGATTTATATCCAATCACATCAATGAGGTTAACAAATAAATCAGACAATGCACTGGCAATTTAATGATATCCCCACAGTCTTGATCGGTCTTGAAACAAAATCCAAGTTCTTTTAGTCTGAGAGCAAGACAAGACCAAGACCTTTGAAAAAGTCACCAAAACCGGTCTTGAGTACTACAACACTAGTTTTTACATATGAAATTTATATTACATTGACCATATAAACAGCAAAAATTATGCCTTTGTTGAGCATTTGGAAGAGAAAAACTGAAATATCAGTGAGTTAGACTACACACTGTAAAGCAAAGTGCATGTTTCTCACAGTACAAATCCTGTGCAATGAAGCCTGTAATTGCCATTGTATTTTGCTTCAACCATAAAACATTATGCAAGTTTATATACTTATTCAACATTGTGTGTATAATTGACAGCAGGCAGAATATGGCTCTCTAGTACATAAAAGTGCCCTTGAACGTGTGGAAAAACAGCTCAGAATCGATTGTGGAATTTTCTCAATCGTTGGTGAGAGTATCGTGACGCATCAGGGAGTCTTTAACTCTTAACTTTTTTAACTTCTTTTAATTTTATGCAATCTTTTCATGTGGACTTTAAAGTTAATAAACAAACTGAACGAACAAACTTTAAGTGTTTTAAGACACTAACTGTAAAATGCATCTATGTGCCTCATTTTAATCAGTATTGACTGGATGAGTTCGATTCACTTCCTCATGCAATGAACTGTATCTGCAATAGGTAATCGAAACCAGTTAAACAGCTGCATATATTGATTCGTAGAGCTCCCCTCTTAAAGGTTTCTTGGAATATTATTGATTAACCTGATATGGCATTGGCATTCTTTCTGTTATAAACTCTTATGAACGGCCAGTCTTTGATCTTCATTGTTCCACTAAGCCTTTTATAGAACTGGTGGACTATAATCAAGCAACTGCATATGTTTTTAGTGCACTGAAACGCATGGTGAATAGAAAGAAAGTGACTACAGAGTTTCTAACTATAGAGTGTTGAAAATGAGTGATTTTATGTTTATGTAGTCTAATTTTATATTATGAACTTGCATTCCAAGTATGTGATATATTGTTAACTAGTTAACTGTCTAATCTGACTCAAACTAACTCTGTGTTACTTTTATATTCTAGAACTCCCGAACAGACCCTGAGGAGTTGTTCACTAAACTAGAACGCATCGGGAAGGGCTCATTCGGTGAGGTGTTCAAAGGTATCGACCGTCGCTCTCAGAATGTAGTGGCCATCAAGACCATCGACCTTGAGGAAGCAGAAGATGAAATCGAAGACATCCAACAGGAGATCACCGTACTCAGCCAGTGTGATAGTCCTCATGTCACCAAATACTATGGCTCTTACCTAAAGGTATGGATTGATGTTTGCTGTTTTACATATTAGGTATAGCACATGCTAGTAGTGTTGACACAATACCAATTTCAGGAGTGAGTACTAGGAATGCAACCATGCACATGAACCGATAAAATCGTTAATGTTGATGTTAAACAAATCGCAATACAATTGGGAGTGGTTTACACGAATGCATCTCTAAGGAGAACTGACTGTCTTCAGAACAGTTTGCCTCTGTATAATGTATATTAAAGTAGCAATTTATCCACCTTATTCTACAACACCAAAATAAGCCTATGGGTAAGACTTAGGGTTCATTAGCCGATATAGGGAAAAAAAATTGAACAAAATTGTGAATTGCATCTCATCGAACCTACATTGGTTTGTGTGTGATAGAAAGTCAAAGTTCAGTTGCAGAACAAAAATTTACAGATAAATTACTCACCCCCTTGTCATCCAAGATGTTCATGTCACTCTTTTTTTTAGTCGATAAGAAATAGTTTTTTTGAGAAAAACATGTCAGGATTTCTCTCCATATAGTGGACTTCTATGGTGCCCCCAAGTTTGAACTTCCAAAATCTAGTTTAAATGCAGCTTCAAAGGGCTCTAAACGATCCCAGTCGAGGAAGAAGGGTCTTATCTAGCAAAACAATTGGTAATTTTCAAAACAAACTGACAATTTCTGTTCTTTTTAACCTCAAACGCTTGTTTTTATGCCTGCATGAACTCTTGTTTTTTCCAGTTTATTACAGATAGGGTATGTCGAAAAACTCCCATCTCGTTTTCTTCCCCAACTTCAAAATTGTCCTACATTGATGCAAATGTACCGACCTAGTGTTTACAAAGTGAACATGCAAATAAGATCAAATGCCCTTTACGGAAAAAGGAAAAACGGCGATCTAGGACTATTTTGAACTTAAAAAAAGAAAATGAGATGAGTTTTTTTGACATACACTAACTGTATTGACCCGGATTACACAGACTTTCGCATCGCAGAGATGAAACGAGTATTTGAGGTTAAAAAGTATATAAATTGTACATTTTTTTCGAAAATGACCGATCGTTTCTCTAGATAAGACCCTTCTTCCTTGGCTGAATCATTCATTTCAAGCTGCATTTAAACTGCATTTTGGCAGTTCAAACTTGGGGCACCATTGAAGTCCATTATATGGAGAGAAATCCTGATGTTTTCCTCAAGAAACATAATTTCTTTACGACTGAAGGAAGAAATACATGAACATCTTGGATGACAAAGGGGCAAGTAAATGATCTGTACATTTTTGTTCTGAAAGTGAACTAATCCTTTAATGCTCAGGCTTTTTTTTTTGGTCTCATCTGTTGCTTTAATAGTCACTTTGTCAGTCATTGCAGTTTCATATTCAATCCAACATTTTAATATGGATGTCACTCCTGAAACTATGCAGTGAGGAGCATCAAAGAACAAAAAACAACTTTTTATTCAAATTGTGAATGGGTCATATAAAGCTCCCTTTATAATCAGTTTAGTTTAGCGAAAGCTCTCAGAGTTCTGCACTCTTGCAAAAACTTACTATAGAGACATTCCTATATTAGCTACGTCTTGTTTTAGAGGCAGCGTCCTCCAGAGGATGGCATTTGTAGGCTGCATACTTCAAGAATATCTTATTTAAGAAATGTAGCTATAATAAATTGACTGTTATTCTAGTGAGGTGTAAAATGCTGTAATTTCTTAATTATTTGGCAATTTACTTGTTACTTTTCTTAATGTATGCAGCCTTCAAATGCGACGTCCAGAGGATGCAGCCTCCGAAATTAGATACAGACAAGAAATAAAAGTTGTAGTAGTAATAATAATACACTTTAATTAACCTTTAAGAAATATGACACAATTTGTCTATCCATGTTTTAATTTATTTAGTACGCCTCTATTACAGCAAGTTAATAAATAATAGAAATGCTGTTCACCAGTTTTTTTTTTTTTCAGGCCAATGTGAAAATCAACCCATAATTTTACACAGCAAACACAGAGTTGTAAATGTGAAAGAAGCTAATGTGCCTTTTAAAAATCTAATCAATGAAGACAGTATACTCGTCCCTTTTCTTAAAAATGGTTTAAAGGCTGAAATGTGAAATGTTTATCAGTTTAGAATATTAATTGTTTTGTAAAAACCTGTATCTGAACTGTAAGCCATTTCTTTTAAGTCATTTAAGTTTAATATGTTACCATAGACATTGCCCAACCCCACTCATATGGTGTTCGTTTTATTTGTGCAGGTCTTAAAAGGGGTCATAAAAAGCCTTAAAGTGATTTCTAAAAAATAATATTCCTTTCTTGATATTTGTGTTTTGGGGGAAAAAAAAGATTTTATTGACATTTCACCTCTTAACTAGTTTTCTATATTTATTTATTTTTTTTTTTTTTTCATTATTATTAAATTTAATAAATAATTTATTATTTTGAGCTACCAAAACCTGAGCAGTGCCTACCCGAAAGGCTACCAGTGATTTTAAAATTTTGTGAGCCCTGTAGTGATAATGACTTAATTAAATCATTAAAACTAAATCAAGACTGGAATTCAGCACTGACATGCACTTTCAGTTGCACATTGTCATCAGATAGGAATTTACACAAGGGTTAAATGGGGTTAGGTGTTGATTTTCCTTCAGAAAAATGTATTGTTTTAGCAGAAATAATAAAATACTATATATTGACTTAGGTGATAATAAATTAAATGACATGGAATGACCCAATATTAAAGCACAAAAAGACTGCTGTTTGAGTCCACATGTTCCGCATGTCTCTGTGTGAATGTTGGGTGTACTACACATATTTTAATTTTTTATGAAAAATATTAAGGAAAAAAATTATACATAGTACTTAATGCTTTTTGTTTTAAAAAAATTGGAAAAATAATATTTATGGCACTCAGAATGGTATGTTCAATGCAGCTGCAATATTATTTGTTCTTCAGCCATTTCTCTTTAAAACAAAAGGAGTATTATATATGTATATATGTATTTATGAACTTTTATGATCCACTTCGATTATTGACTACTATATATACTACTATATATATTTTTTTTTTTTCCAAATTGACCCACATTTAGTTTTTGACCACTGAAAATGTCAAACTTTGGTGAAAAACTTGAAAAGTGCTATTGAATGCCATTGATGAATAATGCAACAAGAATCTAAAGTCAACATATTTTACTAATAGAACCAATCTCTGTGTAAAAATAAAAATATCTAAGGTGAAAATTGCCATTTTAACCTCCTTCTACATAATAGTGGATTACTCAGTAAATATTCATCCATGACATTTAGTATTTTGGCTTTCATCACTATACATGTCTATCTTTCCTCAGAAAAAATACTAGCAAAATCAATAAGTTGAGCCGGGGAAGTTTTTAAAATTTGGTTGATTTGACACGGAATGACCCAATTCACAGACGCTAGTCCATATCACCATTAAAGGATCCGCTCTCATCACTTTGCCCAGATGTTTAAGAATTTTACATGGTTCTAGATAAGCACTGATTCTCTGTTTTCAGCCCTAGTTTTTATGGGGTACTAGTTGCACAATATTATCATAGCACCATGGTGCTGCACATTGTGTGTAACACTAGCACATGCGCAGTACACATGATTGCCTTTGCATGAAAATGTATACAAAAGATGGCTGAGGATATATTTTAATGCTGAGTTCAGTAGCTGTTTGTAAAGATTTGATGTCATTGGTGACTCATGGCCAAACCCTTTGTGCTATGTCACAATACCTGTATTTCTGGAAGGCTGCCAGACAGAACGTGGGCTCATAGATTTTGTCTGGCTGCTTTGTGTGTCTGTCTGCATCCATGGTCAGTGTTTGTTTGTAACAAATGTTGACAAGTCTGCATCACGGTTAAATATAAGGTTAAAAAAAGAACAGGCACCTTGTGTATTTCATACTAAATGTGTGCATACAGTAGTTTTTTCATGCATTTTTTAGATTTATAAAACCGTGCATTGGAACCTGCACAGAATTCCCTTTTCCTTCCTAAAATAACCATATATGGTGCTTGCCATGTCTAGTTTCACTATATGCATCTAATTTCCATATGCATAGTCCCATCCATTTGCTACTACCACTACAACAGAACAAGACACTAGAATATGAGTCAACGAGCCCCTCAAAGTGTCATATTATGTTGCTAAGTCATGAACTTGGCACATTAATTAAAAAAAAAAAGTCTCATTATGTATGAGGAAAATGTTGTACACACGTTTAAGTGGGTTTTTTATTATTAAATACCAACGCTGCTGTTAAAAATGAACCGTTAACATTAAAGATAGCACCATAAGAGGTAAAACCTACCAAGCTCGGGTTTAAATGAACACAACCTTAGCAAAGCAAAGTGCATGTAAGAACAGTAAACCATATAGGGATGGGCATTTTTATCCTTTCAAGGACTTGATAGGTCAGTAAAACAGGTAAAACGATAACGAAAAGATTTTAATTAAAACGTACTGTGGAAAATATTAGAAAAATAACTTAATTATTAAGCATGCGTCATCAATATTTCTTGGAAATAAGGATCTACATTTGTTTTAAAAGATCCAGTCTTTGTCTTGTTTGTCGGGCGTTGCCGTTTGAATAGTACAAGTGACTGTATACTGTTAAACAGAAGCACATTATTAACATGCATCCTTTATTAGATCAATCAGATACATGCACAACAGAAACATTACAACGTTTTCTGTCTACACAGAATGACGCGAATGCACAAGTGAACTTGACCTAAATTATGTGCTAGTCAGGATGTGTAACTCCTGATGTAGATGCATACTTTCCATAAGAATGCACTAAAACGCTGGCAACTAAACATAAAGAAATCACAACATTGTATCACAGTAGTGTTTTCATGATAATGATATGCATATGACAGCTTGGCGCACTATACATCTTGCACATCAAGTTATTCCAGACATTGCTGATTTTTTTTTTTTTTTAAAGCCATGATGAGTAACTCATTTAAAACACATTGTTTGCCAGTAATGTGATGAAAAAATAATGCTACTGGATTATTAATAATATATTTTTTATTTTTTATTTTTTAAATAGAATCTGATTATTTCAGATAATTCAATCATAGTTAGCAATGTTGGGTGTGCCTGTTTTTGTAAGGCTTAGTTAACTCAACCAGACAATATCCTATATGGAATTAATCAGATACGTAGTGTTCTATTACATTCTATACATTCTTTTACAATAGTGAAAGATTCTTGCATTTAAACACAATCAAACACCATTTAAATGAAAATTAAAACATTAAACGATGATACTAATCATCTGAAATTTTACAGTGGAATGAAAATTTTAGTTTACTCACATTATGTCTTTCCGAACTTGTATGGCTTGCTTTTATCTGCAGAATACTAAAATATCTGAAGGATGTTACAACAGAAGTTTTGTACATATTATGAAAGTCAATTCGACCCCATAACATTAATGTAATGCCCTATAAAGTAAAAAAAAAATCTTTATCATAAACAGGTGTATTTTAAGGTGTATTTCAGAATTTGCTCTCAAATCAAATATATATGTGACCCTGGACCACAAAACCAGTCTTAAGTCGCTGGGGTATATTTGTAGCAAAAGCCAAAAATACATTGTATGGGTCAAAATTATTAATTTTTCTTTTATGCCAAAAATCATTAGGAAATTAAGTAAAGATCATGTTCCATGAAGATTTTTTGTAAAATTCCTACTGTAAATATATCAAAATGTAATTTTTGATTAGTAATATGCATTAAGAACTTAATTTGGACAACTTTAAAGGTGATTTTCTCAGCATTTAGATTTTTTTGCACCCTCAGATTCCAGATTTTCAAATAGATGTATCTCGGCCAAATATTGTCCTATCGTAACAAACCATACATCAATAGAAATCTTATTTATTGAGCTTCCATAAGATGTATACATCTCAGTTTTGTAAAATTTAACCTTATGACTGGTTTTGTGGTCCAGGGTCACATATATCAACAATAATCATTTAACTAACTTCTCAAATGTCTTCTGACATGCGAAAATCAATGAGTTTTGAGGTTAGTCAATGTTTTATATTTGTCATGTTTCAGGCTTTGCTGTATTTCAGTCTTATTTTTTTTCAGTATTTTGCAATTTTAGTCAATATTTTTTTTCATTGAAAAAAACGAGACGATAACGAAATTAAAACTAATTTTAAATGACAAAAACTATGACGAAAATGTGTTGACATTTTTTACCAACGAATAAAAACAAGCCATACAAGTAATTCCAAACTTGTATGGCTTGCTTTTATCTGCAGAATACAAAAATATCTGAAGGATTTTACAACTGAAGTTTTGTACATATTATGAATGTCAATTCAACCCCAAGACATTAATGCCCTATAAAGTAAATATGTGACCCTGGACCACAAAACCAGTCTTAAGTCGCTGGGGTATATTTGTAGCAATAGCCAAAAATACATTGCATGGGTCAAAATTTTAGATTTTTCTTTTATGCCAAAAATCATTAAGAAATTAAATAAAGTTCATGTTCCATGAAGATTTTTTGTAAAATTCCTACTGTAAACATATCAAAGTGTAATTTTTGATTTGTAATATGCATTGTTAAGAACCTAATTTGGACAACTTTAAAGGTGATTTTCTCAGTCTTTTAGATTTTTTTGCATCCTCAGATTTCTGATTTCAAATAGATGTATCTCAGTCAAATATTGTCCTATCCTAACAAACCATACATCAATAGAAAGCTTTTTTTATTGAGCTTTCATATGATGTATAAATCTCAGTTTTGTCAAATTTAACCTTATGACTGGTTTTGTGGTCCAGGGTCACATATTAAGTAAAAATCCTTATATTAAAACGGGTGTATTTCAGAATTTGCTCTCAAATCAAATATTGTTAAATATCGACAATATACATTCAAATAATGTCTTAAATGTCTTCTGACATGCGAGAACCAATGAGTTTTGAGGTTAGTCAATGTTTTATATTTGTCATGTTTCAGGCTTTGCTGTATTTCAGTGTTAATTTCGCAATTTTAGCCAACAATATTTTTTTTCACTGACAAAAGTGAAACTATAGAGACTATAACGAAATTAAAACCGATTTTAAATGACAAAAATCTGTTGACATATTCATCAGCTATTAAAAACGAAATGAAAATGTTAGAGAGGGACGATTTAGGAAAAGATTCAGTCAGAATGAATCTGCTGCGTGGTTAAAAGGGTAAATGTGAACGTTTTAACTAAGTGACATAAGCTAGCATACACTTGCTGCACATCTCATAAAAGGTAAAAAAAAGTCAATATTTGGGAGTAAGAGAAGAGTGGATGTATGGATAAATTTGACGAGGCAAAAGAACTCCATTAGATAGATTAGTTTTCTTAGCGCACACACAGTATGCACTTAAGTATGTTTAAGTATGCACACACAAAAAGTGACTCTTACGCCGCACACAAGTACTCTTTGGCTTCGGAAGAACAGAGAAATACACACAACTATATCGAATTGTCCGTTTTAATGATTGTTCATGTAAATACACTTGGTTATGTCCTAAGTGAACATAAACAGTTGGAAAAATATCAGTATTACATCTGTGCATTCGGTTTTAAAGAGACACAGGGTGGCCGCGGATCCTTAAAGTCTTAAATTCCGTTGTCCTAAAATAAGGCCTTTAAATGTCTTAATTTGTCTTAAATCTCAATCCAAGGGTCTTAATTTTTTTAATCTTGATTTTAGAGGGAATGTCTCCATCATTAAAATGTTACGTTTTTTTACACTTTGAAAAGGAAAAGTTTATCGTTTTGAGGAGAATCTCCTGTGCGGGTTCTAAATCTGTTCTGTTGCTAGACACGCGCTTGCTTGACAGCGCCTCAGTGTTGCCAGATTTAGCGGGTTTCCGCCCAACTACACGCATTTGATTTGCGGATTAACTGTTAAGTTTAACCATCATAAAGTAAAAGTTTATAATTAGCACATGTTTTGTCTTGCCACTTTACCAATTCCAACAATTTAAAAAGGGAACACGCACGCTGATTTTTTACCGCTGCCGCAGACACCTGACGCGAGCACGCGCACAAAGAGAGAGAGAGAGAGAGAGAGAGAGAGAGAGAGAGAGAGAGGGGCGCGAATCGCCGCACGATTCACACAGATTGATTCCTCTTTAACTTCTATTTGAACTGAAACGTACATACAAAGTCATGTCTTAATACCCGTTTTGGTATTCTGGTAAACACAGTCGTTTATGTCTTCAGTGAACCGAAACAGCTGAGAAAGAGATGCGTGCCAGTATTAGATACGTGCATTAGGCCTTAAAGAGACAGCGTCCTATAAATACCTGCAGTGAGAAGCACTAGTTATTTTACAATTAATTATTAAAGTTCCGCTCCTGAATACTAGTGTTATAGATTTTATTACTAACTTTGTTGTATTCATTTACACTTGTCATTTGTGTAATTGTTCTTGTTTTGTTACTGAACTTAAGTTCAGCTAGTAGTTTTTGCTGTGGATTAGAAGTACCTAAAGTTAGTATTCAGTAATTAGGAAAAAACAAACTTTTTTTTTTTTTTTTTGCTGATCCGAAAAATTATCCGATCCGTGACTCAAAATCCGTGTTTGTTACACTGTTACATTGGCTTCAAAGTGTGGGAGAGCCTTGACATTGTCATGGAATAGAAAATAATTTCTTCTTCTGGAATAGTGTTTTCTGTTGAATATTCCCAAGAAAAATCAGTTAAATAAAATAATAATTTAAAATATCTTCATAGTTTTGTGCTAGACTTTTGCGGGACTTTCAATTTGGTCTTAAATTTTGTTTGAAAATGGTATTAAAAAGTCTTAAAATGTCTTAAATTTAACTTGGTCAAACCTGTAGACACCCTGAGACAGCAGCAAGGGATGAATTTAGTTACTATTGTCTGTCATTGATGTTGATCAAGCAACAAAAGAGAGACAGAAAATCACTCACTGCTCTTGACTCAATCACTTTAGTAGCCATAATAAGAATTAATCTAAATGTGTTTATGTGGGCCATTCTTGGTTCATTTGGAAGGTGGTAAACGTCTTGGAAAAAAGTATTTTTCCACAAATTTTGTATGTATGCAAATTGTATACAATCCAAGGTACACATTACACATTAATTGTGCCATTAATTCTCATAATGTATTTTCAGAAAGTTTTGGAATATTTGTCGTCTTCCCAAATTTGTCACTACCGAAACACAGTAATATATAATTTAATAAGAAGGGTTATATTGAGGGTTATATTAAGATTTTGCTTACATATTCCTTGTAAATATATATTTTTCTATTTTATAAAAAGGTTTTGAGAGGTAAATCAATAATGATTACAATTTTAACAATATTTAAAGTGTGATTTATGAGAATTGTTGTATTTTGAATCTAATTTTTCTTTGTAAAAGGTAAATTGTTGGTCATACTGATTTCAAAGTTAAGGATTCATTAGTTTAAATATACATTGAACCAAACGCTATTATAACATTTTAGTTGGTAATTCAGTATACTTGATTTTTTATTTTTATTTTTTTGGACCAAACATCCTCCCATGTTTCAGTCGTGACTGCACATTTTTGGTAGTGACCACATCACATTACAGAATTACAGAATTACGCATACTGAAACATACTAAAATACTAAAAAGTTGCATAAAATGTATCGGTAGTGATAATTTTATGGGATAACGCAAAGATGTCACTACCGAAACTTCACTAAATGTTTCAGTAGTGGCAATTTTAGATACGTTTAAACCAAGCTCAAAGATGCTAATTAATTGTGGAAAAAAGGTGTTCAGTAGTGATGTTCCTCAAAGTTGCACACAGATTTTCATACTTTTGAACACAATTATCTCAAAATGATGAGGCCTATCTACTTACCATATGGCTATGAGAGAGAGAGAGAGACACAGGAATATTTCCTGATCATGAATGTAGGGGTGTAGAGCAAGGTTATTTTCGTAAACTAAAACTAAGACGAAAACTATTGATCAGAAAACATTTTCGTAAACTGAAATAAAATAAAAACGTAAAAATAAATGAAAAACTAGAACGAAACGAAACTAACAACTTTTATTGAAAAACTAACTGAAATAAAATAATAATTATCAAAAATAAATAATCGTTTTCGTAATAATTACGTTCTCATCCCATGGCGAAAAAAAAAAAACAGCGACCTGAACAGCACCTGCATTAAATCTAGGATACTGCATCAGTTTTAGGCAAAATCATTTATTTTTTATGTAACACAAGCGATCAAACCAATATACTAGAGCTGATTAATCTTTAAAGAATAGAGATTCAAACACCTACTCGATCTCATTTGTAAATGACAACGATTCCCCATGTCTATTAAACCTTTGAAAAAGTCTTACCGGAACATTCAAATCTGTATTTGTACTGCCGCCGACACAGAGAGCAGTCATCATGTTTATGTGAAAAAACAGCTTCACAAACAGTCTTTACATATACAGTCATTCATATTATCACAGCAATTAAAGATCACAGTTTGGATATAAACATTGATGTCTATGGTAGAGATCAAAATAGAGCACGTCTTTTCAAAGTAATTGGCGCTTCAAGTAACGTTTGTGTCGATTGCATTGTTTCGCCACTAGATGGAAACAACTGTTAAAATATGTATTTGTCATTGAATAGAGATTGATTCAAAAACGCAGATTCATCCAGTAATGTTTTTGTGAGCAAGTCATTTATTTATTCAAACCACTTTATCAATTTAGTATTATAAATTGGTATTAGATATATTATTTTTTTAAATACAAATATTATGTATTAAATGATTAAAAATAATAATTAATTTAAATGAATTAAACACTTTTAAATATACTGCAGCAATTTATATTTTGTCTCACATTATTTCGCTTAGTTTAGAATTGCGAGGAAAACGTGATCTCTGTTTGATCTCCAAAAAAACTAAAACTAAAACTAAACTATATAAAAACTAAATAGAAATGTATTCACAAAATAGAAACTAAATTAAAACTAACAAAATTGTTAATGAAACTAATAAAAACTAAACTAAATTTTATTGAAAATTTGAAAACTATATCAAAATAAAACGAATTTAAAAAAGCAAAACTAAATTAACCTTGGTGTAGAGTAAATCATTCTCAACCAATGGACTAAAATGGAAAATGCGTGAAATGCGTTTTTTTTTTTTTTTTTTTACATAAAATTGTATTATTTACAAAGGAAATATAATATATATATATATATATATATATATATAATTTTTTTTTTTTTTTTTTTTTTTTATAAATATATATATTTTATATATATATATTATATATATTTATATTTTTTATATATAAAAAAAAAATAATAATAATAATATAATAATAATATATATATAATTTTTTTTATATAATATATATATATTTTTTTTTACTTTACTTTAAAAAATATATTTATTCATTCATATCATTTTCATAAGTTGAAATTTAGGGGTGAGGGTTCGGGACAGCCATCTCCCAATTGAAAGTACCCAATAAATTATGATTTTTATGTATATTAAGCTTACTGATATTTTAAAAATGATTGTGGGTTTCAATAGATAATAGAAGGATCTTAATAAACATCTTTTTAAATGTGTTTTTTTGATTGTGGGACACCACCAATTCTGTAGAATGGCCCAAAAAAAAAAAGGTGTCTTCTTGAAAGAATGAAAAATGTGGTAAGCAAGTTGTTATAAAGAATGCATATTATATCGCCGTTTTTATGTTAATTGAAAAGAAGACCATGTTCTTGTTTTCTTTATGAGAAATGGTTTCTTTTAATTTTTATATAAAGGCATGTTTTGTGTCACAGCAGTTAAATCTGTGTCTGTCATGATAAAACCTTAATATCAAATCAATATAATGAGTTTGGAAATTTTAGAGAAATGCTTAATAAAGGCATTAAAATTGTAACTAAACCCATTCGATATTTAATCAACTAAAACTAGACTAACACTAAAACAATTCAGATGACTAAAATATGACTAAAACTAAACGCCATTTTAGTTAAAAGAAAGTCTAAATCAAAATTTGCTGTCAAAATGAACACTGCTTTATTTGATGTAGTCTTATTTGGGTCACAAATGACTTTCATACTATGAACAGAAACAATGGATAGATTCTTCAAATATTTTCTTTTGTGTTCCACAGAAGAAAGAAAGCCAGGCAGGTTTAGAATTATATGAGGGTGAAAGTCTGAAAGAATTTATTTTGGGAGGAAGCTTTAAATGAAGACTTCATGCTGTTGTTTTAATATGTTTGTGTTTATAATATTTAAGCAGAGCTGCTTCTAATATTCATTTTTATAGGTTCAGCATTTCATAGTTTAATAATTGAATAAAAAGCCATTTTCTTATGGATGTATTGAAAAGAAAATACTATACACTCTTAAAAATAAAGGTGCTTCACTATATCATAGAAGAACCTTTTATGTCTAAATGGTTTCATAAAGAACCTTTAACATCTGAAGAACCTTTTTGTTTCACAAAAGATTGTTTCTTCAGATTATAAAAAGGAAAGAAAGAGATGGTTCTTTAAAGAACCTTTGATTGAATGGTTCTTTGTGGAACCATAAATGGCTAAATTATTTTTAAGAGTGTACATTGGCCAGTGGTCTCATAAATATAGGCTATTCTATACATTGTGCATTAGAAAGCTTTCAAATATAAACATAGATTATTATTTAATTTCATATTTCATATTTTGAAAGCACTAGGACAAGTTAATAAAAAATAAAGAGAAACAAAAGCACAAACTCCATGTTAACTGGTAAGAGGTTAATTGTTTTGCCATTGGTCTCACATTCTCTCCTCTGACATATAATCCCATTATAGTTGCTTATCTCATAAAAATGTGATTATTCATCAGATTATCATGCTTGCCAGTGTTTTCCTGTTTAAACAAAAAAAGTCAGACAAAAAGAGATTTACGAAACTCACTTGTGAGTTAGCGATTTGAATAAGTCTCACTCAGTGAATCAGAGCTATTGCACAATTGATCACAACTGACATCAGTTTCCTACCCCTGAGATCACATCTAAATGTCTTGTTTTTCCTTCAGGGCAGTAAACTATGGATCATAATGGAATATCTGGGAGGAGGTTCGGCTCTGGATCTGGTGAGTCATTTGACTTTATCTGTGAGCCTCCACAGCTACAGAATGCGAGTGATCATGTGCCCTAAACCCTCAACCTGTTCTGTTTATGTGTGTGTGTGTGTGCGCAGCTGAGAGCCGGACCCTTTGACGAATACCAGATAGCCACCATGCTGAAAGAGATTTTGAAGGGTTTGGACTACCTGCACTCTGAGAAGAAAATCCACAGGGACATAAAAGGTGTGTACGCAGAGTCTCCATGTGAGGAATATTTGTGTCTGCTTGGATGAGTGGGTGTGACTTCTTTGTTTTTCCACTGCCGTTTGTTTTTCCACTTTGCAGGGTGAGGTAGATTCCGGCTGGCTGGTCTGCAAATAGCTGCACTGATTAGTGTTGTGTCTTCAGTAGTTTTGTGTTTTTAATATTAAAGGGGTGGAGCTCAACCTTAAACTTTTTCAGGAGTAAAACGTGAGATTTTTGAGAGGGTTTCCTAAACTTTCACTGCAGTCATATTTGTGTCATTTCCAACACAAGGTTACAGCATTTCACCAGTATTCTTCCAAAATAAAAGAACTGAATTGAGCATCTTAAAACCTTAAAGGAACACTCCACTTTTTTTGGAAATAGGCTCATTCTTCAACTCCCCCTGAGTTAATAAGTTGAGTTTTAGCATTTTGAAATCCATTCAGCCATTCTCCTGTTCTGGCGATATCACTTTTTGCATTGCTTAGCATAGATCATCCTATGAGACCATTATAGCATCGTGTTCAAAAATGACCAACGAGTTTTGATATTTGTCCTGTTTAAAACTTGACTCTTCTGCAGTTATATTGTGTACTAAGACCGGCGGAAAATCTGTGATTTTCTAGGCCGATAAGATTAGGACCTACACTCCCTTTCCGGCGTAATAGTATTATATAGTATATTTTAATATACTATATAATTTATTCCTGTAATGCAGAGCTGAATTTTCAGCATCTTTACTCCAGTCTTCAGTGTCACATGCTGATTTATTATAATATTATGATATTTTTTTTTTTAACCTGTGATAATTTTTACAGCATTCTTTAATGAATAAAAAGTTAAAAAACAGAATTTATTCAAAATAGAAATCTTTCACAAAAGAAAGAACAAATTTACTGACCCAAAACTTAGTCTATATTGTTACAAAAGACTCCAACATTGACAATAAATCAGCATATTACAGTGATTTCTAAAGGATCATTTGACACTGAAGACTGGAGTAATGGCTGATGAAAATTCAGCTTTGACATGGATCACAGGAATAAATTATATTCTTAAGTATAATAAAATGGAAAACCATTATTTTGAATTGCAATAATATTTCACAATATTGCTATTTTTTCTGTATTTTTTTATTAAATAAATGCAGCCTTTATGAGCAGAAGAACTTTTTTATAAAGCAATCAAAATCTTACTAATTCCAAATCAGTGTATTAGCAGTGTATATATTATTGTAACTTGTGTTAGTAGGTTCTGTTAGTAAGGAGTGTGGAGTGAACACGCTTAAAAGTAGGACTGCAAGATAATGGTAAATCAGCCAATCACGGTTATTTTGCTCAAATATATGCTATCAGTCAAAAGTTTATGAACAGTAAGATATATATATTTTTATTTTTATTTTTTTTAAGAAGTCTCTCCTGCTCACTAAGCATGCATTAATTATTCATAATTATTTGAATATATTTTAAAATGTAATTTTTTCCTGTGATTTCAAAGCTGAATTTTTAGCATCATTACTCCAGTCACATGATCCTTCAGAAATTATTGTAACATTATGAATGTCTTTTTCATCACCTTTGATCAATTTAAAGCATCCTTGCTAAATAAAAGTATTAATTTCTATAATTTCTTTCTTAAAACAATTTATGACTCCAAGCTGTTGAATGTACTATAGTGTATAATGTTAAAAGCTTTTTATTTCAGATAAATGCTGATCTTTCAATTCATCAAAGAATCCTGTAAAAAAAAGACTAAACTATTTTAAATATTCTTATTAATAATTAATAATAATAAAATGCAAATCAGCATATTAGAATGATTTCTGAAGAATCATGACACTAAAGACTGGAGTAATGATGCTGAAAATTCAGCTTTGATCACAGGAATAAATTACATTTTAAAATATATTCAAATAAAAAGCAGTTATTTTAAATAGTAAAAATATTTCATAATATTACTGCTTTTGCTGTATTTTGATTCAAATAAATGCAGGCTTGGTGAGCAGAAGAGACAATTTAAAAAAAATCCATTAAAAACCTAAAACTTTTGGCTGGTAGTGTATATTTCTTGTAAGACAGCTTACATGTTTGCCAGTGTTTTAGCTCATCAGCTCTTTCACTGTAATGTAGAGAGAGCTCTATAAAATAATCTCATATTGCAATTCAAATCACAATTGTGATGTATAACAAAAGTAATCACAATTTATTTTATGGCCAAGACTTGTAGCCCTATATATGTAAATATGTATATGTTTGTTGATCTCCATCGTCTTTTATTTTTACATGGTTACAGCTGCCAACGTGTTGTTGTCTGAGTCTGGTGAGGTGAAGCTGGCAGACTTCGGTGTGGCAGGACAGCTGACGGACACGCAGATCAAAAGGGAGACGTTTGTAGGTACACCGTTTTGGATGGCACCGGAGGTCATCCAGCAATCCGCCTACGACTCAAAGGTAAGATAAGATAAGATAGTCTAAATCCACTCACACACTGTCTTTAACCAGCTCATCTTAAACACTTATTGAGCCAGCAGGCTTGTGTATCATCTCAACACTATGAATGAAAACATTTCCAGAATCACACTGATGTTTTCTTTGTAGTGCAAGCACATGATGAGATTTAAAGCTTGACTTTGTTCTCATGTAAACCACTAATTATTAAGAAGCAGCACGAACAAGCTGGAGTTATTAAAGGCTAAACTGTTACATATAGACCAATTATCGGTTTGTAAACATTCAGGATGTGTGCGCATCTTGGTTGTAGAAAACCCGGGAGAGATAGCATTTACAGCTAGAGAATTACACGGATACGGTATAAAATACTTAGATTTAAAAAGGTTATAGATTTTAATGTTCTCCGCATATTACAAGGGCTTGTCAGCCAGTGATAAGCACTGTTATTCAACAAAATTGACGTTAGATAATGGGATAGTCTTACAGATCCGAAACAGGGATGACGTTTTTTAAGTAGCAGTCTATGGAACAATGAAATAAATAAATAAAAAAAGGTAAATTTGATTTTATATTTCAATATTTTGATTTTATTCTTGCAATTCCAAGATTATGTCTCACAACTGTAATATAGAAAAACAACTCGCTATTCTCTCTTTCCCCTCAGCTCAGAATAGTATAGAGTTTAGAGTAGAACAGAACAGAATAGAGTTTATATCCCACACTTCTTTCTTTCGTTTTTCCCTTCAGAATTGACAAACTCACTATTTTTGAGTTAAATCAATTTATAAAGTCCGAATTAGGAGATATAAACTTGCATTTGCGAGATAAAATAAATAAATGCTATGTAAAAATGTTAATAGTAGAGCTGCAGCTAACGACTATTTTTATTGTCGACTAATCTGTCGATTCTTTTTTCGATTAGTCGACTAATCTATTGATTATTTTTCAATCTATTATTTTCTTATCAGGTAATGAATACTTTAGTTAGACTATCAATAAATAATAATTCAAAATTCAAATATTCAAACGTTTTCTCATAGTTAATACATTACAAAAAATAACAACAATGAAAAGAATAACAAAAAAAACAAGAAAAGAGAGAAAGAAAGAAAAAGAATAACCAATCATTAATAAAAATCAATAGAAATGCGCATTATGGCTGCATTCACAGTTACTCTTTGGGACTGACAGCAGTTGCAGGTTAGAGACTTTAAATATTTTATTTATTCAGCAGATTAAAGCATCTACTTGAATAGGCCTACATATCAGTATGGATAAACCAACCCAATCTCATGAAAGTGCGTATAAATAGTATGCCAAATAAAAGCAAAAACTCGAGGTATTGATATGCAAAAATTGACTTTGGTGTGTGTATATGCTATGCGATAGGTAGGATTTTTTTTGGGCTTAGGTCAACTATTTATACATATTTTCATAAGACTGGGCTCGAATTCAGGACACTAGAGCAACAGAATCAAAAATGTGTGATAATAGGAAAGGAAAGGAAAGGAAAGGAAAGGAAGTGAGGTGAGGCCAAGTATGGTGACCCATACTAGGAATTTGTGCTCTGCATTTAACCCATCCAAGTGCACACACACAGTAGTGAACACACACACACCGTGAACACACACCCGGAGCAGTGGGCAGCCATTGCTGCGGCGCCCGGGGAGCAGTTGGGGGATCGGTGCCTTGCTCAAGGGACTCACCTCAGTCGTGGTATTGAGGGTGGAGAGAGTGCTGTGCATTCACTCCCCCCACCTACAATCCCTGCCGGACCTGAGAATCGAACCTGCAACCTTGGATTACAAGTCCAACTCTCTAACCATTAGGCCACGGCTGCCCCACAAATAATAATACCAGGTAGATTTATCACAGTTGACAGGCCGTTTTAAATAAATGGCAGAAAAACAGTCTTAAGTAGGGACAATGGGTGTGGCTACAGGTGCATTCCATGCTAATCAATGTATTTTCTTAATCGACGTAATCGATGACATTGACAAATCGCTGCAGCTCTAGTTAATAGTAATAGGTTTAATAATATTTCTTGCTGTAATTGTAGAGCTAATACATTACGTCTCCTATGAACAGCATATGTGAATATTATGTAGACCTATTGTTTAAATCAAATGTATGCTTTTAGAAAGTAGAGTAATCATAGCAGTTTTCATCCATTGTATGTCCGTTTAAACGTCTGCATTTAGTTTCAAATGTCGTCTTTGATGACAGTTTTCTATAAAAATTATTTGCATTCTGATTTTGACATCAAAAGGCACAAAAATATTTTTTTCTCTTATTCCATGGATTTTACCTGTTTACCTTTACTTTAAAAGTCTTAAAGTATGTGATATTTATTGTACTTAAGTACAAAAAATATTTTTTTAATCTTAAACATACTTAAGTATTGAAAGTAAAAGTACAAGTAAATACAAAATTTATTTCACAATTGGGAGTTTATATCATCCATTTCTGAGAAAAAAAAGTCTGAATTAGTTTATATTGCAATTCCGACTTTATTTCTCACAACTGTGAGTTTATATCACCAAATTCAGAGGGGAAAAAAAGAGAATTGTGAGATACAACCTTGCATTTGTGAGAAATTATATCTCACAATTGGGTTTATTTCTTGCAATTGCAAGTTTATTTTTTCTGAGATAAAAAGTCAGAGTCATGAGTTTATAAACTTTGTTTGCTCACAAAAAAATTTGTGATGGAAATAAAGAGGTGAAAGAAAACTAAATTTCAATGCAAATGCACTCCTAGTTGGTCTATAAACGTTAAGGACCATTGGAGGCCGATTGATTAATGCGCCCTTAGTATATTCATTTAAATCATAATTGTATTGGATTTCATGATGTATTTTGCTCAGCACAATTATTTTAGTCATCGCCACAAATCATTAAATGATTTAAAAATGTAAATATAATTTAACTAAAATATATACAGAGTGGGAACCAATATTTATATGCATATGCAGTAAGGAGTTTGTAATACTTTGTGTCAGAAAAATTAACCAAATCAAAAATGAAAATTGTCATTTCCTCACTCTCAGTTGTGACCCTGGACCACAAAACCAGCCAACAGGGTCAGTTTTTTAAAATTGAGATTTATATATCACCTGAAAGCTGTGTGTGGTTTGTTAGGACAATATTTGGTTGAGATACAACTATTTGAAAATCTGGAATCTGAGGGTGCAAAAAAATCTAAATATTGAGAAAATCGCCTTTAAAGTTGTCCAAATGAAGTTCTTGGCAATGCATATTACTAATCAAAAATTAAGTTTTGATATATTTAGTGTAGGAATTATACAAAATATCTTCATGGAACATGATCTTTACTTAACATCCTAATGATTTTTGGCATAAAAGAAAAATCTATAATTTTGACCCATACAATGCATTTTGGCTATTGCTACAAATACACCCGTACTACTTAAGACTGGTGTTGTCGTTCAGGGTCACAATTTGTTTCAAAACTGTATGAGTTTCTTTCTTCTGTTGAACATAAAAGACATTTTGAAGAATGTTGGTTTCCAAACAGTTGACTTCTATAGCATGTTTTTCCATACTATGGAACTCAGTGGGAACCAACGACTGTTTGTTTACCAACATACTTAAATATTTTGGAGCAACTTTATTGTGAGGAAATCACAATATTAATTTTTGAGTGAACTATCTTTTTAATCGTTGATATTTCGGTCAATGTTTTTCGCCCTCCAAACCTATACAGACTGAAGCTGTGAAAAAATTTGGTTGCTGATATTTCAGAGTATCTCAAAACTAAACAAATATCTTGCTGTGTGTGTGTGTGTGTGTGTGTGTGTGTGTGTGTGTGTGTGTGTGTGTGTGTGTGTGTGTGTGTGTGTGTGTGTGTGTGTGTGTGTGTGTGTGTGTGTGTGTGTGTGTGTGTGTGTGTGTGTGTGTGTGTGTGTACCTGGTATTCATCACGTTATGGGGACCAAATGTCCCCACAAGGATAGGAATACCAGTAAATTTTGACCTTGTGGGGACATTTCTCAGGTCCCCATGAGGAAACAGGCTTATAAATCATGCACAATGAGTTTTTTTGAGGAAGTAAAAGTTTGCACAATCTCCTGTGAGGGCTAGGTTTAGGTGTAGGGAAGGGTAGGGCGATAGAAAGTACGGTTTGTACAGTATAAAAACCATTACGCCTATGGAATGTCCCCATAAAACATGTAAACGTGTGTGTGTGTGTGTGTGTGTGTGTGTGTGTGTTCTCAAAATAGCTCTGTCATGGCAAGTACAGTATGTGTTTAACTTGGTTGTTGTTTGTTCTGCTCTCAGGCTGATATTTGGTCTCTTGGGATCACTGCCATTGAGTTAGCCAAGGGCGAACCCCCAAACTCAGACATGCACCCCATGAGAGTGCTCTTCCACATCCCGAAGAACACGCCACCCACCCTCAACGGAGACTTCTCCAAGACTTTCAAAGAGTTTGTGGACTCCTGTCTCAACAAAGATCCTACATTTGTAAGCACAGTTCAAGCATTGCTTTCTCATGTAGGAATGCTGCACTTATACTGGAGTTGTCACAAAAGATTCAATACATTGGGACAAAAAGGGCCCTGTGTGAGGTTATTGATATAGTAATGTAGCATCACACAATCATATGTACTGTTTTTCTAGAATATTGTCAGTATTGTGTATTTTTGCTCTGTCACCAATGAAAAATGCTCCTAAATGGATCATGGTTTTTGAACATTAATCATTTTAAAGACATTCACTTGTTACATTCCTAAATGTATCATTACAGCTAAAAAAACATTCTTTATGCAATTGTGGTTGCTGTGTACTTACACTATCCAACAGCAAAAGCAGGAATATTGTGAAATATTTTTACTATTTAAAATAACTGCTTTCTATTTTAATATATTTTAAAATGTAATTTATTTTTTGTGATCAAAGCTGAATTTTTAGCATCATTACACCCGTCTTCAGTGTCACATGATCCTTCAGAAATCATTATATGCTGATTTGCTGTTCAAGAAACATTTTTTATTATTATCAATATTTAAAACAGTTGAGTGTGAAATTTTGATAAATACAAAGATTTTGTAATATTATACACTATACCATTTAAAAGTAGGGGTGAAATTAATACTTTTATTTAGCAAGGGTGCTTTAAATTGATAAAAAGTGATGATAAAGACATTTATAATGTTACAAAAGATTTCTGTTTCAGATAAATGCTGTTCTTCTGGACTTTCTATTCATCAAAGCAACCTAAAAAAAATCTACTCGGCTGTTTTCAACCTAGTAATAATAATAAATGTATTTTGAGCAGCAAATCAAAATATTAGAATGATTTCTGAAGGGTCATGTGACTGGAGTAATGCTAAAAATTTAGCTTTGAAATCACAGGAATAAATTACATTTTTAAATATATTAAAATAGAAAACAGTTATTTTAAATAGCAAAACTATTTTAGAATTGTACTGTTTTTGCTGTACTTTACATCACATAAATGCAGGCTTGGTGAGCAGAAGAGACTTCTTTAAAAAACCTTAAAATCTTACTGTTCAAGAAATTAAAATATTGCTTTAAATGCAACTTCTGTACTACTTCTGCGGTGCAAAAATAGATTTTGTTGATAGTGATTTGATTTTATTAAATGTAAGAATTTAACATAAAAGATGATGTATACTTTAAATAGGGAACGATAGGATGCTTTTATTAAGGTAAAATGCCCATGGAAATCAATTGAAGGAGGAAAATATATATTATAATGTGAATTAAGGGTGTATAATGCATACAAGTTCCACATCTGAGCTCCAAATGTCATTTCACATGTAAGAGTATTTAGTATTGTGATGTTTTGAGGTGTGAGTACCTTGATAATACTGGTGCATGTTATACTGTGCAGCACTAACTTCTACTGATGTGTTTGTGAAGTTATAAAGGTAGTAAAATGTCATGTTATCTCCTTTTCTCAGAGGCCAACAGCAAAGGAACTCCTGAAGCACAAATTCATCGTTAAACATGCCAAGAAGACATCCTACCTCACCGAGCTCATTGACCGGCTGAAGCGCTGGAAATCTGAGGGTCATAGCGATGGAGAATCGAGTTCTGACTCTGACTCGTAAGCAAGCAATTGCATTTACAAACTCCCTAAATTATCATTAACCGGGCCTTGAGCTGACAAATCAATATACATTTCAGAAGAAAGCTTTACATTGCACCACTATTGGCTTTTCTGGAAACAAAACAAAAATCTTAAAAAGGATTCTAATATAAATAACATTAAAATCAGACCCAGAATAAGAACCCATTTGCACACACTGCTTTCCATGACATTTCCATGACATTTGACATTAATCAGCTTGAATTTACATTTAAATGGCTAATTCACATCAATTTTACTGTGGAATGTTATTGCAGTTCTTTTCATACAGTATCCAAATCAAAGCAGCTGATATGACAGACTGAAATTTAAAGTCTGTTCTTGGCTGAAAATGTTCCATTTGCCTTTTTTTTCACTAACAACTCCAAATATCTAAAAAAATTAATTAGTTTTTTCTCCCACTTCAATTGTTGCAATTTTCAACAATAGTGAAGACTATGGCAAAAAATCAGTGAACACCAGATTTTCAAACAACAGTCCACAAGAGGGCGCAATAAATAAATCTAAGCCAAACAGCACCATGTTGTGTTCATTGCAGAGAACAAATCTGGTTGTTAACAAAAAAGCATTTTGTTTTTAAAGTGCATGAAGTTATAAAAGCAATAGACTCAGTCAAGGTTCTCCGTATAGTTTCAGTCATTTTAGACCGTTTTTGTTTTTTATTCAGATGTTGTTTTTCAGTAGAAATGTCATTTAATTTTCATGTCATAATATGTCAGTTTTGCTCATTAAGATCCCAGCTACCTTGAGTTTTGACAACAAAAAAGTGAAAAGTGAAACATTTTAACATTTAACAGAATGTGAAAACTCCATTCAGTGCAGATACAAGTAACAGTGTTTATTTTTATATTGTACAACTATTACTGTTCTGCTCATGCAGCTCAAATTAAAATTATAATTTGACAGACCTTTTGTCCACAAGCAAAAAAAAAAATCACATACACGAGGGCTACATGCATGTACTGTGCAGCTAAGTTCTCAAGGGTTTATACACATTATTTTGCTTAGTTTAGAATTGCGGGGAAATCGTGATCTCTCAACTAAACTATATAAAACTGAATCGAAATTTGTTCACAAAACGAAACGAAAGTAAAACTTACACAATTAATGAAACTAATATAAACGGAACAAAATTTTATTGCAAATTTGAAAACTATATTAAAATAAAATGAATTTAAAAAAGCAAAACTATAATAACTTTGCTACAAAGTGTTGCTTTTTGTTTTTCAACCCTTTAACATACCTGAATCTTGTCCATTATTTTTTGTGGGTTCACATAGTTAATTTAACAAAAGTCATTCCGATGAAGTGAAAATGTTACTTTTTTTTTGGTCAAAGTGACCAAAGAGGTCCATAGGGTTAAGTCTTTTTCTTTTTTCACATGTATTTTAAATTGGATCAAACTACACACAAACAGTGACTTGAGTGTCTCAATAGATTCTAATGGTCTGATGCTGTCTGTATGATTTACAGGGAGCCCAGCGGTAAGGACAGTGACTCGTCTCCTGAGTGGTCCTTCACCACTGTCCGTAAGAAGAAGCCGGAAAAGAAGCAGCAGCCTAATGGAATGGTGAGATCTGGATGATGATTTGAAAATTTAAATTCAAAATTCTGTAATCTTATTAAGAACGTGTTTTTGATCTCTTGCCTTCAGGATGAAGAGCTGCAGAAGAAGTCAAGCAGTTTAACCACCGTCATGGCTCCTGTTTTTTCAGAGGTTGGGGAGCTTGTCTTCTCATATGTGACCCTGGACCACAAAACCAGTCTTAAGTCGCTGGGGTATATTTGTAGCAATAGCCAAAAATACATTGTATGGGTCAAAATTATCGATTTTTCTTTTATGTCAAAAATCATTAGGAAATTAAGTAAAGATCATGTTCCATTAAGATTTTTTGTAAAATTCCTATTGTAAACCTATCAAAATGTAATTTTTGATTAGTAATATGCATTAAGAACTTAATTTGGACAACTTTAAAGGTGATTTTCTCAGTATTTTGATTTTATCGCACCCTTAGATTCCAGATTTTCAAACAGATGTATCTCAGCCAAATATTGTCCTATCCTAACAAACCATACATCAATAGAAAGCTTATTTATTGAGCATCCATGTGATGTATACATCTCAGTTTTGTAAAATTTAACCTTATGACTGGTTTTGTGGTCCAGGGTCACATATGCTCTTGTTTGAGGAATAGAGCTGAACAGAAATTAAAATGCCATTCAGAATTGTCATTTGACCTGAAATTAGTCTAGTTATGTAGTCCTGCAAACAAAAGTGGCATTGACTGTATAACAGAACGTAACTTGGTGTGGTGTTTTTGTTGTAGCTGAAATCGCAGCACAGAGAAGATGACGTGACGAGAGGAGTGCTGGAGCAGCTGGAGAAGAGCCTGCATGTGGCTGAGGACATCTGTCCTGGTGTCACAGACAGGATGATCACCCACATCCTGGAGAGGGTGCAGAGGTCAGATAGACACCACTGACATGTTTTTGATATTGAGCAACGGCTTTAATTTAAGACTGTCTGAATGCGGTTTACAACCTGGAATTTGTGTAATTAGCCATTCAGTTTTCTAGAGGTAAACATTAAAAGTAGTGGTGGACAGATGTATGTGACCTGATCCAGCAAAATGAGTCACAGTGACCCAAATTTAAAAATTTAGATTTTGATATCAATGGAAAGAGGAGACGTAAGCTTTAAAATGAGATCCTACTCTCTCCATTGACTTTGTATTGCGGGAAGCTGACTCCTTGTCATTTCTGACTTATAACAAAAATCAGAACCATGTCTAAAAGCTGCTATGAGACAAGGTGTACAGTAAACAAGCTAAAAAACAGAACTATGTTTTTATAAGCTGTCGACTTAAAAAACAAGTGTTTAAAGACACAAATAGTTGTAGATGTCAGGTTATTTCACGTTGGGCCGTTCAGTTGGATCATTTCTCCAACAAAACGAAGGAAAGGAAAAGGAGCTCTGACGTTGACCAATAAAATGTAGTTTCTCAATATATCTCCTCCTTTCAGGGAGGTAAAATAATACTTTGACATGGTTAAATAATGAATGTTTACTGTCGCCGTTAAATTTCCCTCCAGCGGACATAGTTCTCAGAGTAATTGCACTCTACTTTTGTGTCCTTAAATGCTCGTTTTTGAGGTCGACAGCTTATAAAAATGTAGTTCTGTGTTTTTTAGCTTGTTTCCTGTTCACCTTGTCACATAGCAGCTTTTAGACATTGTTCTGTTTTTTTGTTATAAGTCAGAAATGACAAGGGGGCAGCTTCCCGCAATACAAAGTCAATGAAGAGCGTTGGATTGTTCCTTCAGATTGACGCGTGTCGCTCTGTCTCTATTGAAGTTACAAAAGTGATTCAGTTGAGAATTTGTCTCTTTTGCTGTTTGATTAACATTAATGACAGTGAAAGCAGGAGCTTAATTAGGCTGCTGTCACTTCACGACTGAATATACAGATCTAATATACTGATTCACCTATGTTTTCTCCAACTATTTACATACATTCAAGATATAAACACCTGTGTTTATGAGGAAGCTCTCATAGACCGTTCAAGCCCAAAAGGCCCAGTTCAGAGCTCAGTTCAGTACTCACATGGTGTGCATTCTCAAAAATAGTGTACAAATACAACATTTTTTGCTCAACAGTTCGAAATCACTCGATTTTAAAACACAGCTCTTTAAAACGCATTCAAATGATAAGCTTTCAAGACTTTGACAAATTTCTACAGTTGCTATCATGTATATCATCCACCCCAGGGATCTACGCTTACTTTTCTTGTTAGGAGCACTCAATTTAGGAGCACAGTCAAAATTTCAAGAGCACATTCTAAACAATAATCAAAAAACCTGATAGAAAAATTAGCCTTCCTGTTACGAGGTGATATTTGACTCAGTGATTTACAGGGGAATTTTATTTTTACCTTTTCATATGTTTAATGATTGCATGAGTGCAATCAAATTCATAAATTCATGTTGAGATTAATGTTTTAAATATAAAATTTTGAATACAGATATATTAAAGATTTAAATAACTGAAAAGATCTGCCAGCAGGTGGCAGCAAGACACTGATTTAATTACTGAATCATTTCATTCATTTGATTCATTCAAATGGCTGATTCATTCAGGAATAAAGCAGGTGACTGTCTTTATGAAAGGGAAATTGAATCATTTCACTAGATTCGTTTAAAAAACGCACATTCATTCATAAACAGAACACTGCTGTGTTTGAACGGAAATGCGCAGCGGCTCAGATGTGACTTGTTTTAGACTACTTTTGACAACGAAACAGAGCAAAATCAGGAATAGTGTTATAGTCATAAAGTCTTCTTGTTTATATAACTGTTGTATTAAATCAATATCTCAATTACAAACTCCCTTAAAAATTATTAAAAGCTGTCACTCATCTTAGTTCACGATCTGACAAAGCTCTAATTATAATCACTTATTTACTCTCTCATTACAATTTGTTCATGAAAGTATTCATGAGATATGATGCATTACTCAACATTTAGGTGCTCCTAAATATTTTTTCATAGTCGCACGCAGTAGTTTTCAGTCTCAAATCCGAGTGAAATTGTCGCACAGTAGAGCCCTGCACCCCTGCATTCTTAAAAATAAAGGTGCTTCACGATGCCATAGAAGAACCTTTCTGGTTTACAGTGCCTTACGAAATTATTCATACCCCTTCATTTTTTCACATTTTGTTATGTTGCTGCCTTATGTTTAACTACTTTAAATTACTTTTTTTCCCACATCGATCTACACTCCCTACTCCATAATGGCAAAGCAAAAAATAGTTTTTTAACATTTGTGCAAATTTATTAAAAATAAAAAACTGAAAAGATCCTGTTGCATAAGTATTCATACCCTTTTCTGGGACACTCGAAATTTAGCTCAGGAACATTCATATTGCTTCTAGATGTTCCTACACTTGGAGTGGAGTTAAACTGTGGCAAATTCATTTGAATGAGTCTGATTTAGAAAGGCACACACCTCTCAGAAAAGGTCTAACAGCTGAAAATGCATTTCAGAGCAAAAACCAAGTCCTGAGGTCAAGATAACTGCCTGTAGATCTCAGTGACAGACTTGTGTTAAGGCAATGATCTAGGGAAGAGTTCAGAAAAAAATCTGCTGCATTGAAGGTTGACAGAAGCATTCTCCATAATGGAAGACGACTGGAACAACTAGGACTCTAGAAAATGTCTGCCAGCCCCCATCCAAGCTGACAGAGCTTGAGAGGTGAAAAGGTGAGGCATAGAATGGCAGATAATTGCCAAATGCAGATGTGCAAATCTTGTCACATCAGACCCAAAAAGACTTGAGGCTGTAAAGGTGCTTAATTAGGTTTTAAATGTGCTTAATTCCAGGTTTTAATAAATTTGTAAAATTTGCAAATCTGTTTTTTGCTTTGTGATTATTATGGTGTGTGGAGTGTAAATTGATGTGGGGGAAAACTAATTTAAAGCAGTTTAACATAATGCTGCAACAAAACAAAATGTGACAAAAATGAAGGGGTATGAATACTTTTGCAAGGCACTGTAAATGGTTCCATAAAGAACCTTTAACATCTGAAGAACCTTTCTGTTTCACAAAAGGTTCTTTGTGGCAAAAGAAGGTTCTTCAGAAAAAAAGGTAAGAAAGAGATGGTTCTTTAAAGAACCTTTGACTGAATGGTTCTTTGTGGAACCAAAAATGGTTCTTCTATGGCATCACTGTGAAGAACATTTTAAAGCACCTTTATTTTTAAGAGTGTACCTGGGCCTAACTGCTTGACCAATGAGCAATGCTGATGATGTGTTTCTCCATATCTTCCCTCTGTAGGTTCTCTATGAGTTAGTGCTGCATGGGGTCGCTGGGAACACGCCACCCGTCTGCTGTCAGCCCTGATGACTGCACCTTAACACACTCACACATGTACAGAGACAGGAGGGACGCGGGGTCGCGCGCACACTATCTTATCATAACCAAAAGGAATTCTTCTTTTTTTTTTTTTTTTTTGGTCCCAAAGAATGAAAATATAGTGCGTGTCCAACTGTATTTATACAACTTTGCCACATGCTTTTATATTAGCCTTCCGCTGGTGCCCAAGGATGTGTGTTACTGTTATTTTATTATTCCACATTTTACTTCGAAAGACACAACAAATCCTTACCGGTTAAGTAGATCATTAAGCAAATCTTTTGGTTGGCATATGTTTATATGTATTTGATATCCCAATCCATTACTTTATTTTAAACTATGATCAATAATATATATATATATATTTACGTTTGGGAGATTAACAGTGTCTTTTTCTTTTTCGTCTTGGTTTGGGATTCCTTTATTTCTCTCGACACACTGTTAACTGTAGCATTACAGAACTGCTGTATGGGATTACATGCATATCATATCAGTCAAAAATGAATAGAAATACCTCATTTAAGCAATCAAAACAGAACGACAGCTCCTGGTTAATGAAGATCGATGGAATTTAACACCGTTAGGAAAACGAGAGGAATTTTGCTGTGCAAAAGCTACCTCCACTTCTGCCCCCAATACAATAGGGAATTTCAGTTTTAGTCTTTTCACTTTTTTTTTTTTAATTGGCAATTCATTCGTCTTAAAATTCTAGACCTTTTTATATGCAGCACTGTAGCCTTTGATTTCTCAGTAACGCCCCTCTTTTTACAGCGTCTTGTTTTTTGAGCTAATATTTTTATACGAGAGTAGAGTTATACTGTATTTTTGAAGGAAATATGCACTTGCGCACACTTTGTACGGAGTGGGCCTGTTTTGTGTTTTAATTTCAGAGCTCTCTTGCTCCGAAGACATTCCACGTACTTTGAGTAGATCTCAAGGCAGCCTGCTTCTGTAACCGATGGGGGAATTTCTACACGCGAACTGATGCATTTAAGCTACCCGAAACGACAGCAAGTGATTCACGCTTTTTAATGTAATCTTCTGTGATGAGGGATTTGTTTTCTCTTTTTTTTTATTTTTTTGGTTTGCCAAGCTTGTAAAGAAACACGAGGGTGCCATTGCTGGTGCGGTGGTCGTATGTCATATTCGCTCCTGTTGGCTTGGAGAGACTGTGCCAACGTTGCATCCCATTGTGCCTAAAGCTCACGTTTGTATGTATATGATGTTATTGTCTTCTCAAACAGCTTTAAAACGAAGTTTCACACATGTTGCCAGACTGCTGGAAGATTTTAGAGCAATAAAGGTGTTTAGTGGATTTGTATATTTCTTTAGAGAAATGTAGATGCAGAAGCTAGGTTTTGTACATTTCTTCACCAGAGCTTTTGTAAATTTAAGAAACGCCAGACAGAAAATCTTTCTAGGTTGTATCATATAGATGCTGTTCTCTTCATTTTTTTTTTTTTTTTTTTTTTTTTTGGACTTTAACTGTTACAGATAAGTTTTTGTTTGGTGTGGCAAATAAAGATTTAAGTTATGACATGTCAGTGTGAGAGTTTTGTTTTACTGCTCCAGACTTATTGCATGCTTTAGGGGTCTTTCAGACAGAATGCATCTAAAATCGTGAGATGCAGTTTAAAAATGCACAACGCAAGGGTCTCTAGATGTGTTTTTGACTATACTTTTTTGACTAATAACTCCATTGATGTATGGTTTGTTAGGATAGGACGATATTTGGCTGTTTGAAAATCTGAAATCTGAGGGTGAAAAGAAAAATCTAAATATTAAGAAAATCGTCTTGAAGTTTCGACCAGTCTTAGGTGGCACAGGTATATTTGCAGCAACAGCCGAAACAAGTGTATGGGTCAAAATTATAAATTTTTCTTTTATGCCAAAAATCATCAGGATATCATTGTTCCATGAAGATATTTTGTGAATTTCCTGCCGTAAATGTATCAAAACTTAATTTTTGGTTAGTAATATGCATTGCTAAGAAATTCATTTGGACAACTTTAAAGGCAATTTTATCAATGTTTAGATTTTTATTGCACCCTCAGATTCCAGATTTTTAAATAGTCAACATTTGAAGTGAATCAAAAAAAGTTAGTCAAAGAACTGGTAACAACATTGACATATGGTTTGTTAGGGTAGGACAATATTTGGCCGAGATACAACTATTTGAATATCTGGGATCTGAGGTTAAAAAAAAAAATGTAAATATTAAGAAAATCACCTTTAAAGTTGTTCAAATGAAGTTCTTAGCAATGCATGTTAATAATCAAAATTTAAGTTTTGATATATTTACAGTAGGAAATGTACAAAATGTCTTCATGGAACATGATTTGGCATCTTTTGGCATAAAAGAAAAATTAAAAAATTTTGTCTCTTAGCCTTTCAACACTGCATCTAAAAAGGCGTCTCTCATGTGCGAGACGCTGAAAATGGTCATGTCTTTTTTTTTTTTTGCACGTTTTTACAATGATAAATAGCACATTGGAATGGAAAAATGCATTCTGTGTGAACAGCCTCTTACCATTGTTGAAATGATGAAAAAAAAAATAAATAAATCTCACAATATGTCCAATAGAACAGGGGTTTTCAAACCTGTCCTGGAGCCTCCCCTGCCCTGCACATTTTGCTTGTCTCTCTCATCTAATACACCTGATTCAAATCATCAGCTCATTAGTAGAGACTGCAAGACCTGAATTGGGTGTGCCTAATAAGGGAGACATACAAAATGTGCAGGGCAGGGGAGGCTCCAGGACAGGTTTGAAAACCCCTGCAATAGAATATACCCATGTTTTTACACTGCAAACAGGCAAATGTGAACAGGTGGATCGTCAAGAAGATAATGCATTATAAAAATCTAAACAATTAAGGCAGTAAAATATATTTATTTCATTAATATAATGATTGATCGATAATTGTTTATATTAATATTATTAATACTTGTGACTCATCCATTTTCTTAAAAATGGTTTAAAGGCTGAATGCGGAATTTATCATATAAGCCTTTTTGTTTTAGTGAAAACCTCTATTTGTAAATCGGTAAACTGTGAATCATCCTTTTTACAGTCATTTACAGTTTTATACAGTTTAATATGCTACCAGACATTGCCTTATTTGTGCAGGTCTTAAGGTCATAAAATACCTCAAATTTGAGTTTAACAATCCTGCAGATACCCAGTTGATATTTGTGGTCTTGCAAGCAAACATTTTGTCTTTTTCATGATTAAATAAGCACAATAGTGGGTTTAACCTTATTAATAAAACTTTATCACATTTGATACATGCTTGAAACATCAAAATGGTCAAAAAATGTATTGATAATCCTGTCATTCACAATCTACTATGTCTTTTGTTGTGTTTGATAGTTTAGTCGCCTCCGCAAATAAAAAGACAGAAAGACAGTAACACAGTAACGTATATCATTTTATGTAAATTTGCTATACTGTTATAAAGATCTCACTTATTTACATTTTGAGCATTTTATCACTATTTGGTCATATAAATATCCTCTGCACCAGATCAGTTTGGGCCTCTGAATAAAACTGAGCAGTTTTTTTCCTCCCCATATTCTTACTGTATTAATAGCCTAATATGTGACCCTGGATATATTTGTAGAAGTAG
This sequence comes from Garra rufa, assembly GCF_049309525.1. Classification (NCBI taxonomy): domain Eukaryota; kingdom Metazoa; phylum Chordata; class Actinopteri; order Cypriniformes; family Cyprinidae; genus Garra; species Garra rufa. The sequence continues at coordinate 11,648,547 of NC_133379.1, forward strand.
CCAAAAATACATTGTATGGGTCAAAATTATCAATTTTTCTTTTATGCCAAAACTCATTAGGATATTAAGTAAAGATTATGTTCCATGAAGATATTTTGTAAATTTGCTACTGTAAATATATCATATAATATATAGTAATATGCATTTCTAAGAATTTCATTTTGACAACTTTAAAGACAATTTTCTCAATATTTTGATTTTTTTTTTTTTTTTTTGCACCTTCAGATTTTAGATTTAGACAACCTTTGAAGTGGATCAAAAAAGTTAATCATAGTATTCCTAAGACAAGAACTATATTGTTTTGGTTTTAGGACAACTTTGATGAAAGGTTTTGATCCACTTCAATTGTTGACTACTATAGTTGTATTTCGGCCATGGACTACAAAACCAGTCATAAGGGTCAATTTTGTGAAATTGATATTTATATATCACCTGAAAACTGAAAAAATAAGCTGTTAGGATAGAACAATATTTGGCCGAGATGCAACTATTTGAAAATCTGGAATCTGAGTAAGTAAATTGCCTTTGAAGTTGTCCAAATGAAGTTCTTAGCAATGCATATTACTAATCAAAAATTAGGTTTTGATACATTTACAGCAGGAAATTTACGAAATATCCTAATAGAACATTATCTTTACTTAATATCCTAATGGTTTTCAGGTAATATATAAATATCAATTTGACAAAAATTGACCCTTATGGCTGGTTTTGTGGTCCAGGGTCACATATTTGATATTCCAGGCTTTTATTGCTATTATATGTTACCCTGGACCACAAAACCAGTCATAAGGATCAGTTTTTTGAGATACAACTATAGTAGTAAACATTTGAAGTGGATCAAAACCTTTCATCAAAGTTGTCCTAAAACCAAAACAATATCAGTTCTTTGATGACCTTTTTTTGATCCACTTCAAATGTTAACTACTGTATTTGAAAATCTGGAATCCGAGGGTGCAAAAAAATCTAAATATTGAGAAAATTGCCTTTAAAGTTGTCCAAATGAATTTGCTAGCAATGCATATTACTAATCAAAAATAAGGTTTATGTATATTTACAGTAGGAAATTTACAAAATATCTTCATGGAACAACATCTTTATTTAATATCCTAATGATTTTTGGCATAAATAAAAACTAATAATTTTGACACATACAATGTATTGTTGGCTATTGCTACAAATACACCCGTGCTATGTATGACCAGTGTTGAGGAAAGTTACTTTGAAAAGTAATGCATTACAATATTGAGTACTGTTGTGTTACTTTTTAAATCTGGGCAAGGGTTGCTTGTTTGTTTTAATATAAAAAGGTCTATTTTTGTCAAATGTAAAAGCCTTTTCACACCAAAAGCCTCAGGCTTAGAGAAAAGTAAATTCACGTCTGTGCAGTAGACCGCAGAAGAAAAAAGGTCAACTCTTCAGCAATAAAAAAAAGGAAAACCAAAGTTAGATTATCTTGAGTAATTTTTGCTTATTAGTATGGATGAATTGGATCATCGAAGGTCGGCAGCGAAGACATCGGTTAATAAAATGGGATTAAATACATAAAGGATATTTGTATTATTTAACATATTTAATTATTTCAGGTTTGCGTTGAATTGAAATGTTTTTATTCATTTTGAAGAACACTGTATCTGCTTTTTAGTGAGTGAGATGAATTAATGCATGTTCACATTTATTCTAGAACTAAAGTAACATCTTTCTCACAATTTCTCTTAACATGGAGACAGGAGAGCTTTTAATCAATAAATGAGGGAAAAAGTAACTCAGATATTTTCTTGTCAATTACAAAGTAATGCGTTACTTTACTAGTTACTTGGAAAAAGTAATAGTATTACGTTACTTGTAATGCGTTACCCCCAACACTGTTTATGACTGGTTTTGTGGTCCAGGGTAACATAATACTCGACAACAACAACAAAAAACGCGCAAACTCTGCAAAATTTTTTGCTTTTTAATATTTATTCTAAAGTTTCAACAAACTGTTCTATTTATTGCAGGGTTATAATATGGCTAATGCAGTCGGCTACTGAATGACTTTTCAGTTTTATTCCCCATGTGTCTCAGGACTTGTGTTTGGCTTTGACAGCTGTTGCAGACGAAGTCCCTTCATTACTAAACGAATGCTCCTCCTCTTCATCCAGCTGTAAGCTTCCAGAGGAAATGCGCATGCGTGCCAGAGGCGCGGAGCGCACCAGTCTGCTGATCCCGGGACAGTAGAAGGAACACACCACGTCCGGATCCGAGTCGCTCTGGCTCATTTCTGACCTGCTGCTGTCCGTCAGTCGCTCTGAATGCAGCGGCAGATACGCGGGCCTCGTGAGGCCTTGTCTTCGAGACAGATGAGGATAGTGACCCAGTGGGCGAAACTCTGCCGGCTCACACAACAGCTTGATGTCAGATTGGCTGTAGGACCGGCGAGGAAGTCCCGTTTGGTAGCTGCAATCGTCACTGAAGTGGCCTAACTCTTCCTGATCTCGCTCTCCAAAGCTTCCCGCTACGTAAAACCCAGGCACCGCTCCTATCCGTTGCCATTGTATAAGCGCCGGGGAGGCTCCAGAGAAGCTTGAAGAGCGCATTTCGTCGTCTAGGAAGTAGGCCATTGTTGGCTGCATCTGTTGAGTTGCGTGGCTGCAGCACGGCAAAAGAACCGGAGCACAGGAATGATCCAGAGCGAATGACGGGCAGACAGGCAACAGTGGATGCAGGCAGGCATGAGGCTGGTTTGGGTAAAGCAGCACCAGCTGTTGTCTGTTCAAATGGCCGCGCTGTGAAGAACAGCATCTGCTCCTGGATCTCTGGTTGTTCCTGTGCTCCCGCTGTGCACAGGGCCCTGCATCCGCCTCAGAGTTGAAGGGCCGAAGAGAAGACGCCTGAGAAACCTCTGGCTCAGATGAGATGAGAACTTCCACAGCCGACTGACTGCGCATGCCGCTTCCCGCATGAGGAAAACCACACGACTGCTGCTCGTATGCCTGCAACAGACAGTCCGGTCGATGCAAACAACCTCTGTTACATCAATTATAACAATAACAAGACTCATTGACAAGAAAATTACACTGCAACATAGTGCACAGACTAGGAACCATTTGGTTGATTCAAGTCCAGTTCCAATTCAAATGCATTACAATATTGCATTACTCCCTAAAAATATACAGTGGATATAAAAAGTCTACATGCCCCTGTTAAAATCCCAGGTTTTTGTGAAGTAAAAAAATGAGACCAAAATATATCATTTCAGAACTTTTTCCACTTTACCTGTAATCTGTACAACAGAATAAAGTAATCATACCTGCCACAGCTGCCTTTATTTAAGGTGCCACTGATTAACCCCAAATAAAGTTCTATTAGAATTTTCCTGACATTTTCGTAGTTGCATCTTAAAGCAAAAGCCATGGTCCGCAGAGAGCTTTCAAAGCATCAATGAATGCCACAGAATGCCTCCGCTGCCGCATACATATGAGCCATAAAAGCATGATTTATCAAAAAAAATTTAAAAATGCATAAAAACTGCAATGCATGAAAAAGATTTTTTTATCTAGTTTCAGAAAACTCCAAGATCATCTTAATAATAATTATACTTTTCTAGTTATTCAAAGCTTTGAAATATTTCATCAGGTAACAACAGAGCAAAATTACTTTTAAAAATTCAATTGTAATACTTTTGTTTTCTAGTATAAATATCTACACGTTCTAAAACCAAAAGGCATTTTCTTTAGAAGCAAAATGACAATGATTAGTTGTCATGTTAATCTAAAGACTTAATGTCTTCTCAAGTAAATGCATCTGGATGATTTTAGAATGATTAGATATTTTACTGAATAACAAGACAAAAATACGAAGTAAGAAACCCTTTTTTGCGGTGTACCTTCAAGATCAGTTCATTTCTGAATTGAAATTAAAAAAAGATGAATAAATCTGAGTCTGTGCATTGTTTTGGCCTCTCCAGCAACTATATCTCTGATGATAATAGTACTATCATCTATAATGAATAAGTGACTTTTGCAAATAAGAACTTAAATATTAAGAATGCACTATGTGACTTTCTATGCCAGTCTCAAAAACAGTAATTTCTGAAAAGTAGATAATTTAGCATCTTGAACAATCACCAGTAGAAGCATATGATTCATGCTAAGCTATCATAGCATATATTTAGTATGTCAGAAAGTATGTAACAGCTTCCAGCTTAAAAAGTACTGGCTGTACCTGCTTGGAAACGTCAGTCAGTAAGTCAGGTGAAGATCTGCATTGTCGTGAATCATAGTAATCTCTACAGTACTTCCTAAAGGGGGGAAAAAAATAAATACATTTTACATACAGTCATCTTTCAAAGAAATATGAGCTATTTCTCACCTCTGAAAAGGTAAGTTATTCTTCTCAGATTTCTTTGCGAAGTCCAAAAGCTGCTTTTGAGTTCTTCCACTGTTAGTGGCAAATAAAAGATAGGCTTTTAATTACATTTGCAGGCTTAAAATGCCTATATAAGCACTGATGCCAATATCCATGGATTTTTCAAAACAAATATCAAAGAACTGGTCATAGTTTGTCTGAAATGTAAAATGGCTCATTCCTGATATTCGGTGCCTTTTGGCTAAAATGTTGAAAATCAAACAGGTTTTTAAATAGCTTTGTGTAATCATGATAGTGTTACGGAAGCAGACCAAACAAGAGAGGTAAGTGATCAATATAACAATGTTTATTGTCAGCAGAGCGTTGTGGATAAGATGACGTGCAGAACCGGGTAAGTATCAACAGTCCAAGTATGATATTCGTTGACTAGAGATGAATACTGAATACAGATCCTTTTCCTTTCCAGGAACGACGGGAGGAGGACTCCGACCCACACACACACACGCACACCGTTGGTGATAGACGAACAGACTTATGGCTGACCACAGCTGACTGGAACAGAGAACAGACTTCGTACTGGAATAGATGAGATAACAGGTAAGTTTCAACAGGTAAATAGCGAGGTAAGTATGTCTTTTGAGGTTTGTGAACTCGACAGAGAAACACAATGAGTCCGCTTCGTGGAAACGAGCCCGGACACTGAGTGAGGTGTGTGGTGTGCTTATATGTGGTGCTGGTGATTGGTTTCAGGTGCGTCTGATTAGTAATCAGGTGACTGTGATCGTTGAGTGAGTGAGGGAGTAGAACCTGGCCAATCCGTGACAGATAGGGAGATAGGGTACATTTGCAAAATGATTTTGGTCAAACGCAGGCAAATAAATTTAGGCAAGGCAAAGCAAAGTTGATTTATCCAGCACATTTCATACACAATGGTAATTCAAATTGCTTTACATATAAAAGGAATTACAATAATCATGCAAAAGGATTTTAAACTTTTTAAAAATTTTTAAATGTTTTTAAAATAAATTAAAACAGTTACAAATAAAAACAAATAAATTTCAACATTTATGAAGCAAAATCTATCAAATGAAAGACCAACAAATGTTCCAACAGTCCAATAGTTTAAAAGACGTATGGTTTTAATGTATGGGCTAAGTGTACATTATGTATTTAAACTCACATCCCTTTGTTCATTTACATTAGTTTGTGTACATTTTGTAGTCTTTTATTTCATAAATTCTTTAATTTATTTGCCTGAGCTATACATATGCTTTTCCTTTTAAATAATGCATTATTGAATATGTTGCACTACTTTTTCAGCTTAAACCAATTACATTTACATTGACATAGTGACATAATGCATGCATAATACAGCCTTTTAGCCAATCAATGTGAATGGGAATTGTTTCGACAATGTTGTATGGGAAACTTCAAAAACGCAAAAGACAAACTTTTCAGTTTTTCATATATCATTATCATGTAAACATGCCTAAAAATTCATATTGTTCAGAGTTTTAAAGGTGCAGTATGTAATGTTGACAGCTAGTGGTTGAAATGTGTACTGCAGTTCAAATTCCAGATATTAGAGAGAGTTGTTTCTTCTGCACCACCTCCTCAGATTCTACACCCAAGCGGGTTGCCAGATTGAGGACACGCAACAAGAACAAACACAGTTGACAATGGAAAGTAACGAGCCTTACACTGTAAATTAATTCGTTTATCTTCCTCTGCTAATATAGATTATTTGATAGATGCCGAGGCTTTTTGGGCTGGGTTGTATCTGTCATCTCTGACTCAGTTCATTATCTGGATTTCACAGCTGCAATACGCTGTGTTTACCAACAACTGGCAACCCAGAATGTCAAAGTCCTATGGTTAAACTGACAGTGGGAGGAGTCACACAGACCAAAATAAAACAGACAGAACACACATTTCAAAGCAGAATAGATTTTTTGGAAGCTATGATATTTTATGCTTATGTGCAGCCAAAATATTACATACTATTACATACTAGTAGTAGGCGAGACACTGCAGGTGAATAGGGTAAAAAAAATTAACTAACACTTTTCACCTTACTTACCCAGTTGATTGATTACACTGATAATTGGCAACATTTTTTGTATTACAAGTTTTCTAAAATGTTAGGTTTAAATATGCAATTTAATGAAATATGTGCTAATTTGCATACATTTCTAGTACAGAAATCTAAACACTGGATGAAGTCAGTTTCAAAATTGTTTACATTTTTTGACGTATTGGAGTCAAGTGTTTTTACACAGGGGATTTTTGGTCTCATTTTGTTACTCCATAATTCAGAATAAACTTATAACAGACAGAAAACAATACATTTTTAAATATTTTGGGGGGAATAAAATGTTGTATACAATCAAGCAAATTATATATGAACAAATCCCTCTGTAAAAACCTTCAGGATATAGACAGGAATAAAAATGGTGTGTGTCAGTGCTACTGAAGTGGAGATTTATAGCTCAGTGTAGAAGAAAAAAATCATTTTCAGAAAACAGCCTTTATAAACATAGATTTAAATTAAAATCTATTGACACAAATAGATAAAGTGCAATAAAAGAAACACTTAACAATGTCTTTTGGATGTTTTCTTTCCACTAGTCTGAAAAAACACTGAAAAATGCCGAAATCTCAAAATTGACAGATTAATGAAAAGTGTCTCCTAGTGCATGTATGCATTAGAGTGCATTCTTTCAATGCATGATTCAGCCCATTAAAATGCATAATTTGAGATATGGGGGAAGAAAATGTATATATTTATATCATTTTATATAGTTAATATCACACAAAGAGAGAAAATCAGCATGGCTGCAAATGTGATACTGCTTTTATATAACAGTTCGATAAACAAGAAGCAATTAAGCGACTTATGTTTTAGACACCATATTGCCTGTTTTTGCTCTATTTCGCCAACAAAAATCATTCCAAACGCAGCCACTGTACTGTTTTGTGTCACTGAGCAACATAACAGTGTTTCGTTCTTGAATGAATCAACCGTTTAAATTATTCGGTTCAATCACTCGCTTGCTGCCACCTACTGGCGGTTTTAATTTCATGTTTAAAGTATCTTTTCATTTTTAAATAATTTCAAATATCATTATTAAACATTTTATGTTTAAAATATAAAAAACTATTTAGGCATTTGTAACTGCAGTTTAAAGCTTTCTATTAAAATGTGTGCAAATACATCTAAATGCCACTTCAGAGGCAACTTCTGCAAAGATCTATTTTGTTGATACTGATTTCATTTGTATTATTAATATAATTGACTGATTACATGTAAGAATTTGACTCAGAGATGATGCACACTTTTTAAAAAATGGCTTTATAAAGGTAAAAATCAATTTAAACTCATTGGAAAATATTTTCTGAACTGAGCACACAGAGTATAAAGAACATCAAAAACTTTAGGAGTCAGCAAACGTCCTTAAATATCACAATAACACACGCAAAATATTGTCTGATTATGGTTATCAATACAATCCCAGAAAATATTGAGATGTTATTTGTTGTCAGTATATCGCACACCCCTATTACATACAGCACCTTTGCATGCAGTAAAATCATGACCTTTACTGGGAACACAAAGGCACAGAATACCAGAAATGACCCTTATGCAATGGCATTGCCAATATTGTGCAGTACTGTATTGTTTTTGACAATATCTACCTGTATCTAAAACAAGATCCCTTGCTGTAAAGGAGTGATTTTTGCTTGCCCTTGGGTTCCTCAGAAAGACGGAAGAAGGCATGGTACTCCACACACATCTTCCAGAAGGCCTTACAAACGTCTCGACTGGCCATGGCAAACTCTACAGTGTCCTTATGGGATGCCTGATGAAACACAATGACAAAAAAAAAAACATGTTTAAGATTTGTTATATCACATAAACAAGGACCATGGATATTTTTTCCAGTACGTTCTTTGGAGAATGAGCAAAAATAATTACCGCAATCGTTGCATGAAGTTTTATCAAAAAGTGTTTTCTCTTGAAGCTAAGTTTACGAATGTTGGCCCAGCTGAACGTGTTTATTTTAGTATTTCCCTGAAATAAAAACACACAAGCAGTGTTAAAGCTGCTAATGCTTAATCTATCTTTATTATAAATGCTACAGTCCATACCTGAAAAACCAGCACTCCAGAGTGAGTGACGGCTAGATTGATTCTCATGTCTTCTCCGTCGCTGGCAGCGTGAGGCCGGATGCCGTACATGTCCAGTTTACGAGCCACTTCAAGCAACTGACTGTCCGCTTCTTCTGGGGACTGACCTCTACAGCACAGAGAAACACACATCCAAGTGTGTTTTAACAATTCTCTGTGTTGATTTTAAGTTTGCATCTGTGACAAAATGTTACTGAGTTACTGTGTCACAGAAAAGCATTTTAACAATAAAAAACGACAAAAATCAAGAGTACAGTAATGCACTTACTATGGGATGCACTGGATACAACATTAAAAATACTGCTTTGGAAATACAGAAAGCCGTTTCCAACACAGCTGAGTACAAAAATTTGATTCTGTGAGTATGATTTACAGGTATGTGCCAAAAAATGTGAATATCGAGGGAAAGTCCATTTATTTCACTAATTTGTTTCAAATAGTTAAACTTGTATGTTATATTAGTTCACTACACACAAAGTGAAATATTTCAAGCCTTCATTTGTTTTATGTTTTAATTTTGATGATTATGGATTAAAGACAAAAAATAAATAAATCTAGTATTTCACAAAATTAGAATATTTCATGTGACCAATAAAGGATCTTAAAAACATGTTGGCCTTCTGAAAAGTGTGTTAATGTACTGTATTATGTCCTCAGTACTTTGTTGGGCCTCCTTTTGCACTAATTACAGCATCAAGATGGCGATCAGCCTTTGACACAGTTGAGGTGTTATGAAGCCCATGTTGCTTTGATATTGACCTTCAGCTCGTCTGCATTTCGGGGTCTCTGTTCCCTCATCTTCCTTTTGACAATACCCCATAGATTTTCAGTGGGGTTTAAGTCAGGCGAGTTTGCCGGCCAATCAAGTACAGTTATTCCATGGCTATTAAACCAGGTTCTGGTAGTTTTGGCTTTGTGGGCAGCTGCCAAATCCTGCTGGAAAATAAAATCATCATCTCCAAAAAGCTTGTCGGCAGCAGGAAGCATGAAGTGCTCTAACATTTCCTGGTAGACAGCTGCGTTGACTGTGGACTTGATCAAAGACAATGGAGCCACAGCAGCAGATGACATGCTCCCCAAACCATCACTGACTGTGGAAACTTCACACTGGACTTTAAGCAGCTTGACTTTTGTGCCTCTCCGATCTTCCTCCAGACTCTGGGACCTTGATTTCCAAATGAAATGCAAAATTTGCTTTCATCTGAAAACAGGACTTGTACCAGTACTTTTTCTCCTTAGCCCAGCACTGACACTTCTGATGTTGTTTTTGGTTCAGGAGTGACTTGACGCATGGAATTCTCCAGCTGTAGCTCATGTCATGCAGACGTCTGTATGTGGTGGTTCTCAGTCCACTCCTTATGAAGCTCCCCCAGATTTCTGAACCGCCTTTGTTTGACAATCCTCTCAAGGCTACGGTCATCCCTGTCACCTGTGCACCTTTTCTGGCCACATTTTTCCCTTCCTCTTAACACTCATCCAACTTCTTTTGCAATTGCCTTTTGAGACTTTTCCTCCTTATGGAGGGTGTCAATGATGGTCTTCTGCACAACCGTCAAGTCAGCAGTCTTTCCCATGATTCTGAAGCCTACTAGGCCAGACTGAGACAATTTAAAGGCTGAGGAAACCTTTGCAGGTGTTTTGCATTAATTATCTGACTAGATTGGGACAAAGGGAGCCTACAATGTTGAACTTTGTCATGATATTCTAATTTTGTGAAATACTGGATATGTTTTTTTGATCTTTAATCCATTATCATTAAAATTGAAGCAAATAAAGGCTTGAAATATTTCACTGTGTGTGTAGTGAACTAATAAAACATACAAGTTTCACTTTTTGAAACAAATTATTGAAATAAATGGACTTTCTCTCGATATTCTAATCAACAAAAATGAACAAGTGGGTGGCTAACCATACACTGATCTACTCAAGACTGGAAAAGTCTACAAAACATCTTTTCTTTATTTTATAAATTGCAGTAAAACACATGACCAACAACCCATTTCACATGTAACGAGGAATATACTGCTCCTTAACTTTACCATTATTGCAGTTACTGTTACCATTTTTGGTCAAGCTTTAGTTTGAGGACCAATCACTATTAACTAACTATTACCTGACTTTTGCCTCAGTAAACTCTAATTCGCTGCTTATCAATAGTTTAGGTAGTTATTAAGATTAGGTATGGGGTTGATTAAAGTCAATATGCCAGTAATATGCACACTAATAAACAGTACAAGTAGTTAATAGTGAGAATTGGTTCTTAAAATAAAGTGTATTATGCATTAAATGTACATTATGATTCCATTTAGAATGCATTATACATGCAGACCTCAAGTAAAATCACTTGACGTGCATCTGACTGACTATTAAATAAACATTACCTGTGTCTCTTATGGAAACGCATGATCTTTTTGTGGAGGCATTCCTGATTGGGAATATACCTCTTATTGTCCAAATGCTGCTTGTCCAGCTCTTCTACATAGTCGCCGATCTCTGCTGCAGAAACACACAGAGATTTCTTCAGTCGTGCTGCAGAATCACACTGATCAAACACAAGTGACATGGGAAAGTCTACATACCCTGAAGAAGATATGAGACCAGCAGAGCAGCGCTGTTATCGTTACACGTCAGACTGCCGTTAGACAGATCCTGCTTGATCTGCAGCGCAAACAGATACCTGTAGGAGAGTCCAGAGATGTGCAATGTGCCATTCTGTGCTGCTGTATATAGTTTGATGTAGTGTGTGATGGGCTTGCTGTACCTGGTCAGTTCTCTCTGTAGTTGTCCTGGATCTGGAGGGAAAAACTTCACTATGAAGCGAAACGTCAGACCAGTTCTTCCTGTTTTAAAAGAGGAGAAGAATGTAGTTTTTGGTTATGAACGTGTTCCCTAGTACTCACCCTCAGGCCATCCAAGATGTAGATGAGTTTGTTTCTTCATCACATTTGGAGAAATGTAGCAATCCATCACTTGCTCACCAACGGATCCTCTGCAGTGAATGGGTGCCGTCAGAATGACACTCCAAACAGCTGATAAAAACATCACAATAATCCACAAGTAATCCAGTCATTTTGGTTTGTAAACAGAGCTTGATCTCAAATTTCTGTTCTGATTCAGACCAGATCACTTTTGAAGTAAGTGTTTTTATAGATTATGGACTCATATTTTAGCCGGAAGAGATGCACTGTAAAAAAAAAAATAGTTGTTCATACTGCCTTAAAATTTTAAGTTTACTCAACTCAAATATCCACGTTTTTATGTAGTACAATTTCATGTTGGCTAAGCTTAAAATTTTAAAGCAGTACGAAAACTTACTTTTTTTAAGTTGAAACAACTTTTTTTTTATATGAATCCATAATCCATAATAACACTTACTCCAAAAGTGGTCAGGTCTGAATCAGAACAGAAATTTGTACAGATCAAGAACTGTTTATAAACCAAAATGACTGGATTACTTGTGGATTATTGTTATTACTTATGTTTTTATCAGCTGTTTGGACTCTCAATCTGATGGCACCCATTCATTGCAGAGGATCTACTTTTTAAGTTGAAAATACTTCAAAAAAAGTCTTAATAATGGATTTGTTTCTTACAAACACACAGTTTTTAGCTTCTCAAGATGTTAACTGATGGACTGGAGTGGTGTGGATTATTTGTGGATTATTGTGATGTTTTTATCAGGTGTTTGGACTCTTATTTTGGTGGCACCCATTCACTGCAGAGGATCCATTTCTGAGCAAGTGATGGATTGACACATTTCTCCAAATCTGATGAAGAAACAAACTCATCTACATCTTGGATGGTCTGAGGGTGAGTACATTTTTTTTAGTTAACTTTCATTTTTGGGCGAACTATCCCTTTAAGGGCACATAAAAAATAAACACTTTATAAACATTTTATAAAAAAATAAAATAAAAAAGAATTCTTCTTAGTAAGACTTAATAGTAACTTTAACATAAAATAAAGTAACGATCAAATACATCTGCATAAGCGTGAATCCAATGGAAATTATCCATGCAAAGGTTTATTTGTGCATAAAAGTACAAATAATCCACACAAAAGTAAATCATCAAATACGCCTTTTTTTTTTATACCTCATCTGAAATCAATAAGCTTTCCATTGATGTATGGTTTGTAAGGACAGGACAAAATTTTTATCAGAGATACAACTATTTGAAAATCTGGAATCTGAGGGTGCAAAAAAATCTAAATATTAAGAAAATCGCCTTTAAAGTTGTCCGAATGAAGTTCTTAGCAATGCATATTACTTATCAAAAACGTTTTGATATATTTATGGTAGGAAATTTACAAAATAGCTTCATGAAACATGATCCTTGCTTAATATCCTAATGATTTATGGCATAAAAGAAAAATCAATAATTTTGACCCATACAATGTATTTTTGGCTCTTGCTACAAAAATACCCATGCTACTTAAGACTGGTTTTGTGGTCCAGGGTCACATATAATGAATAAATCAACATAAATGTACAACATTATTAGAAACAACTTAATGTATGCTTTAATTACGATTTCAATATTAAAGACTTACTTTTAATCTGTTTTGCAAGAGGCTTAAGCAGTTCCAACCAAACCTATGAACAAAAATCAACACAAATGACTGCAGCTCACAGAAATATTAACAACATCTATAATATCTTAGTGTCTCATTAAGAAATACATATTTAACTTACATAACTGCCACAATGATGTCGAAATTCAAGCCCAAAATATTCCCTTTCCACAAGTTTTAAGTATCCACATACTGCACTGAAGAAATCCTTTCCCAGTACCCTTTGCTGTGAAAAATCAAATGCTTTATATCGAATAAAAAGCATAACAGTCACTGCTAGACTCAATAATACTGCTATTATGGAATCATCCATGATATTAACCACTGGTAAATGAGAATTTAGGAAAATAAAGGATTTCTTCTTTTATACCCGAAATTAATAGTAATACATGTATTTAATGCTAAGTATACTACAAATACATTTACACATTATGTACTTAATAAAAATACCCTGCAAAAGTCTGCTAAATTGGAACGACTAATTTTGTGCTGAAGTATATTTGATTGTGCTAAAGTGGAACTATTGCAACTATACTTTAGGTACACTTTAAATATCTTACATTTTAAATACCAATATTACTCTCAAAAAGTTCTCAAAAAATCCTCATCAATAGTGAAATTAAAACCTATTTCAGGCTTAATATTAAGGTACTCCAAATAAAGTTTAATTACAATTTTTATATCATTAAGTCTCGAGAGTCTTTTTTACTAGGGTATTTATAGCATAGGATGCAGGATACGGAGTGGCAAGACATTTTTGGTTGGACACTCAAGCGTGCACAGAAAAATTGGGATGCTGACATACATTTGCTCTTGCAAACCCTTAAGCCAAACTTCCTGGTATTCTAGACCACTCAGCAGAAAGACACACACACACATGCACACACTTGCGTGACTTATTGTCCAATGTCCCACTCAAAAGATGCAATAAATGCCCCTCAGCATTTATGGCATAAAATAAGAAGCAATAATAGAGTTCTGCATGCTTTTTGAAAATGTGAAGAAAATCACTTTAGCTGCTTTAAATCATTCTCAGATGTAGTGGCGTGAACTTTTATTAAAGCCGACTAATCTCACCTCCATTTCAAAAACATGCTGGCTATTATCCAGAAAGACGACTCGAAGAGCAAACAAGCTGTTTTTCTGTGGCTTTCTTGTGTTTTCAGATTTGAAGAGCTCAGGTTGCTTTCTTCTGCAGCTCATGCTCATGTCGCCCTTATGAGTCGACACCCTAAAAAAAGCAGCACACTTTTAAAGTTGGCTTTATTTTCAAGGCGTAAACCTGGTGATCCTTTCATTAAATTAGTAACAAATATTACATAAAGATTTACAGATTAGCTGCAGATAAATAAATGTTAATAAGGTAGGCTACATGCATGTTAAGTAGACCTAAGTGTTATTGAACATAAGTGTTATTACTGAAAGGTATCAAAAGATACATTTTCAATACATTTTTAGTGACATCTAAAATATCAGAAGTTTGAACCTGATGTTAGTGTGAAATGTAATAAATCAGGATTTTATTGAACAATGAAACGACTTTATATAGACATAATATGATACATTTAAAACGTATTGTTTTTACATGAAAGTCAGATATCAACTTTGCACGACTAAATGCAAGCACAGTCCTTAATATGCAAATATTAAAAAGCAATATATGTGCACTTACGTTTTTCTGTTGCCATGATATGATTGTGTGCTGGCTGTGGTCCTGTCTCACATCAAATAAAGATGTCAGATACAGCAGCATCAGTCACGTCCTTTAACCAATCCGCCTGAGCAGCTGTCCAGCACAAATACAAGCTTATAGCACAGAAATAGACCGCTTCTCCTCCTTCATTTTCGTCCATTGTAACAGCTTTTTAGAACCATTATGTAAAAAGGCCCCCAAAAAGTGGTGGCAATATAAGGACTTTTAAAAATTTATCGGTCACACTTTATTTTAAGGTCCAGTTCTCGCTATTAACAAACTAAAAAAATAATAAATGAATATTTAGTAAGGTAGTTGTTGAGTTTAGGTGGGTAGGATTAGGTATGTACAGAGGCGCACTAGACATCTGGATGTTCTGGAGAAGTCCTGCTGGTTCATCATCAAAGAAAAAGTGTCAGATTAAGTGACGTTGACGACCGACAAAAGGGGGCGCTAATGCAATCCATTTTTGCTTACAAGAAACCGAAACTGACGCGAATGAGAGTGAGCTCGTGATGGCCGTAGACATGTAAATATGGCAAGCCGTTTTAGCCTAAAATATACTAAGCGTTACTCGTCGTAATTGCATTTTTACTAGTAACAATTCAATCAAAGAGCTCTTTAATTCAATTCTTACTAGTAAAAATAAATTTTAATCGGAATTGTTACAAGTAAAAACTGAATTAGAGAGCTCTGTAATTGGAATTATTACTAGTAAAAATTAATTTAGAGAGCTCTCTAATTTAGCGGTTTTCAAACTTTTTTGAGAGCGACCCTATTTTTTCCTTTTCAAATTGACGCAGCCCATACATATATATATATATATATAGGGTGCGATTTGTGAAAAAAGCAGAGGGGGGATGCTTTTGAAAACTTTTTTCTCTCTCCATAGGCTGAGGTTGACCAAACTGTTAGTGTAATCTGTTAACAACGCGCCTTCCAACAACTTAAGATCTTCAGCACTGCTCCTCTCCTACGTCATCCCGATCCTGACCATCCCTTCGTGGTTGAGGTTGATGTATCTACCATCGGCGTCGGAGCAGTGCTGTCGCAAGCGGCTGGTGACTCCACTCTCCTCCATCCCTGTGCCTACTTTTCCAAAAAGCTGTCCCCGGCGGAGCAGAATTATGACGTTGGCAACCGTGAGCTACTAGCCATCAAGCTCGCCTTGGAAGAGTGGCGTTATTGGCTGGAAGGGGCTAAACGCCCATTTCTGATCATCACCGACCACAAGAACCTTCAATACCTCCGAGAAGCTAAACATCCCACTCCGAGACAAGCCAGATGGGCTCTGTTCTTTACCTGGTTCCAGTTCAAGATTACCTACCGCCCCGGATCCAAGAACATACCGGTTGACGCACTATCCTGACAATTTTCCAGTGACTCTTCCACCGAACCAGAACACATCATTCCACCAAAGACTATAGAATACCAAAGACATGTCACTCGTGTAGTTTTGAATGGGGAAAAATGCAACGGTCATCATGGCCGCGAAGCTCCACCTTCTTAGTGAAAGAGCCAATCGTTGATTAGTAAAGTCAGCGCGTCACTGCAGCTACCTTGAGAAGTTCCGGTTGCTATAGAAACAGTCGGCGCTCTAAGACGTGCGTTCAGTACTGCGCATGCGCACTGGCTCATCTAGCCGGAAAAATAAGCGTTTTTTAACGCTATTAAAGCACAAGGCACTATATTTATGAGGCAGTTCTTGTTGGATTTCTTTGGAGATTTCAAATATGAAATTTAATCGTAAGTTTGGCAAACAGTTTTGGAGAATTTGATGTTTCCCCATTCAAAGAGATAGGAGCTGCACTTGCCCGAGAGGCGTTTCAAAGATGGCCGCCGAGTGACACGACTTGTCTTAAAAGGACTTTGATTCCACCCAAACTGATTGTTAGCCCCATCCAGTGGGACATCGACACCTGGATCCAAGAGGCCACTCTCCAAGAGCCTGCTCCGCCGGAGTGTCCTGAAGGAAAAATCTACGTCCCTAGCTCCCAACTTCAACGCCTTCTGGACACTGTCCATCAATCTCCGGGCTCTGGTAGCAGAAGGACCCTCTCGCTTCTCCAACCTCGTTACTGGTGGTCCAGTATGACCCGGGATGTCAACAGGTACGTCCAAAGCTGCTCAGTCTGTGCCACTACTAACACTCCTCGTCATCTGCCCACATGAAAACTGGTACCACTCCCCATCCCACAGCGACCCTGGTCCTATCTCGGGGTTGACTTCGTGACGGATCTTCCGAATTCAGAAGGCAACACCTGCGTGCTGGTAACTGTGGAGAGATTCTCCAAGGCCTGCAAGCTTATCCCTTTGCGAGGCCTCCCCTCGGCTATGGATACCGCCGAACTCCTCTTCCAGAACGTCTTCCGTCACTTTGGTCTCAACGAGGAAATAGTGTCGGACCGGGGGCCACAGTTCATTTCACATGTCTGGAAAGCATTTTTCAAATCACTCGGAATCTCTGTTAATCTCTCTTCAGGGTACCATCCGCAGACCAACAGCCAGACTGAGAGGAAGATCCAAGAGCTTGGACGCTACCTCCGGGCATACTGTTCTGAGGACCAACACAGCTGGAGCAGGTTCCTCCCTTGGGCTGAGTACGCACAGAACTCTCTGCGCCAGGACACTACCGGCTTAACACCTTTCCAGCGCGTACTCGGTTTTCAGCCTCCGCTGTTCCCCTGGATGGAGGAACCCACACACGTTCCAGCTGTCGACCACTGGTTTCGAGAGAGCAAGAGAGTGTGGGACTCAGCTCATCGTCACATCCAAAGAGCCATCAGACGACATAAGGATTTTGCAGATGCTCGTAGGAGAGCGACTCCATTATACCAACCTGGGGATAAGGTCTGGCTCCCCACGAAGGACATCCGGTTAAGATTACCTTGTCGTAAACTGAGTTCCCGCTACATTGGTCCATTCGAGATCCTGAGGCAGATCAACGAAGTGACATATCAGCTTCAGCTCCCACCCAGGTACAGAATTCATCCCACTTTTCACGTGTCCCTTCTAAAAACCATTTTTCCCCTCTGCCACAGAGTCCACCGGAGCTGAACCTGAACCTCCTCCTGAGATCCTGGATCAACCATCTGTCTACACTGTGCGTGAGATCCTGGATTCCCGACGTCGAGGTGGACACTTGGAATATCTGATCGACTGGGAGGGGTATGGACCAACAACCAACAATACTGCTGTTTGCTACTTGCCTGCTGTTCTAATAAACTTACCATTCTTATCTTACACTTTCCTCCGTCGCTGTATTCGTCTGTGTGTGACAGGCTGCGGTCGAAACCGCATACTCAATGAGTAGGTACTTAATTTCAATAAGTACCTACTTAACGAGCGCTAAAAGAGTACGTACTCTACAGCCAAATCTCATTGAGTGGATGTGATCTGCACGTCTTCCGCCATGTTGACGTTATTATCATGTGACCAACAACGTTAAAACAAGTGCAACAACTTAAAATAGCGTATAGCGACAGGTTTAATTCATCTTTCTATAACTATTTTGATAGTGATGAAATTTGTTCATTTTGTGGTCATGCTGAAGAAACAGCTGTTGTGATTGTAGTATAACAGATACGTTTTGGGTTCATTAAGGTTGTTTTTTTGTTTTTTAATTCTCAAAGAAATGTTACGAAAACCCAAACTCTTTATTTTTTGAATAAGTTATTTTGTTTTATATTCAATTGTTTATCCACACGCAAAACCAGCTTAAATTCTTGTTGAATTTAATACTTTTTCAACCCTGAGGCTTATCAGTAACAAATCCAATTTGATAAATGATCTGAATATTTTGATTATTCAGAGATATTTAATCATATTTCCCCGTGTATATAATTGCATACTATGATGTAAGCAAGCCTAATAGTTATGTTTTTAGTTTTTGTCATGATTGTTCATTGTTAAAGGTCAATACCACCTTTCCCTGAGCTTGTAATTGTAAGTTAGGTAGTATTACTAATAAAAGAAAATAAGCACAACAGGTGCTCAAACAACTCATAGCATCAGTAACACAACGACCCTAGTACATCTTCCTCTATGTTTGCAATATCTGCACAAAGGAGACGTGGATCAGCTGCTCGAAGATCTTGTATTTGGAGAAGACAGTTGATTTTACACTCTTAATATATATATATATATATATATATATATATAATATATATATATATTATATATATATATATATATATATATATATAATTTTATTTTATTTAATTTTATTTTTTTCTCAATAAATGTCTTTCTGACTATAGTTTTGGAAGAAGTGGAATAATGAGTAACACTGATAAAAAGCAGCACATTTTCAAAAACAATGTAGATTGTTACAGAAAGTTGCCTGGAGAAGAGTGGGAAAGTTAAATGCTTCCTCGTTTCCCCTTAGATACTATAAAGTTAATGTCTGGATGCTGTTTACAGAAAAAAGTAATTACATTTATTGATTTATCACACTTTGTAGTTAACAAATGGTAAGAAAATATATTCCATTTGTTGTTAGTAACAACATGAAGTGCATTAAACATATTACATCAAGGTTTCCCAAACAGGTCTTTGTGAAAGAACTGCAAGGGGTTTAAGAGTTTAATGAATAGCTAATAATTAATTAAATCAGAAAAAAAATCATACATTAAAATAATCATTTTAAAATCAATTAAAAATAAAGCTTACTAAAAATGAAATAATTTATTTGTTTACCTGCATGACATGTGACCATAACCAACATAGAGAACCAATGAACATGTAAATGTGATAATTAAATATCAAAATATTTATTTTAAAATCTAAGGGGTACTTCAAGTAAATATATTAGGTAAAAGAGGATCAGATGGCAAAGAAAGTTTGTGAATTTGTGCATTTTAATGTGTTTGAAAGACAAAAGCCTTCCAAAGACATAGAAATACATGCAAATAACCTACATAATAAAAATCTGTGTTTATCAGTGGTTGATGCAATTTAGAAAGGAAAATTCAAAAGATGAAAAAGAGAAAATAGGGTGAATCAATGAATGATTAATAATTTATTGTTATATCCAGATTACATGTAATCAGTTACTACTGATGGTATTTTAATGGATACTCTGTAATGAGTTTATTTCTAGTGCTGGGAGGATTGCTTTAAATTGTAGTCTGTTACTGATTGTATACAGATTACATGAAAATTGTAGTTAGTAATGTAATTTAGGTTAGCATTTTAGGTAATCCAGGCCTATTCTGACTCCTTTTTTAAGATTATTTTTAGATTACTTAACTTGTTTTAAACTTACCAATATATAACATTGATGTAAAAAAAGCAAAGAGACATTTTAGATCAGAGTTTTAAAGCTAAATGGTATGACACACAGGATTTTTAGAAAGGAGAAACAAGGAGAATATTAAAAGAGAAAATAAATAAATTAAAATGTGCTGCAGTTGTGTGAGTAATCATGTAATAATAAAAAAACGTAATCGTATTATGTATATATTTTTTTAAATGTAATCAATATTGACAAATACTTAATTTGTGGATCCAAATTACATGTTATTACCCAGCACTGTTTATCTCTGCAGTTTTAAATGACCAGAATTCTTTGTATTTGTCCAGTAGGTGTCAGTAGTAACACTAAAATAGACAACAAAGACTGGAATTAGAAATTAATACTTTTATTCACCAAGGATGTATTAAGTTAATAATTAAAAGTTTATTAAAAGTAAATAATAAATAATTTACATTGTTATAAAATATTTAAATTTTGAATAAACACTTTTTAAACTTGTTATTCATGAAAGAATCCTGAAAAAAAATCACAGGTTCCAAAAAAATATTTGGCAGCACAGCTGTTGATATTATCCAACATTGATCATTCTAATAATAAATCAGCATATTAGAATGATTTCTGAAGGATCATGTGACACTTAAGACTGGAGTAACAGCTGATAAAAATTCAGCTTTTCATCACAGGAATAAATTCTATTTTAAAGTATGTTCAAATAAAAAAAAAACATTATTTTATATTGTAAAAACATTTTGCAATATTTCTGTTTTTTTCCTGTATTTTTAATCAAATAAATGCAGCCTTGATGAGCAGAAGAGGCTTCTTTAAAGACTATTACAAGTCTTACTGACCCCAAACTTTTGAACGGTAGTGTAACTATCTTTAATGAATACAGACTTGTTTTTATTTTATAGTAAATAATTTCTACTGACTACCCTATTGCTAAAATAATAATAATAGAAAAAACACACACCCCTCATGTTTTATATAGCTAATGGCCTATATTGTTCACTTCTAAACACACTATAACGCTAAACAAACATTTTAGCATTTTTAAAACTGAACTCATTATATTCTCTCTATATTCTAATCCTACTTATAAAACATCATGATGTACTAAACCACCCCTCAATTCGACCATTTTATACAAAAGAACCCGTATGTGTGACCCACTAACACAATTCAGTCAGTACGTGGGTGACGAGCGTGTGGGCGGGGTCAACAAATCGTGATGTCACAGAGGTGGGCGGCGCCAGCCGTTTAGGCATAAATACGTGGGCGGAGTCAAGCGTGTTTAAAAACAGATAGAGAGTAACTGTTGTCGCCTTGTACGACTTTTAATTTCCTACATTCTCCAAAGGTGATTCTATCTCGACATTCCTTGCTCCAGTGTATGTATATAACTTGTTTTACACCTTTTAGTCTTGTACTGAGCTTCTGTTGTTTTTAAATGAAACATTTGTTGTAAACAGCCGCTCTTTTTTTCCAGACATGGGGAATGAGTTTTTTGCACATTTGTGAAGCAGACGCCAATGACAGAAGCCTTGTTTCTTTTTTCAAAGGTAATTTTTAATGCTCAAACTTTCCTTGTCTTTGTTTACAAGTTGATGCATATCGACCCGCCCATATTATCTCTTGAGCGCGTTTACTCTCTATTGATGTTTTCTGCTTCCTGATATGCTTGTCGATGCAGTTGAAATGTCATGCATTTGTTAATTTTAGTGAATACCAACACGAATTATTAAAATATAGACTGTGGTTGTAAGAACTGTGTTGCAGGCCTGAGGTCGGGACTGTTTAGCATTGCATTGCATTGCATTGCATGCACCCCAACATCAAAATCACAAACTAGAGGAAATGCATTAAAAGCATGGAGGTTCAAACCTCACAAGGATTGATCACTGCAAAAAAGAATGTTTCTTGCTTATAAAGCATGTGCTAAATCACTAACCTGCATTTCTTTGTCAGGCATTACTTCCAGTGGAAAAGGCTAGTTTCCCAAAAAGCCATGAAACCGCCTGGCGAAGAAGAGCATCAGCGACTGGGAACCGTGTTGCTCAACACCCTGGCAAGAGAAATGCGTCTTTGGAGGGCTCCAGTCCTTAAGAAGGGTTGCATTCAGGTAGGAACATATTTGTCATTTGCAGGCTTCTGAACTACCTTAAAGGAGTAGTCCACTTTTAGAACAAAAATTTACAATGTACTCACCCCCATGTCATCCAAGATGTTCATGTCTTTCTTTCTTCAGTTGTAAGGAAATTCTGTTTTTGAGTAAAACATTTTAGGATCTCTCTCCATATGGACTTCTATGGTGCCCCCGAGTTTGAACTTCCAAAATGCAGCTTCAAAGAGCTCTAAACGATCACAGCCGAGGAAGAAGGGTCTTATCTAGCAAAATGATTGGTTATTCTCTAAAAACATTTACAATTTTTATATACTTTTTAATCTCTACACAGAGTACACACAGAGCTAGACAAGACAAGCTTTTGGGGTTAAAAAGTATACAAATTGTAATTTTATTTTAGAAAATAACCGATCATTTTGCTAGATAAGACCCTTCTTTCCTCGGCTGTGATGGTTTAGAGACATTTAAACTGCATTTTGGAAGTTCAAACTCCTTAAAAGAAATTGTTTTTTGAGGAAAACGTTTCAGGATTTCTCTCCATATAATGGACTTCTATAGTGCCCCCAAGTTTGTACTTCCGAAATGCAGCTTCAAATGGCTCACAGCCAAGGAAAGAAGGGTCTTATCAAGCAAAATGATTGGTTATTTTCTAAAAAAAAAAAAATTACAATTTATATACTTTTTAACCTCAAATGCTGGTCTTGTCTAGCTCTTCGTGAACTGTGTATTCCGGTTCAAGGCGGTTAAAGTATGTCGAAAAACTCCCATCTCATTTTCTCCTCCAAATTCAAAATCATCCTACATCGGTGTCTTACCTTTTTTTGTAAAGGGTGTTTGGTCTTCTTTGCATGTTCACTTTGTAAACACTGGGTCGGTACTTCTGCTGCGATGTAGGACGAGTTTGAAGTTGGACGAGAAAATGAGATGGGAGTTTTTCGACATACTTTAACGGTCTTGAACCGGAATACACAGTTCACGAAGAGCTAGGCAAGATGAGCATTTGAGGTTAAAAAATATATAAATTGTAAATGTTTTTAGAAAATAACCAATCATTTCACTAGACAAGGCTCTTTTTCCTTGACTGGGATCATTTAGAGGCCTTTGAAGCTGCATTTAAACTGCATTTTGGAAGTTCAAACTCGGGGCACCATAGAAGTCCACTATATGGAGAGAAATCCTGAAATGTTTTCCTCAAAAAACATCATTTCTCTATGACTGAAGAAAGACATGAACATCTTGGATGACAAGGGGGTGAGTACATTATCTGTACATTTTTGTTCTGAAAGTGAACTACACCTTAAAAGAAATTGCTTTTTGATGAAAACATTTCAGGATTTTTCTCCATATAATGGACTTCTATAGTGCCCCCGAGTTTGAACTTCCAAAATGTAGCTTCAAATGGCTCTAAACGATCACAGCCGAGGAAAGAAAGGTCTTATCTAGCAAAAGATCGGTTATTTTCTAAAAAAAAAAAAAAAAAAAAACCTTTTAAAACCATTTATATGCTTTTTGTTTTTTAACCTCAAGTGCGCATCTTGTCTAGCTCTGTGTAGAGATTAAAAAGTATATCAATTGTAAATGGTTTCGCTAGATAAGATCCTCCTTCCTCGGCTTCCTCCTTCCTTTAAAGCTGCATTTTGGAAGTTCAAACTCGAGGCACCATAGTAGTCCCTGAGTTTGAATTACAACTGAAGAAAGAAAGACATGAACATCTTGGATGACAAGGGGGTGAGCACTTTATCTGTAAAGTTTTGTTCTGAAACTGAACTACTCCTTTAACCAGGAACACCAGAGAGTATGCTGTGTGTGGCCTGAGGTGGTCTTCTCAGTAAGAAACACAGGTGTCTGAAACAAATGTGAGCTCAACATTTGCCATGTTTCATGTGCTTGCAGGGTTCAGATATCAGCCCACCCCAGTATCATGAGGTGATCGTGTGGTTGCGAGAAATGAGCAGCGTATTCCAGTTTAACTCGGAGACGTTTGCTTTGGGAGTCTGTGTTCTTAACAGCCTGCTTGCAACAGTCAAAGTAAGTGAAACCATTACACGTGTCCTATCATTGGAAAAGCTGAAGGGTGTAGAATCTAAGTTCTCTTTCCTTGCAGGCTCAGCTGAAATACCTCAAATGCATGGCCATCACTTCTCTGATCCTTGCTGCGAAAATCAACGAGGAAGATGAGGCAAGATATACAGTTGAGATCAAGAGTTTACATACACCTTTTAGAGTCTGCAAAATGAGAGAGATACAAAATGCATGTTATTGTTTATTTAGTACTGGCTTGAATAACATATTTCACATAAAAGACATTTACATACAGTCCATATAGTAGAGGAAATAATAGTTGGGTTTATAAAAATGACTCAGTTCTTGATAATGTGTTGTTACCTGAATGATCCACAGGTATTTTTATTTGTTTAGTGATAGTTGTTCATGAGTCCCTTGTTTGTCCTGAACAGTTAAACTGCCTGCTGTTCTTCAGAAAAATCCTTCAGGTCTTATGAATTCTTTGGTTTTCCAGCATTTTTGTGTATTTGAACCCTTTCCAAAAACGACTGTATGATTTTGAGATCTTTTTACACTGAGGACAACTGAGGGACTCATGCAACTATTACAGGAGGTTCAAACACTCACTGATGCTCCAGAAGGGAAAAAAAAGTACTAAAAACGAGGGGGTGAAAACTTTTGAACAGAATGGGAATGTGCGAATTTTTCTTATTTTGCCTAAATAAAAAAATAAAATCATTTAGTTCTTCCCTTCATAAGCTACAGAAGATAGTTACATGTTTACAAAAGACAAAATAAGTTAAATTGACCCTAATCTTCAAATTTCCTTCAGGAGCATCAGTGAGTGTTTGAACCTTCTGTAATAGTTGCATATGAGTCCCTCAGTTGTCCTCAGTGTGAAAAATGCTGGAAAACCAAAGAATTTGTGGGACCTGATGGATTTTTCTGAAGAACAGCGGGCAGTTTAACTGTCCAGGACAAGCAAGGGACTCATGAACAACTATCACTAAACAAAAAAAACACAGCTGTGGATCATTCAGGTAACAACACAGTATTAAGAATCATGAACTGAGTCATTTTTATAAACCCAACTGTTATTTTCTCTTGTGGACTATATGTAAACATCTTTTATATATAAACAATAACTTGCATTTTGTATGATCTCTCTCATTTTGCAGATTCTGAAAGGGGGATGTAAGCTTTTTGACCTCAAACATAGCTATGTGTTTTTCTTGTAACAGCACAATAACAACAGAGACCGCTTGTAATCATTCCAGCATGTTTATTGTTCTGTTTTGTTGGTGAACAGGTGATTGCATCGGTTAAAGACTTGCTGGAGCAAAGCAGATGCAAGTTCTCAACAGCTGAGATTCTTCGCATGGAGCGAGTCATATTAAACAAGCTGCACTGGGACCTTTACATCGCCACACCCATGGATTTCATTCACATTGTGAGTAGCGACTGATGCGTCTTTAGAAATCATACAACCCTTTTAATGTGCCTGCTGCAAACTTTAGCAAAAACTGACTTTTGGTCCTTGACGTTGTGCATGTGAAAATCTGCAGCCGCATGGCGATCAACCGCTTGCGGCCTTCTTTTGGGGCGATACGAGTTGCGTGCGGTGCATATTCGGCCAAGGCACTAATCTGGCTTGTACTTTAGCAGTAAAGCAGATAGATAACCCTGCAAAACATCTCCAGTACAAATATACTCTCAGAAATAGGAACTATTGTCTTTGTCTTTCCTATGTGGTGGGTTTCAGTTAAAATGTCTAAAAATATGACTGATGTTCTTTGCACAAGTTAGTGTGGCAAAGACATGGTCGAGGGGTGCGTTTCCTAAAAGCATTGTTGGATAACTATGGTCTCAAGTTCTATTGAATTCTATTGGTAATGATGGAACTTGAGAGGATATTGCTTTTGGGAAAGCATCCCTGATTAATCAGACCAACAGTTGACAAACGGAGAGCAATTGCTGTTTTGGCACACCACGACAGTCATAAAATAGCCATTAGAAATGTAAAGTATGTGAAACGAGACCCTGTTAAAATACCTCTGATTTGAAATGAACTTAAGTTCCTGATGCTTAAAAAAAAAAACTAAAATAATATATGGGAGAAACTCATGAAACGTGGGCATTACTTCACCCAAAATCAAAATGATAAATATATTTTGGATAAAGAAAACAAAGCCTGGTTTAAGACAGTTAAGATGTTTCGTATGGAATGCAATGCAAAAAAGTATTTTTGTATGTCTTCTTTACCATAATGTTATGGTAGCCTGTTTCTGCCACTGAATTAAAAAAAGGTATTTGTGAGTTGTTGTGTTTTTTTTTTTTTTTTTTTAATCTCACAATTACCTCTGAGTTTGTATCTCAGAGTTCTGTAGGTTTTTTTCAGAATTGCATAATACAAACATGCAATTCAGAATTTTTTTTCCTTGCAAATATGTGGTTGTATCTTGCACTTCTAACTTTTTATCTTACAATTCTGGCTTTTTTTGCATGTTTACATCATGCAATTCTGACTTTTTTTCTCGCAATTGATGAAGTCATGATATAAACGTGTAATTCTGTTTTTTTTCTTACAATTGTGAGTTTATATCACAATTATGTTTGTTTTTTTCTCAGAATAGCATGAACTAAACTTGCAACTCTGCCTTTTTTTTCTTGCAAATGCAAGTTTGTTTCTCGCAATTCTGACTTTTTCTCAGAATTGTATGATATAAATTGCCAACTCTGACTTTTTTTCTTGCAAATGCAAATTTGTATTTCACAATTCTGACTTTTTTTTTTCCCTCAGAATTGCATGATATAAACGTGTAATTCTGACTGTTTTTTTTGCAATTGTGAGTTTATATCACAATTATGACTTTTTCTCAGAATTGCATGATATAAACTCGCAATCCTGACACTTTTTCTTGCAAATGCGAGTTTATATCTTGCAATTCTGACTCTTTTCTCGCAATTGTGAGTTTATATAACAATTATGACTTCTTTTTTTCTCAGAATTGCATGAAATAAACTCAGTTATGACTTTTTTTCTTGCAAATGCAAGTTTGTATTTTACAATGACTTTTTTGCCTCAGAAATGTATGATATAAACTCACAATCCTGACACTTTTTCTTGCAAATGCTGGGTTTATATTTTGCAATTATGACTTTTTTTTTTTTTTCTCGCAATTTTGAGTTTATATCACAGTTAGGGCTTTTTTTCTCCGAATTGCATGAACTAAACTCGCAATTCTCACTTTTTTTGCTCAAAATTGCATGATATAAACTCATTGCTGGTTTATATCATGCAATTATGACTTTTTTTCTCGCAATTGAGTTTATCACAGTTGTTTGTTTTTTTTCTTTCTCAGAATTGCATGAAAGAAACTTGCAGTCCTTTGTTTCTCTCAATTGCGAGTTATAAAGTCAGAATTGTGGGAAACTCGTAATTGTGACTTTTTTTCTTGCAATTACCTTTTTTTTATTCAGTGGCGGGAACAGGCTTCCATTTAATGTGGAAAAAAAGTTACTTCAATTAAGTACATTTCCCGAATAAATGTAGTTCTGAATAATAATAATAATAAATGCCACAATGTAAAAAGAATATTGATGGTCCGAAAAAAGCTTTGTTTTCTTTATGCATGCATATGCATTATTTATTTTGGGATATTTCTGTGAGATCTCCCCGTATAGGTCACATTATAGATATCTAGACGTCTATAACACGTAGGATAAATAAATAAATATAATTGCTTGTGAAATGAAAAAATATCTAAATAGCATAGAAAAATAAATTTCCTTAAAACCTCCCAAATAAATATCCACAATTTAGAATACCTTAAATATATTACCATACAAGGTCCATTGGAGAAGTAAACGCTCACATACAGCCATAGATACGAGGAAAGTCACTTCCACGGTAAACATTTAACAAAACAGTCCACAAGGCAATGTGTATTACTACCCTGAACTCATCAAACACTCACGTCATTCCTGTTCAATCAGCATGGCTTATTTCTTAGAAAACGTGCCTCAATGTGAAGAATTGGCCCTGTTTGTTTCTTAATGTACATTCCTGGTTTCATAAGTGCACGTTATTGTATGCATCAATGATGATCAGTGTAATATCGGTTGATGCTAACCAGGAGCCAATTTGCAAACTCATATTTCGCTCTGACCCAAAGTCGAATCATTTTGGTGAGTTTTGCATGCCTTTCATGTTAACAAAATGGCTTGCACTGATGAGAAACAAAACACATCTGGATTGGGAATCAGAGCGAGAGACTGTTATATTTCAAAAACATGGAGACTATCGAACACAGCACATTTTTACAGCCCGCTCACGAAGGGCTAACACAGAAACCATTGCTCGAGAACAAATACAGACCCTCGTCTCTGTAAGTGATTAGGTTTTTTTGGTGGCGTTGTCTCCGTTGGTTAAGCGGTT